>NC_138191.1:21420284-21780284 GCF_964194105.1 Spermophilus citellus
AAGTGGAAGGCAAGCCTTTTACTTATTAAAGACATGCTCTGGAAATTGCCTATGATACTTATAGTAATGTCCTATTGGTCAGAACTTAGTCACAGTCTATACTTAGCTGTAGCAATTGGCCATACACCCAGGAAGTTCTCTCACTACAAGGAAGAAGGATGGAATACTTAGGGATAATTAGTAGCTTGCTTGTTTGGCATCAATTGCACACAGTTGGTACATATTGAATTTGTGGTCATAAATGTTCATATTCTATCTTGTGTTGCTAATTATTAATATCACAAACATTTACATTAATAAAAATTGTAATACAAGTGACAGACATTATTGATCAACAGCTTTTCCTCCTTTTTTTTTTTGTCAGAGTTTAATAGTTGGTTACTTCATTTCTAGCCTCAGTATATATAAGTTCAACAAATATTTATTATCACATACATATCAGACATTTTGTATTACGGATGTTTTCTAGTAAATAATACATATTATTCTCTTTCACAAAGTTTATATTAAAACATATTGCCTGATTTCTTTTCTGAGTAGTTTAAATTGGAGGTTGGCAAACTTTTTCTATAAAGGAATATAATAAATAATTACTCTCTAGGGGCCAAAACTTCTCTCTCACAAGTACTTATGACTTAACTGCCATTGTATTGTAAGTGAATGGGTTTATGAAATGGGAAGGGGATGAGGAAGAAGGGCTTGTAAATTCTTAGCTTGGGAACTTGAAAATGATTTTCATTAAGTGAACGGGTATAACTGTGTTCCAGCAATATTTTGGCAGTCCTGAATTTGGTCTTTGCATTGTAGTTTGCCAACACCTGGTCTAAATCAATAATATGTGTTCCCTTAGAAATCATTTGTTAACTTCCTTTAACCTAATTATTTAGTGAAAATTCCTCCTGGGGAATTAATGCCTTCCTAGTCTGCCAGTTCTTTTTTCTTTTTCTTCTTATAGGGTGTTACTCTGTTGACAAGATTGTTATCCAACTCTTGGGCTTTAAGTGATCCTCCTGCTTCAACCTTCTTTCTACCTGGAGTTCAGGTTCCTAACTTCACCCAGCTCTCACAGTTTCATTAGCTAACAAAGAAGATCTTGTCTCAAATATCCATTTTCCCTTTAGTGCTGTTCTTGATCCTTTGTTTCTCTATATTCTTTTCCTCAGGTCATACTCATTTTAAAAATGATGCTTTGTAGATAACTCTAAAGTCTGTGCCTCTTGTCCTTAAAAAAAAAAAAAAATCTAGCAGTAACTCCAAAGCAAACTTGTCAGATCCTATAAATTTTTAATGTATTTTTATGTTTTTAAATATAAAGCCTTATTTTGATTATTTTATTCTCTTTAATCTGCTAATCACCTTCAAAGATAAATAGAAGTTATAAAGGTGGAGAATAACACGTGAAAGGTTGTGGAGGCAATCCAGATTATTAAGAATGTGGAAATGTCTGTTTAGAATGTGGCAAATATGGCAGTTTTGTTTTGTTTTTAAATAATAGACTAGGAAGACTTTGCCTTCCAAGAAAAAGATTTTGAGTGTTGATGTTGTAGGTAATATGGTACTACTAAAGAACAGGAAAGTTGAATGGCAAAATATTTTCCCTATAGAGATGCTTGTAGGTGGTATTTTGACTGTAAGAATCCTGAAACAAGGATACTGGTTAAGAGGCTTTTGCAGTTAGGTGAGAAATGATTATTTCCTGAATTAAGGTAATGTTACTGCAGATTTAAAAGGATAGATTTTTATATTTAAGGCATGAGGAAGAAGGGCTTGTAAATTCCTAGCTTGGGAACTTGAAAATGATTTTCACTAATTGGTGAAGCAAATACAGAAGGGATAAAAGATGTGGCGTGAAGGGGGAACCTTATAAGAAAATGAGCTCAGTTTTTTAGGTATTGAATTTGAGCATGTCTGTGGGCTGTCCAAGAGGCAGTTGTATGTAAAAATCTGACTCTGAGGAACAGTTTTAATTTATAGAAATAGATATGGAATGTAGCAGGGTACAGGTGGTAGTTAGATCTGTATTATAATTGAAACCACCCACAGATAATATGTTGAATAAGAAATAGGCCAACTCTGGAACAACCGCATTTTGGAGAGGAGGAAGTCTGAAAAGGAAGTCAAAAAAAGAAAAACTAAAAAGCATTTCTTGAATTTGACTGTGAGGAGATCATTAGTGATTTGTTTTAGTGAACAGGCATGAGCAGAAGCCTGATTACAAGGATATGAAGAATGAATAGAAAAGTGAGGTAGAACAGACAGGGAATAGAGACACATATCACAGAAGTAGGATTCTGATGTGGAAAAGGTGTCTCAAGCAAGTTGTACAATATTTAATTTAAAAGTTGGGTTTAAATGATAAAAAGGATTTACTGGTTTATTAAATGGAAAGGTCCAGGACTGTTCTGGAGTATTTTAGGTTTGGGGTTTAGAGGTAGGGGTGGTGAAAGGACTAGGATAGAATATGAAAGTGTTTATGAGAGGGATAAACCTTGAGGTCTAGGATAGATATGGAAGGAACTGAGAACAAGAGGGGACTGATGCACAGGCAAAGGAAAGCCGTAGGTTTAATTTAGTGTAAAGTAATGAAAGCGGGAAGGACTTTGTCTAGCTAGGTTAACTTAGCTACAGTTTTGCAAATAGGCCTGGTACATTGCATCTCTCAAAATCGAGTCTTGGTGTTTTGTAGAACATTTATTCACTTGATAAATAAAGTAAATATCTTTTGCCTTTAAATAAAAATTAACACTGTTAATCATTTTTAATTCTTTGGTACTCATGTACTCAACTTTGGTATTCACACAAATGTTTGAACCTGAAGAGGCTTTTTTTTTTTTTTTAAAGAGAGAGTGAGAGAGGAGAGAGAGAGAGAGAGAGAGAGAGAGAATTTTTAATATTTATTTTTTTAGTTCTCGGCAGACACAACATCTTTGTTGGTATGTGGTGCTGAGGATCGAACCCGGGCCGCACGCATGCCAGGCGAGCACGCTACCGCTTGAGCCACATCCCCAGCCCCTGAAGAGGCTTTTTAAGAGAGGGTTTTTTTGTTTGTTTTTTTGGGGGGACAGTACTGGAGATTGAACCAAGTGGGGTTTTACCACTGAGCTATATCCCTAGCCCTATTTGTTTTATTATTCTGAGACAGTGTCTCCCTAAATTGCTGAGGCTGGCCTCCAAATTTTGAACCTCCTACTCAGCTTCCCCTGTAGCTGGGATTACAGGTATGTGTCACCAAGCCCAGCTTAAGAAGATTTTCTTATGCGTAGATGAAAATAAACTTGTTGGCCTTGACAAAATTATGAAGTCATAGAAGCTTTTTATCTTTTGTGTCATACCCTCTTTTTTTTTTCCTTCTTTTTTTCCCTATGCCCTGCTTTAGGTTTACTTTTTTTCTCTTTCCAAATAGGAAAAGATGCTTTATATTTATTCCTGTTACATATTAATTATTCTAGAAGTCTTCTTTTTTAAAGTTGTCTTCAAGTTCAGTGCTGTTGAATTTAGTGGTATTTGAATTAGGTAAACTTGAAGTAGTGTGATATAAAACTATGAATTCACTCTCTTTGCAAAATTTAAAGTAATATGAATTTCTTTAAATTAAATTAAGAGTTGCATAATTTAAAAGCTAGCAGGCCAAGTAAATTGAAAACTGCCACATGGAAATGTACTTTTTCAGGGTTGGTCTTAAGGAGCTTTGAAGTGCGATAGGTTTTTAGGGCATTGCTCTTATAAAATGCCACTGCCCTATATAGATTGAAATCCTTTCTTTGTAAAGGAGTTTCTGCTATGTGGGAGTAGTTGGAATGATGTTTGGTAGGGACTGATATTTCTTGTTACCCCTGAAAACATATAATTCCTTAAACTGGCACTGAAGATTAAATCTGCTTTAGTTGTTGCAGAGTGCTTGGCTTAGAGAAGTTAGAATAATGATTAGAAAATCTTCCCTTTTCCCTCTTCCTATGTCTATACACCATGATGATCTTCTTTCCTGTGCTGCCTCCCCTGACATATCTTAGCATTGTGATCATATAGACCTACAAAAGATAAATGCATACAAATAAATGCAAGGTAAGGGATAGGGATTTCCTCAATGCTAAAGTGTTACCTAGCATACATAAATCTCTGGGTTTGATTTCCAGAAGTGCAAAAAAAAAAAAAAGTGTGTGTGTGTGTGTGTGTGTGTGTGAATTATATGCAAGGTAATTCTGGCCTGAGTGGTTGCTGCTTAAAGAAGGATTTATTAGAATTTAAGAAACCTCCACTATAGAGTAAGTCAATCATATCAGGGGGAGAGAGGAAAAGAGGGGAAAAGGAAGGTACTGGGGAATGAAATTGATGAAGTTATGTGCATGTCTGAGTAATGGCATAATAAATCCCATTATTATGAATAATTATAGTGCACCAATTAAAAAACTAGTGAAACTTCCACTAGTTGAAAAACAAGAGCTAAGGCCCCTTTTTCTGTGTATAAGTGCAGGTGGTGTTAAATTATCTATGGAAAAAAAGAGGGATTGCTCAAAAACTAATGGTGAAGAGTTATTGTAAGAAATGCCAAATGATCATTTATGCAAACTGCTTTCTATTAAGGCAAAATAGGTGGCATTTAAAACGGTTAACAATTGATTCTTAAAATCATTTTTGATTATTCATTAGAGACCCAGCTTATAAAAAGCACAGCTATGTATTAGGCTTTTCAGTTTAATCTACATCTTTTTTTTTTAAATGGATATCTTTTTATTATTCCGCCTGTTTCTTTACCAAGTTCCACTTGAACATTTAATTTACTGATGCAAGTTCTTGCAGTTTTTTTTAAGAGAGAGAGAGAGAGAGAGAGAGAATTTTTTTTTTAAGGAGAGAGTGAGAGAGGAGAGAGAGAGAGAGAGAGAGAGAGAGAGAGAGAGAGAGAGAGAGAATTTTTAATATTTATTTTTTAGTTCTTGGCGGACACAACATCTTTGTTGGTATGTGGTGCTAAGGATCGAACCCGGGCCGCACGCATGCCAGGCAAGCGCGCTACCACTTGAGCCACATCCCCAGCCCAAGAGAGAGAATTTTTTAATATTTATTTTTTTTTTAGTTTTCGGCAGACACAACATCTTTGTTTGTATGTGGTGCTGAGGATCGAACCGGGCGCACGCATGCCAGGCGAGCGAGCTACCGCTTGAGCCACGTCCCCAGCCCTAATCTACATCTTAATTGAAGTAGAAAATGCTAGGTAACTGATCTGAGGTTTAAATTCTGGTTTAGAATTCAACATTTAAAATCTAGTCCATCTCTATGCACAGGAATGATATCAGATTGTCTAAAATCAATTGATTGATTCTATTTAAATGCTAGATAGGCTATGGTCAAATTTGTGTAGGATATGCCTTAAATTCACTTGAGGGTTGATACAGGTTGAAGCCTTTCTAGTCCAACACTCAAAATTTTCAGATTTTGGAGCATTGCGGATTTTGAATTTTTGTATTAAGGATGCTCGTTTGGTAAATTCTATGTAAATATTCCAAAACTCAAAAGATCTGAAATTCTTGTTGCAAGAATTATATATATACACATATACATACATACACACACACACACACACACACACATATATATATCATTGAACTCAGGGGCACTCAACCACTGAGCCACATCTCCAGCTCTATTTTGTATTTTATTTAGAGACAGGGTCTCGCTGGTTGCGCCTGGTCGTTGCCAAGACTGGCTTTGAACTCAGGATCCTCCTATCTCAACCTCCCAAGCCACTGGGATTATAGGCATGAACCACTGTGCCTGGCTTTGCAAAGGGTTCTTAATTTATACAGAGAAAATGTGTATGTGCTTGCAGGTAACAGACTTTAGAAAAGGGGAGGATAATAGAGGGTGATGAGGAAGATTTCTGTGGGGGAAAAACCTTGAACTGATCTTTGAAAGATGGTTAAGATTTGGGTTGACAGAAAACAGAACGTTTCAAGTTGGGCAGATTCAAGAGGAAACTCACTGGAGATACAAATAAGCTTTTCATAAGTTGAGTGGAGAAAAAAGATCAGTCTGCCTGACATAAGGAAGTAATGGGAGACTGAATTTGGTAAAGTCATCCTGGTACCTGGCCTGAAGTGAAGACTTTGGAACTAGAGAATACATAAAGAATATGGAAGATTAATCTGAGCATGGTCTTTTTCCCCCTTCCTTGCCAATTTTACTATTTATTTTATTTATTTGAATTTCACTATTTTATTTTAATTTCACTAATTTTAATTTTAAATTTCATTATTTATTTTCACAATTTCACCAAGATCACACTGTAAAGTGGTTTTTACAATTCAACAATCATCTTAGAAAATGTTTTCTGAATGTCTCCATATTTCTTTGAAACAATAGGTTAACTTGCACATTGAAATTTATTTATGGCACATATCATTCTATCGTATTTGTCAGTGTGCTTGGCTGCCTCTCAATAACTAATTTTTATCTAAGAATATGTTCTTAGTATGTAGAAGAAATAGTAATATTAAAAACAATACCCTATTCTCATTCTCTAATTGTAGTGCACTTCAGTCTTTTTCTTCCATCCTCCTTTTGTTTTATCTCAGGTCAACAGGACATACTGCTGTGGCACGTACCGGGCAGGTCCTATGCGACAGATAAGTCTTGTTGGAGCAGTAGATGAAGAAGTTGGTGATTATTTCCCAGAGTTCCTTGATATGTTAGAAGAATCACCATTTCTGAAAGTGAGTATTAATTCAAATTATTAAAGTTCTGATCATTACTTAGGTGAACACTTTAAAGTTAACCGCGTCTATTAAAAATAAAACCTTGCGTATTAAAATTAAATTTTATGCAGTATTTTGGATAGAAATGTTTAAAAAATACTAGTAGAACATACTTATTCTCTTTTATATAAATTTATATAAATTACTATGTAACGAACATTATATCATGTGCAAAAAAAAAGCTTTTTAGAATTTTTGTCTGGGTGAGAGGTATTTACCCTATAAATGGTGTAAAATTTTTAAGAATGTGATTCATTCATCTGATTTCTAGATGACTTTGCCCTGGGGTACACTTTCCAGCCTCCGACTACAATGTAGGTCCCAGAGTGATGATGGGCCTATAATGTGGGTAAGGCCAGGAGAACAGATGATCCCTACAGCAGATATGCCAAAGTCACCCTTCAAAAGAAGACGGTAAACATTTATTTTTCTCAAATAAGCAAAACTACTTTTTTTTTGTTTTAGTTGGTTGCTTATAAAATGATTGAGACCTAAGCACAATTTGAAAACCACTTGTCTGGATTATTTAAGTAAATCTAATGGTGAGTTCCTTAATCCAGTCTCTCTGTATTCAGTCATCAGCATGAGGCGGCATCCTAAAAAACTAATTTTTACTTCTTTTCTTCAAACCCAGGTCCTGTCTGCAGGATAAAAGATCAAACTCTTTAGTGTGATATACAAACATCTTTCATAATCTAGCCCCAGTGGTACTTCAGTATCTGCTTCTCAAGTCTTCTTTAGCCATAGTAAATTCAGTTTTCAAACCATGGCCCTTCAATACTTTTTGGACTCACTTAGAATCACATCCCTTACCACATCTTCCTTTCTACCAGCAAACTCTTAATAAGTTTCAAAACAACTTAGATGTTACCTCCTTTGTAAAGCTTTTCTTTGTTCCTTTAGACAATTAATTGGGGCCTTCTCAGTGCGCCTGCAACATTCTATTCAATAATGATCTATTTATATATATATTTTTAATGCTAAATATTGAGCTCCTGAGTACAGGGACTGTTTTATTCATCTCTGTCCTCATGACAGATAGTAACTAAACAGTATTTGCTGAATGAAACTAATAATGTGCTGTAATATAGAGCTTTGATAATTCATATTGTGCTAATGGTATTTTGTGTATCTACAAATGTAGATTAATTCACTCTAGTGCTTTGAAAAGTCTTATTTAATAAGACTGAAAGTGTTTTATATCTGCTTATACTATGGAAGTAGCAACTCAAAATAGGTGCCCCAAAGTAAATTTTAATGAACTAGTTTAAACCTTAATTTAAACCACTGGAGAATGATACTTGAGCTAAGTATAGAAGAATACAATAACAAGGTACATGAAAATATTTTGTAAAAAACTATGAGTACAGAGTAGAAGTGTGGTAAAACCTAGCAGTTAATCAGGATTTATTTAACTAATTCTTCTTCATTATAAATTGCTTCCGACTTTTCAGTATAAATAGTATCTTGACAAACATTACTTTTGTGCCATTACCAGTTTGTACCTGTTCACGGGGGCATCACCTCCTGATTCTACATGGAATGCTATTATATTAAAACCTGGAGATTGACCATGTTGGGAGTGTTTATACCAAAAAAATTAGCAAATCATCTGCTAATCAGCCACCTTCCCCTCCCCACAGCCAGATGTTAAACATGTATAACATACCACCGATTAAAGATGGATAGGTAGATGGTAGTTGATAAATATGTATCTTTGTGCGTATGTATGTTTGTTTTGTAGTAGAAATTTCTAAATGCTTCAAAGTATACACATTTTTAGTGGATTTCCAGAAATGTACCAATTTATATTCCTATCCGTATAGTAAGACAGTATCATTTTCTGCACATCCCCTACTAATTTCTTTTTTTTTTTAACTTTGTTGACATGATCAAACAAAATTGTCTCATTTCAGTTTATTTTTCTTTGTTATTTCTTTCTTGATGATTCCCCTTTAATTTCCTTTATCTACATTTCTAAAAATTTTAATTTGTTATATATGACAACAGAATGCATATTACACAATTTATATTACACATATAGAGTACAGTTTTTCATATCTCTGGTTGTACACAAAGTAGAGTCACATCCTTCATGTCTTTATACATGTACTTACGGTAATGATGACCATTGCATTCTACCGTCTTTCCTACTCCTATGCCCCTTCCCTTCCTTTCCCTCCCCTTCCTTTATCTACATTTTTATTGATGTGTTTTTTTGATTGTTTGTTTTTTGTAAAAAATTCTGTGTATATTATGACTATGAAACTTTTTGTTTTATCATTGCAAGTTTTTTTCTTTTAACTTCAGTTTTTTTCCCCTTACCCTCAAAAATTTTGTTTTTATATAGTCGGAGTTATGTATCTTTTTCTCTGAGGTTTCCTGTAATAGTAGGCTTAAGAAAGGCCTTCCTCTAATATTATAAATTATTTAGCTACATTTTTTCTTGCTAATTCTATAATTTCAGTATTTATCTGTTTAATCTACCTAGAATTGGCTTCCATATAGAGGAAGAAATTTAACTTTTTTCCCAAATAATTAGGCAGCTGGACCATCATCATTAATAATATATTGTTTCTCCACTAATCTAAACTACCATCAGATTTTACCTCTATTGGGATTAAGTATTCTTAAGTGAAGCATTCAAAAACACTTTGAATTAGGATGAATGAATTGGAGTGTAAATACCAACTTTGTCTTTTTGTGTATTGTAATTAAAATTTCTTGTTGCTAAAAATAGTGAAAAACTGCCTAGTTATCAAGAGCATTGCCCATGAAGATGATCTTTTGATTTATGAATGCTAGAATTAAAGAAATGTATGCTTAGAGTTGTAAAGAAATTAAATAGAACAGTGGGGCTTATAATGAAAAATCTTGCCCATCTTTCCTTCCCAAAGGCAAATGTATTTTTACTATAGGCAAAACCCATTTATTTATAATGCATTTTTTTACTCCTTTTCTTTTTTTCCCCTCTTGAAAGGCCCTGTCTGGTGTTGACTCTTTGGTACATGGATATTTCTTCCTTTGAGTTGTTCTGAATAGTAAGATGACCCCTGCTTTAGCCCCTTCCTCCCAACTTCTTTCTGTTAACTCTACTTACATACATTGCTGAGGTAGAATCATTCTGCTTTAAAATAATAAGTAGATTCTAAAATTGGAAAACAAGTAAGTGGCAATTATGATATTATGGGTAGATGTATTTACTGCAGATCCAAGTGGGCTCAAAATTAATTAATCAAATGTTCCCGTGTTATATTTTCATTCAAAGGAAGAATATGCAGAATAATCTTTCTTTCAGAATCTAGGTATTCAGCCGTTTGCCTATAATCCCAGTGGCCCAGGAGCCTGAGGCAGGAGGATCGAGAGTTCAAAGCCAGCCTCAGCAATTTAGCAAGGCCCTAAGCAGCTTAGTGAGACCCTGTCTCTAAATAAAATATTTAAAAAGGGCTGGGGATATGGCTTAGTGGTTAAGTGCCCCTGGGTTCAATTCACCGGTATCCCCGCCCCCCGCCCCCCCCCCCAAAAGAATCTAGGTATTCAGAATCATGCCACTATTTGTTTTTTTATGCAGTTCATATTTTAAAATATTTTTATTGTTCTGATTTCCCTTAGCGTTGGATTTGACAGAGGGTATATCTGAGGTATCTTCTAGTCTGCAGGCTAAGATGCTTTTAACTTTCTTCAGGAACCACAATGACTTTCTCATCTATTTAACTTTCTTAAATAACTTTTTTTTTTGAGGGTGTTATTACTTACCTTGCTTTTGTTTATATGTCCTCAAGACATTTTCAGAATTTTTGTCATATGCTATCTGCTCTTACACATCAGTTTAGTTTTTAAAAAAATTTTTAATTGGCACATAATTGCCTATAAATATACAGTGTGATAATTCTAAACATGTAAACAATATGTCATGATCAAATGGGCCTAATTAGCATTTCTAGTTCCTCAAATTTTTATCATTTCTTTGTGTTGACAACCTTTGAACTCCTCTAGTTATTTTGAAGTATATAGTTCACTATTTGTGAACTATAGTTTTACCCTTCTGTGATGTAGAACACTAGAATTTATTCTTCCTATTCAACTAATTGTACCCATTTTCTAATCTCTCCCTTCTTTTCACCTCTGGTGACCTATATTATTATTCTTTCTACTGTGAAATTAACATTTTTTTAGCTTCCAAATAAACACATTCATTTTTTTATATGAAAATCTTGGAGTTCTGTGTTCTCCTCCATCAGTGTGAAAGGCCTGTTTCACAAGTATCAACCTAGGAATTCCATTTAATGCTTTCCTGCATTAATCTGTGGTCATCATCCTTCCTGCAATAATCTGTGGTTCATTTCATTTACTTGTTTGAAAGTATTATCAAGTCATATTCTAAGAAAAGGAGGGTATTCTGAGTTGTTATATATTTGAAAAAATTTTTTTTTGTCATTAAACGTGATTGTTAGTTTAGTTGGTGTCCATAGGCTATATTTTTCTTTATAGGTTTAATAATCTGTGTAATTTTTGTTCTTTTCTGGGTAATGTATTCTTTTTTCTTGTCTGAAAGTTTACAGCATCTTCTACCACTGGCAGTCTGATATATTTCAGTACATGTTGGTTTGGGTCTTTCATTCTTATTCTTCATTTTTCTTTTTCTTTTTGAATCATGCTTTTTATTGTTTAGTAGGCCCTTAAATTTAAAGATTCGTGTCTCTTTTCCTTTCTGGGAATTTTTCTTGCTTAATTGCTTTGGTAATCCCCCGCCCCCTTTCCCTGAAACTGTTAGCTGAATAATAGATCTCCTGATTGGATTATTTTTCTTGTTACTTTTTCCTTTTGATTTGGGAACATTTACTTGATTTTTTGTCTTCTAACTTTTCTTTTGAATTTTAAAATTTTAACATTTTTATTTTGGTCTTTATCAGTCTGCTATCTTCAGATATCGGGTAATGCTTAGGTGACTTATTCAATGTTTTGGAATAAAGCATGGGGCTTATTGGAAGTTCTGTTTATATTTCATTTAGGTTGTCAGTAGGTAGGTTTCACTTTAAATAAGCATAAATATGGACATTAAATGGTATGTCCAAATGTCAGGATTATATTAGTTGTATTCATGTGGCAAAGTCAGTGTGTTTCTAGAAGAACATGCAGATTTTTTGTCTGAAATTTTATTAGGATGGTTTTGGCTATAAGCAACAACAACAAAAAATTGACTCAAAGCCGTTCATAAAATAAAATGTTATCCTATGTATTAAGAAGTCTGAACAGGTTGGCTGTAGGTACTTTTCTTATATTTCTTTCTTAGGAGTTAGGAAACTTCCCAGAAGACTCTTCAGTAGATTTCATACTATCAACTAGAATCAGTTCATATCCCTTCTTAAAGAAGTCACTGGCAATGGGAATGAGCTTATCATAATTTGCTAGAACTCATCCATATCTACCTCTGGAACTCGTAAATGAGACCACATATAGGATGGGATCAAATGCCTAGTGAAAATCAAGATCTGTCAGAGAAATAAAGGGTAGGGAATTGTTGCTGGGAGTAGCCATAGTACGCTCCATGGAGGTAATGTCTGCTTGCATTTCTGCCTGCACAAGTGGCAGGTGACTGGATTATCTGGAGAGCTGTACTTTAATTCCCCTTTTCTCAGCTTCACTTTATTTCTGTTCCTTATTATTTTGCCTGGATGTTTTTTGACCCAGGCTTCTCCAAGGTCTGTTGGGTAGGTCTTCTGCCTTTTTGGTTGCTGATCCCCTCTTGTATATTCTAGGTCTGTGGTTTATCTCAGCATGGTTTTATTAGTCCAAGACACTGTAATCATTTTCTGTCATGCAGAAGATTGTTGATACTGCTCACTCCCTAATTCCTTTCTTTTTATTCATTCTTTTACTATCACCTCTAGATTGTTTTATTTAGAAAATTTTGAATACATTAAAAACAGAATATAGTAAACTTCCATGCCTTCAGTATCAACAGTTAACAACTCACAACTAGTTCTATTTCACCTATATTCCCATCAGTTCCCCCATCAAAACTCTTCCCAACATTATTTTGAACCATTTTACTTTCATTATAACATGGAAGGAGGTCTCATGGATGCCCCGTTGCCACGTTGAATTAAAGATCTAAGAGATTGTTTTAAGAATTAGAAAAGAGTTGGCTGAGGTAAAACTTAAACTTTGAACTATATTTTCTGTTGCTAGACATTCAAATGTTATATGTTCATGTACTACATTTGGTTCTAATCAGATATACAGCTTCTTTTTTATGGGTATACAAGGAAAGGAAGGAAATTATATTGATCAATATAGTATAAATGCTAATGATCAAAATCATCCTACCCCTCTCAGCCCTAATCTTATTTTAACCTAGTATTTCAGCACTTTTTCACCTTATTGCTATTAATTTTTGCTTGTTTCCTTCTTGTTTCTCCTTACTTCATAATAAAATCAACTCTAGATCAATGAATGAAATTAAAAATCTCCAGTACCTACCTCGGACCAGTGAACCCCGGGAAGTCCTCTTTGAAGATAGGACAAGAGCTCATGCTGATCATGTAGGTCAGGGGTTTGACTGGCAGAGTACGGCTGCTGTTGGGGTTTTGAAAGCTGTACAGTTTGGCGAATGGTAAGTTAATGGAACTTAACTGTGATGTTGTCTAGGAAAATGGGGACTCTCTTTGAAAGACTGGGTAGAGACAATTCTTAAACTATATGGGAAGTTTAACATTTTTTAAATGTATGTCCATTACTATGAATTATAATCACATTATTGTGAAACAAATCTCCAGAACTTTTTCATCTTGTAGAACTGAAACTCTATGTCCAACAACTCACTCCCCTTTTTCCCCTCATCCCTTGACTCTCTGGTAACTTTTTTTTTTTTCTCCAGCTCTTTTCAGTTGATTGCATAAAGGTGTTATACTAGTCCAAATTAAAAGCAGATCCCAAATGGTTACATTATACAAGCTGTGAGGTTTTTAAACTGTGACAAAGGACAGAAGGGAAATTCTACTCGCTGCAAGGAAATCAATCCTAACTTAAGCTTCAGTGAGCCACAAGAACTTAAAACCCATGAACCTTCAGTTGATCATCCTTAGCCAGTCCAGTCTTTATCAGGAACTGGCATAGTTCTTGCACTGGTCACCCTGTATGTAGCTGAATTACTTCTCCATATTCTGGATACTCAATTATAGTGCCATCTTAAACATCTTCTTAAACATCTTCACTAATTTCTTTTCATTGTAATCATCATGATTCCTTGGACAGTAAAGATCTTCCTGACACTTCTCTTTTGAATTCTTATATGGATATAATCCCCAGTGCCAGCAGGAAGCAGGACATCATCCTTACTTGCATCAGCAAGGGGATCAAAAGAGTAAAGGTTCTGGATAGTGGGCATATGGTTCCTTTTCCTTGGTGGAAACGGCCTGATGAAATCTGCTGCAGGATAAGGCAGGTGGGGGTGTGCTGGGATAGTGGAGGGGCAAGGTGTCTGGAAGCCTAGGGGCTCAAGGTGGAGGCTGCTGAGTCCTTGGTGGTGGCTCAGTGACTGGCCTCTGGTAACTACTTTCTGTTTCTTTAAACTTAACTACTTGAATATCTCATATAAGTGGAATCATATAATATTTGTCTTTTTGTGACTGGTTTATTTTTCTTATAATGTCCTCAAGGTTCATCCATGTTGTAGCAAGTATTGGAATCTCCTTCCTTTTTAAGACTGAGTACAGTCTACTCCACCCCCCTCCACACACACATTTTGTTAATTGATTAATAGATTCTTGGACTGCTTCCATCTTTTGGCTATTTGATTCTGGATGTGGGTGTACTAATCTCTCTTTCAATTTCAATTCTTTTGGGTATATACCCAGAAGTAGAGTTCTTGGATCATATGGTAATTCTATTTTTAATGTTTTGAGGAGCTGCCAAACTGGTTTTCATACTGGCTACACTATTTTACATTCAGATGGAACCCAATCTTAACAAATTCAGGACAGAGAAATGCAAACTAGTAAGAGAATTGCAAATTTATCTCATTTAGAATATTCTTTCCAGGCATTTAAAAAATTTTATAACAACTAATGTGATTTATTTTTTAGTTGTAGATGGACACAATACTTATTATTTATCTATTTATTTTTATGTGGTGCTCAGGATCGAATCCAGTGCCTCACACATGCGAGGCAAGTACTCTGCCACTGAGCCACAATCCCAGCCTCTTAACATGATTTAAAAAAATAATAATAATTTTTTAGTTTGTTTTTATTTTTGAAAATTGATCTCAAGAAGCAAGAAGTTGTTGTACCTTGTATTTCTTTGCTAGTAGTAGCAGTTCCAGGAACTGGGAGACTAAAATTTGTCATTGCTTTTCGTTGTGGATGCTTATCCCTAAAACATTAATTTTTGTTAATAATAGGAGTGACCAACCTCGCATAACCAAAGATGTGATTTGTTTTCACGCTGAGGATTTTACTGATGTTGTACAGAGACTTCAGTTAGACCTCCATGAACCTCCAGTTTCCCAGGTAATAACCCTTGCTTTTTATTATTCTTTGTGTGAGATATTGAAAATAAGTATCCATACCCATTTTGAGTTTTGCCTTATAACTGGATACATAGGATAGTGAATTTAATTTTTCTTAGGGCTAGGGGAGGCATTAGAGACATCATTAAAACAATTTCCCAAGCAAAATGCTTGAGATCCTTTTAATCTTTGGGATGCCAGGTGGATCTGGAATGGTCAGAGGATCCAGGGTGCTCAGTTCTGGCCATGAGTTGTCTCACATGTTAACCTTATTGCACTGTGGGCCCTCAGCAAAAAGATTGAAAGAAACTAAAGGAGGAGATAAAATTTTGCCTTTATGTGAAGCAAAGAATACTGATATTTAGCTACAGTTTCAAGTATTTTTTTAAATGATTCCATATAAGCCATCTCACTTTAACCTGCTCTTTGTTACTAGAGAGGTAGTAAAATGAGAGGGAAAATGTTTCCCAATAAAACATTTTAGAAAGTTAGTCTCATTTAGTATTGCTTAAATTGTTGTTTATAACACATTTTATCACTGTTTTCCTATGCCAATTATAATGCTCTATTTGAAATATGTTACATATTTTAAAGTCTTATGTAACTTTTTGCCTTTCTTTAGTGTGTGCAGTGGGTGGATGAAGCTAAACTAAACCAAATGAGACGGGAAGGCATTCGTTATGCTAGAATTCAGCTATGCGACAATGATATCTACTTCATCCCTAGAAATGTTATTCATCAGTTCAAAACAGTGTCAGCAGTGTGCAGCTTAGCCTGGCATATAAGGCTTAAACAGTACCACCCTGTTGTGGAAGCTACTCAAAACACAGAAAGCAATTCTAACATGGACTGTGGTTTAACTGGAAAGCAAGAATTAGAAGTTGACTCCCAGTGTGTGAGGATAAAAACTGAATCTGAGGACACATGCTCAGAGATGCAGCTTTTGACAACTGCTTCATCGTCCTTCCCATCTTCATCAGAACTTCACCATCTACAGCAAGATCAGAAGACCCAGCCTATTCCAGTTTTAAAGGTGGAAAGTACACTAGACTCTAACCAGCAACACAATCTGCAGGAACATTCAGGCACTCCTGTGTGACATGTACATATTCAAACACATTTTTTAACTTTTTTAAATTTTGATGTGAAGTTATAGTTTTATAACTGGCTTAAGTTAAGTTTTATTGGAGAAATCTTGCCTATAATTCTATAAAGAGAAATGACATTCCACAAATGTCAAGCATATCTTTTTTACACAGATTATGCAAAGAGTTGTATCTTATCCCGTTAGTACAGTATGTAATAGTGGGTCTGCTGCTACTTTCTGTTTTAAGGTGTGAGGTAACAATTCAATCTCTTCTTCAAATCAAAATGAGAATTCTCTGGAATAACAGATTTAGTTTCTAAATTATTACTTCCCTTAACTTTATCTTGCCTTGCCTCTTGCCATGTTTGCTGTTTCTATGATAGAAATCAGATTTATTGTTTAGTACTGTGTCTTTATGGCACATATTCAATTTCTTCAGTAAAAATGGCATGGGTTGCAGGAGAATTCCTGCATCTGGTACATGGGCAAGTAAGTTATTTTGTTCCAACCACAAAGAACAAGTAGTGTCTAAGGAAAATTCAGTGGCTCTCTGGTTTCTTAACAAAAGAGAAAGCACAGCACTTTCTGATCCAAACTGTCTTTTTTTGTATCTGTTATTTAAAGCCCAGTGGATATTTCAATTAAAAAAAAAAAAATCTAAAGATAAATAGTCCTTGGTCATTCATTATCCATGGTTCATTAATCTCTTCTAGAATATATGGTAACTATGGAAGATATTTTGGGTAAACAAAATAATGTTGATATGATATTCTCTTATTCCACTTCCTAGTATCCTCACATTTCTTGTGGTTACTTTTGTTTCCTAAACTGATCACAAATATCAAAGTTAGAGAATGATATCAATTTTTCTGATGAGGCTGCCATATTTTGAGCATCAAACTTAGGAAAAAATATTCTTGTGACTTGGCATCAATCTCTTCATGCTGAATATCTATTTTTGAGACACTTTATAGTTTTAACTGGTGAATGAATAACTGGGTTTATTTACACTTACCTCTATGTTGCTATTTTCTAATAAAGAATATGGCACTAGACTTCATCCTAGAGTTTGAGGTAGCCTAAATTTAGCTTAGTGCCTGAGTATTTAATTGTTTTCTTTTTTCAAACAGGCACAGTTCATATAGCTAGTGTGGTCTTAACTTTCTATTTTAGAATGTTAATGTGATACACATTATACTTTCTCTTAGTTAGTAATACAGTAGGCCTTGTTTTTATTGAAGAGTATTCCCCACACCTAAGACCAGATTCTTGTATCTACCTGGTTACAGTGCAATTTGAAGTTGTTTTTTTTTTTTTTTTTTTTTTTTCTGGATGGTGAAATTTGAAATATTTACATTAATATAGGCAAAAAAAAAAGATGCTGCTTTATTATGTCTGTCACCATGAAAACTTAGCTGCATCTTTTGAAATATCGGATATGAATTTTCTCTAAAATATTCTGAAATAGATTAAATCTTATATAAATATTACTTTGTGCAATATTGTTGTGTAGTTAAATGCATATTAGCAAAGTATAGAGGTCACTGTGTAAACAGATAGAAAAGTAACCATCAGCAAATACTACAGTGATTAGTTAGAATCTGTATTATTCCTTATATATATGTATATGTATGTATTCTCTGTTACAAAGGATGAAGACAAATAGGGAAACATTTCAATGTAAACCATTTATGAATTGGAAGTGATGTTGGTTTTTAGTTATCTTTGTAAATAAGGTAATTAGAATGATATGAAAGGTAATGTGATTATTGCAGGGGTGTTTTTAAATCCTGTGTATAAATTCTAGGGTAAATTCTAGTTTATCAAGACTAGTTTTTAAGGGACCTTTGAGGGTGTTTTTGTTATTTTTGGGGGGAGGGGGTTAATCACAAAGTGTGTGGATTTGGGTTATTTCTTATTTTTATTTTTCTGTCCAGAAGAATTTCATAGAGCTTTACCAGGCTGTGCAAAAGTAAAATTCTTCTCAGGCAACATTTGCTTTTTAAAATAATCATGAAGAGCAAGGTTGTTAAAGCAAAAAGTTTTTGTTTTTGTTTCTCTTGTCTTCCAAGATCCGATTTCCCCATTTCCCACTTGCCATCCAGCAGATGCCATCTGTCATCTAAGCTGGTCATTACTAATAAACAAGGAGACTGTCTCCTGACAGCCAGCACTGTGTGTAATCACTCAGGAACCAGCGGATCTGCAAAGACCTACAATCAAAAGCAAATCCCCGTTTTCCTTTTATAAAATGTTCTACCCTCACCTCCAATATAAACACATTAAAGAATATAAAAAATGTTTAAAAATCATGTACTAATAAATTCATTGTATGTTAGAATTGCAATAGAATGGAGAGAAACATTTAGCTAGTAATGTATCTGGAAACTGAATGTCCTATGTGAGTATTAGATTTTGATAGCATGCTTTAAAGACTGATGAATATAAAAGCAGAAGTTTTAAGTTTCTTACTGCTTTCAAAACTGTATCCTAGTTTAGTGATACAAATGATTGCAATTTTCTGAATCATTAAATTATTTGGTTTGGTGGAGTGAGGCATGAAGCAATCTGGCGTCTTCTGATTTGTAAAGTAGTGATGGCAGTGAAGTTGTAATTGAAATTTAAGCTGAGCTTCCTTTTTGGTATATTATCCTTTGTGCCAACTCTTGAGATTACTTGCAGAATGTGGCTATACATTTTAGTACTTTGTGGAGCGGAGGGATATTTTGAAAATGTGCTTATAGAAAGACCTAATAAATGAATATTCCTAACAGTGAATAGAATGATTTTATGGTATCTATTAAAAAGGATAAAAGTCTTCCCCTTGCCCCAGAAATCATTCTATAATTACCAAGATATGCTAGGAGTACGATTATGATTTTAAGTGTTATCCCAAATTCATAAAGCAATAATAATAAAAAACCTATGTATTAGTTCCCTCCTCCAAAGTTTTAACTCTTTTAAAAAATATATCCCTAGGCTTAATATAGATGAAATGTACTTTTAATTTGCTTATTTAGTACTTAAAATTTGTTTAACTGTCCATCATTTTCCATTATTTTGGAAAGTGCCCTGTCCCCACAGAGACAGTTGGAATATTGGTTGACTAATATTACAAGCTCTTGTAGGGGGAAAATAGGGAGCTTATTAAATGAAATTCTTTACTAAACTTTAGAAAAGATATCTTGCATCATCAGTCTTAATAGGCATAAAGGTTATAAAGACTGGAGAAACTTTTGCTTATTGCCTTTCCCTGTATAAATATTATTGTCTAGACTGAAAGATAATATAGAAAACAAGACTCCAAAATCCATGCAAATATATTCTTAGTGAATATATTCTTGATCATTAATATAATCCCATTATATTTTGATCTATATTTGCCATTAAAATTTATTTGCATTTATACTTTTAGGATAATTGAGTTTATGTCTTCAAAAAGTCTGTTTCATCATTACTACAGGTTTTTAAAAAAAGAACCTTTTGGTAGCACATGCCAGAGGTTCACATTTGTGCTAAGTTTTATGGTTTTAAAACAGGTTGTAGCTGTATTTATTGGTCATGCGAGTAGAGGAAAATGCACAGTACATGTTTTTCTTAAGTGCATAAAGGACTTGTCCTCATCTGAAAGTTTTTTGCTTTAAAAGCAAGTATCTCTCCATAAATATTATGCCCTTCCATTTTCTTCATAAATTTTTTAAGATCCACTTGTGCATGTAGTTGAGACCACTGTCTCTTAAAATATAGCACTTTTCAATTCTCTCTAAAGAAATACTTATGTACTACTTCTATCACATGTTGTAAATTTTCATGTAATAGTGTTTCTGTGACTAAACTCCATTTTGATTGGCAGCTAAGACTTTTTTTCCTGTGGCTTTAATTTATCTAAGAGGTCTTTGCATATAGATGAAATGTATAATTTGCCTGGCGGACTATTTGCGTTGTGTGGCCTTAGTTTGTTTATTGACATTAACAAGTGTTTTAAAAGGTTTTTAATGAATAGTCTTAAATCTAAATTTGTGTGAATAATAATCCTTTTAACAGTGCTTTTTTGTAGCTGTCTTAAGTGTGTTAAATTGTTAAGCTATTTCTTTGTAAAATAGGACAATGGAATGCATAGTTTTTTTTTTCCTGTAAAGTATTTTTTTAATAAACAAAGTCTGATTTGTCCTTTACTTACGTTTCACCACAAAATGAACAGCACATGTGAATTCTAGATACCTGGACCATGTATTTATAGTACTGACACCCTTCCCCCTTACCCACCCCAACCCCAAGCATTACACACACTAGCTCTATTCTGTAGTATTATTCATATTTTTTTATTTCCCCCCCAAAAGGTCATAAATATTAGGAGAAACCCATCTATATTGAGATGAAGAAAAATTATGCTTGTGATGTAACAGGACTCTTTTGCTTGAATTGGTTTATATATATTTATTATTTTTTGGTACTGGGGATTGAACTCAGGAGCACTACCACTGCCACATCCCCAGCCCTATTTTGCTTAGTGCCTGGCCATTGCTGAGGCTGGCTTTGAACTCAATCCTCCTGCTTCAGCCTCCTAAACCTCTGGGATTACAGGTGTGGGCCACTGTGCCCGGCTGGTTATGTATACTTATGAGAAGACAATCTTAGATTTCTATTTGTAGATATTCTTGAAAATGCCTGAAGACAGTGCATAGACTTTTCAGATGAGCTGTGTAACACGAAATGGTTTTTTTCCCCCCATCTATGTTTGTCTGAACTTCTCTTTAATTGTAGTCCTAAGCACTGATAGCTATTGGTTCTGATTAGGAAAGGAAATTGAGGGGAATGTTTTTGGAGTAACTATTGTGGGCCAGGCACTTTACATGAAGTTATCTCATTTAATTCTCAGATTTTAGTAGAACGTTAATTAACTCTGTAATTACAGATGAGAAAACAGGCTTGTTAGGTTGAATAAATTGCCTAAAATAACACAGTTCAGATCAAGGATTCGAGTGCAGCTCTGGGTTCAAATCCCATGCCTTATGCAGCTCTGCAGCCTTTTAAAGCATTGAAAAGTTTCTAACAGGGTTACCGAAAAAATGGTTTGCTACTTGATTGTTTCCTAATTCCATTTACCTGATTCCGTTTCTCCACTCCCCCAAAAAACTCTTGTGTATGCTAAACAATGAAGTAAACTATTATTGCTATTAATGTTATTTAGGTCTTAAAAACAAATATGAATCTTTATTATCTTTTTTAGTTAAGCCTTTTGCCTTGAAACTAGACAGAACTGTTAACACTCAACTCTAAGGAAGGAAAAAGCTGACAAGGGGCAAAAGCAGTAGGAAACCATCACCAATGCGCTGGTGAAATAATTTAAAAAGATTAATCCTGTGGGAGTTTATTCCTTAGTAAAATGGAGATAACTTTCATTTTTACACCTATTGAACAGACCATAAGAACATCTACACAATGTTTAATACAGTACCTCTTAGGCTTTCTCCAGTGTTAGCTATTAGCTTTACCTGCCTCAAATGCTCTGTGCTGCAAATAGGCAAAGAACAGAGCTTCAAAAAGAGAATGGCCCTTAAGGGTTAGCTATTAATGGCAGGTGAGGAAAATAGATGGGGAAGAGGAGGATAGCTGCTTGAAACCCTACCAGCATATCTACATACTTAAGGATGCAATCGTTCTTCTTTCTGTGACCTTTATCAAACTGCTTGAATTTTTAACCTGCCGCCACCTTCCCTAATTCTGGAAAAAGCCTTCAGCAGATTCCTAAACCGGTCTCTTCCCTAATCCTTGAGCACCAGAAAACAGCAGTTGAGGGGCTGCAGAGGAAGACAATCACCCAGCGGAAGCCTGTCGGGCTCTGCGTCCCAGGGCAGCGTACATTCACAAACATTCGTTCATTGAACAAATGTGCAAGGCTTGTGTCAGGCCGCAGTCTGACCTCGGAGACCGCAGCCCACTGGCGAAAGCCGATATAAGCCATGAAACAAACCTAAGTACTACAAATACACGAACTGGAAACCTAGAACATGGGAACCGGCTTCCCACAGATCCATGGGTGGGAAAGTCGTTTTTGAGGAAATGACTTTTAAGTTGAGACTTGAAGGTCTTGGCCACGGATCGCAGCGTGGCTCCGCAGTCCCTCCGTCCCGCCTCTGGACCGAGGCTCTGCAGGGAGGCTGGGCGCCGGGGGCGGAGCCACCGCGGCAGCAGTAGCCGGAAAGCGGAAGCCCAGGCCAGCGGCGCTGTGCTCTGCAGAGCTTTTCTCGCCCAGCTTTCCGCCGGCTGAGTCACCGCCCCGCCGGGCCGGCCCGGCCCAGAGGGGACGCGCGCCGTCGCCGCCTCCTCCTGCCGCTCCTCCTCCAGGGCTCTGGGCCTTTGCACCTGTCTTTTCCAGCCCGGCACCAAAGCTTTTGCCGTTGCTGTAGTGACTGGCGGCCTAGCGAAGGCCCTTCCTTTTTTATCCCCTTCATTTTCCAGCTCATTTTTTGCTTATTTTATGGCCCGTCCGGCGACCTCCTAGGTCGGGCTTGGAGGTGCAGTGTCTGTGTCAACAGACTGCCCTCCTCTGGGCGCAGGGCGGCCGGCTGCCTCCGAGGCTGGGGCGGCCGCCGCGGTCTCCATGGTAACGGCCCCGCCGGCGTCTCGGCCTCGTGGGGAAGATGCGGCCTGCCGGGCCCGCCGCCTCGCCCCCGGCCTCACGGCCCGGCCGGGGCCACTGAGGAGGAAGGTCCCGGCCGCCGGCCAGCCGGGCAGCGAGCACCAGGTGAGAGCCCGACGCCGGGGGTCGGGGACGGGTCAACTGCGGCGATCTCCCTTCCCTCCTTCCCCTGCCTCCGCCGCCGTGGACACCCTGGCGCAAAGTATTGCAGAGGATCCTGCGCGGGTTTGTTGTTTGGGTTCCTCTCCGCTGGCAAAGAGCCAGAGGAGAGACTGCGGTTTATTGGAGAGACTGAGAAGTAGTTCAAGTCTACCCAAACTGGGAGAGTAACCTTCACCAAAGGGACTCACCGACTGGGTTTCCTTCATTTTCAGTGAAATCCCACTCTCTGGCTGGAGACACAGATGGCCTCAAATGAGAGAGATGCTATATCGTGGTATCAAAAGAAGGTAATATCAGTTATTTTAATTTGTGAAGCATACTTCCTTGCAGAAAGCTCCCCACAAAGAATATCATGGTACTTTCCCTGGAGTTTGGTAATGCCGGGTATTCTTACACGGCATCTCAACACAAAGGGGAACAATTGATGTACAAGGTCATGATAAAACCAGTTCCAAGTCTCGGGATAAGATTTTCAAGGCACCATCTTTCTCCAGGCTGCACACACAAGCCACAGCAATACTTTAAAAGTTTGCTTATGATTAACCTTTTTTTTTTAAATTTTAATTTTTTTTCCTTTTTTAAACGACATGAATGAAGCCTGTATCTGTAGGGCTCATATCAGTACTATTGTCTTATTGAGCTGTCCCTTATCTTTTATTCCTCTCTGGTATTCCTACTGATGTTTTCCTTAAGAATTGGAAATGTCTTTGAAGATAATATCTAATTTGAAATATTTTGGTTATTGCTTTTTAACTAACGTTTAGATGCAGCTGTTAAAAATTTTTGAAGGGAGTAATCCTTAAAAGCATTAATTTAGCCAGGCACTTGGCAGCATGTCTCTGATCCCAGCAACTCTGGAGCTTGAAGCAGGAGAATCCCAAGTTCGAGGTCAGCCTTGGCAATTTAGTGAGACCCTGCTCAAAATAAAATTTAAAAACAGGCTGGAGGTGTAGCTCAGTGGTAGAGTGCCTCTGGGTCTGGTACCACACATACACAAAAAATATTAATTCATTCTAATTCTAAAAATCATAAACATTTTCCAAATATCATAATGATACTTAATAGATTCATAACTTTTGAGGCTTGACTTTAAATACAAGGATTGCCTGCATCATTTATAAGCCTGCTCCTTATTTCAGATTGGAGCATATGATCAGCAGATATGGGAAAAGTCAATCGAACAGACTCAGATTAAGGTAAATTGATTTCTTTGATTCTAGCTTTATTTTACTGCATTAATGTGAAAAGTGGATATTTTTTACTTTTAAAAAAATTTGCACTTATCCACCAAGTATGGTATTCTTTAAGTTTATAAGAAAAACAATGGAGCACGCCTAATGATAAAATGACTGTTGACATGTGACCTCAGTAGCAAATCTCCCATATAAATGGGACTATGTTTACTCAGCTCTGGTCAGTTTTTAATACATGGCAATTCAGGTCCAGTATTGCCAGAGTGTCAGATTTTTCAAGAGAAGCTGAAAATGTGTATTTTTAGGTGAAATATCCAGAAGAAGGTGGTGGTTCTCTTCCTTCTCCTCCTCTTCCTCCTCCTCTTTTTCTTCTCTGTCTTCTTCATCATCACTGTGCAAGCCAATAAAATCCCTTTTTGGCCTGAATCCAGCCTGTGGGCACCCATTTTTTTGATCACCGGTTTAGAGTATGGCATTTAAGTTTTTCAGATTCTTAAACTTTTTTGTACACTATTCTTAGAACTGAGCAGATAGATTCTTATGTTGTTTTGTGCTAATGAAAAAAAACTGATGCCAGTTTATTACTTTTTAAAAGGGGAGAGAAGGGCTTAAATAATCTAATATATCAAAGTAATTTAATATACCAAAGTCAGTTTTGTCGGGCTAATGACGAATATTGATACTGGTGCAAATTAGTCATCAAATTGTTGCTTGGTAGCCAGATGGAATTGGACAGTCTAAATGGGGGAAAGCTAGTTCTCCAAAGAATGTATCTCTCTACTGACATTAGTACTTAAATCTACATATTCAGGGTCTTGCTTCCAGATTCTTGTTTTTGGATTGTGTTTTAAAAGGTTTGTTGTAGACCCTTTATTAACACTTCTTTAAAAAACGGATAAACGGGGGTAGGGTGTGGCTCGAGGTAGAGCACTTGCCTAGCATGTGTGAGGCACTGGGTTCCATCCTTAATGCCACATAAAATAAAGATACTGTGTCCACCTACAACTAAAAAATAAATATTTTAAAACAATGGATGGATATGACTTAATAGTATACTAGGACTTTTAAAGCTCTTTGATGAAGTGCATTTAACCAACACTTAAGTGCATTTCTTCATATAAGCCAATCAACTAGAAAACTGAACTACATGGTACCCGTGGCTAACTTCATAGTTTTGTAGAGGCCTTGATTATATTAATGGGAGATAGGTTTATGATTTATAAAATAAAATTTATGTTTTTATCACTCTGTAAGTCTTATTCTATTATTTTGTGAGGCTATATAGTAACAATAAATACAATGTAATGGGAAGAGCTTAGAACTGGGTGTTAGATTTTGTTTTGTGACCTTTAGCTTTGTGATCTTGAATAATTAACAGTAGTTTGTATGGATTTTGGGTTCTTATCCTTAAAAGGGTTTTGCTTCTTGCTATGGAGTAAGGAACCTCTTTTCCCTACCCAATTTTGATTTTTCTCATTTGATACATATCTTCCTTTTGTTAACCTGTCTGTGTTCATAGTCCTCAAAGGCAGGAATTATGTCTGTATCCCTCACTTAGAAATCTTGATTCATACTAGGAACTTAGTGTCTAATTCAGTATTTAATTGATTTCCATCCATTGTGCATGTTTTCATTCATTGTTTTCTCATAGGGTAATCTAACATCTCCTTAATGTATACTTTTTAATCTAGCAGCAGTGGAAAGAATGAAATTAAAGCCAAAATAAAATTTTACTGAGCTAATTAATATGCACACACATACCAGTTGCTAAGGATACAGTGAAAAAGATATATGGAGTTCTTGCCTTCCTGGGTTTCACGATCTAGTGGTGGTAGAGAAAAAAGCCAAGATACTTTTAAAGTGTGTTTAGTTAGGTCTTAGGAAAAAATTGACCAAATTATAGACTATTTAATGTAATTTAAAGATATGTTCATACAGCTGGGCATGGTGGCGCATGCCTGTAATCCCAGCAGCTTGGGAGGCTGAGATAGGAGGATCACAAGTTTAAAGCCAGCCTCAGCAAAAGCAAGGCACTAAGCAACTCAGTGAGATCCTGTCTCTAAATAAAATACAAAATAGGGCTGGGGATTTGACTCAGTAGTCAAGTGCCCCTGAGTTCAATGCCCGGTACCATTTTATGTGTCAGCAGAATCTATGTCTACATAATGGTGAACAACAATGCTCATTTTTTCTTTTCATGCAATTTGTGGTAAAGTGGGAGAGAGAGAAAGCAATAAAATTCTGGCAAATCAAATACAAAAACACATCAAAAAGATCGTGCACCACAATCAGTGGGATTCATTCCATGGATGCAATGTTGGTTCAACATACGGAAATCAATAAATGTAATTCACCAGATCAATAGAATTAAAGATAATAATCATGATCATCTCAATGGATGCAGGATAAGCATTTGACAAAATATAGCACCCCTTTATGTTCAAAACACCAGAAAAACTGGGGATAACAGGAACATATCTCAACATCATAAAGGCTATCTATGCTAAGCCCCAGGCCAACATCATTCTAAATGGAGAAAAATTGAAGGCATTCCCTCTAAAAACTGGAACAAGCCAGGGATGCCCTCTTTCACCACTTCTATTTAACATAGTTTTTGAAACACTGGCCAGAGCAATTAGACAGATAAAAGAAATTAAAGGGATACTCATAGGAAAAGAAGAACTCAAATTGGCACTATTTGCTGATGATATGATTCTATACTTAGAAGACCCTAAAAGTTTCACCAGAAAACTTCTAGAACTAGTAAATGAATTCAGCAAAGAAGCAGGATATAAAATCAACACCCATAAATCAAAGGCATTTCTGTAAATCAGTGGTAAATCCTCAGAAATGTAAATGAGGAAAACTACCCCATTTATAATAACCTCAAAAAAGAAATACTTGGGAATCAACTTATCGAAAGAGGTGACAGATCTATATAATGAAAATTACAGAACCTTAAAGAAAGAAGTCAAAGAAAACCTTAACAGATTGAACGATCTACCTTGTTCTTGGATGGGTAGAATTAATATTATCAAAATGATCATACTTCCAAAAGCACTATACAGATTTAATGCAATTCTGATCAAAATCCCAATGACATTCCTCATAGAAATATATTTATATAATTTCATAATTAGAAAATCCTAAGGCATCTACCAGAAAATTACGAATTGATGAGTTTGGCAAAGTCTTAAGAAACAAGGTCAGTATATGGAAATCAGTTACTAGCAGTAAGTAATAAAAAAAAAATGCAATTAAGAAAACAATCCCACTCACAATAGCTTCAACAAGAATAAAAATACTTAGGAATAAGCTTGATATAGAAAGTGAGGACGTGTACCCTGAAAATAAAACAGTGTCAGAGAAACTGAAGATCCAAATAAATAGAGTAACATTTCATTTTCATGATCTAAAAGACTGAATACTATTAAAATGGCTAGTCTCTCCCATTATATCTATATGTGCAATATAATCCCTTCAAAATTTTGGCTGTATTTTTTATTTTTGGTAGAAATTGATAAGCTAGTATGGAATGCAAAGGATATAAACATTTTTTTAAAATGTTACAGAGATGAATGATTTACATTACGTAATCTCAAAAAAATTTATTATAAAACTGTAGTGATCAAGATAGAAGGTATTGGTATAAATAATAGATTGATGGAACAGAATAGAAAATCTAGAAATAAATCCCTGCTTTTTGGAGAAGTTGACTTTTGACAAAGATGCCAAAGCAGTTCAGTGAAGGAAAAAGAAATTTTTCAATAAATGGTGCTAGAACAATTGAAAACCAACAATATAAAAATGAACTTTGATTCTTACCTTATACCATATACAAAAATTATTTAAAAAGGATTAAAGATTTAAGTGTAAGGACTAAAACTGTAGATTTTCTAGAAGAAAACTTTGTCACCTTGGTATAGGCAAGAGATTTCTTAGAAACACATCAATAAAAGAAAAAAATTGATAAAATGGATTTCATCAAACTTGAAAACTTTTTTCAAAATGTATTATTAAAAATAATGAAAGACAGGGCTGGGATTGTGGCTCAGTTGTAGAGTGCTCGCCTAGCACGGGCCGGACCCAGGTTCAATCCTCAGCACCATATAAAAATAAAGGTATTGTGTTGTGTCCATCTACACCTAAAAAATAAATATTAAAAAAAAATGAAAGACAGTACAGGCACGGTGGCATACACTTGTAGTCTCAGCTATTCAGGAGGCTGAGAAGCAGATCGATTACTCAAACCCAGGAGTTCAAGATCAGCATACGCAACACAGTGAGACCCTGTCAAACAAAACAAAACAAAACAAAAGCTACAGTCAAATCCTGCACATACTGGAGTGTCTGTATCCAGAATATATGAAGAACTTAGTACCCTAGTTTAAAAATAGGCAAAACATTTGAACTGACATTTTTACCAAAGTAAGTAAATAAATAACTAATGGTCACATGAAAAGATGTTCTACATTATTAAAGAAGTTATTAAGGAAGTACAAATTAAAACCACAATGAAATGTAACTATACTCCTGTTAGAATAGCTAAAATTCAAAAGATCGACCATACCAAGTGTTGACAAGGACATGGAGAAATTAGAACTCTTGTATACTGCTGGTTTGCATGGAAAATGGAAAATAGTTTAACAATTAAATATATACTTCCCATATTACCTAGCATTTTCACCCAGGTACCAAAGTAAAAACAAACACATGCAAATGCTCATAGAACTATTCATAATAGCTGAAAAATTGAAAAAATCCAGATGTTGATCAACTAATTAATGGATAAATTGTTATATCCATAAAATGGAATATATTTCAGCAATAAAACCTATGAATATATGCTACAAGGTGAGAGAACCTCAAATATATTATGCTAAGTGAAAGAAGGACCCAGACACAAAAGACAACTTGCTATTTGTGTTTGTATGAAAGTTTTAGAAATACGTAAGGATATAGGACAGATCAATGGTAGCTTGTTAATGGCAGGTAGGAACAGGAACTTACTGCCAATGGCTGCTGTGATTTGGATATGGTTTGAGTGTCATCCAGAGTTTCATGTTGAAATTTCATCCCAAATATGAGGTATTAAGAGGGTGGAAATGTAGTCTGACTGTGGTGTTTAAAGGGGGGCTTTTCAGATTAGGTAAAGCCATAAGAAAGGAGCTGCCGTGAGTGATTCCTGGTGGCTTTATAAGAAGAGGGAGAGAGACCAGATGAGACATGTATACATCCATGTTTTCCTTGTCTCTTGCCATGGAAAATCCTGTGCTTCCTCAGGGCAGCCAACAAGAAGGCCATCATCCCCAGATATGGCCCTAGACTTTACAACTCCAGAACTGTGAGCCAAAATAATATTATGTAAATTATACCCTAATAAAACTATTAAAATCACACCAGTACCAAGGAAAAAATCATAATGTAGTACACAAGTTTATGCAAACAATAAAAATTATCTTCTAAAATTTGAGAATATATTAAAATCCAAAGTCTGTTGTTTGTTAAAATGAGCAAAACATTCTAATCTTTTTGAAGTTTTTTTTTTTTACTGTGTTTTCTAATATTAGAACAAAACCACTGTTTGAAAATGAGTTGATTTTATCCTTAGAAACTAAAAAAGGCTAGTCAAGCTCAGAGGCTATTTTAGCTATATTATTTATAATGTTTTGTTTCTTAAGCTGGATGCTGGATATATGACAAATGAGCCTCCTCATTAAAGATGACAGTTTGAATATGTGCATTAAACAACATTTGATCTCTTCCTGAAACCCCTCTAAAATTATAACAAATAAAAAAAGATATCAGTTCGCAGGGGGCTGAGAGTGGAAGAAAAGACTACATTAAATGAGAGCTATTGGTGTAATTTTGAAAGATGAACAGTGAAGAAAGTAAAAGTCTTTAAGTATCTGTAGTAAAGAAGTTTGGTAAGAAACTACTAAAACCCCTGTGTTTAAATTCTGAAAGATGGGAATTAGTTGTCTCAGGTAAATCTGTAGGAGAGAGGCAGAGCTGAAACTAGGATTATCTGAGTACATATGTAGGGGCAATAGATCTACCTCCAGATTTATTTCCTAATCCCACATAGCCACATAGTTCCCCTGAGAGGGAGGAGTGGCCAGAGGGCAGAAGAAAAGGTGGACATGATAAAGGCATGATATATACATGTATGTAAATATTGCAGAGAGACTGATTAGTTTGTACAGTTAATATATGTTAATAACAAATAAGAGTGAGGAACTTGCAAAATAGTTTGGTATCACCACCATAATATTAGAACAGTGTATTTTCTAATTGTGTCAGTAAGACAATATAGACAATACACTTAAAGATGGCAAGTACAAGACAGCATTCTAATTTCAGATGTTTTTATTGCATCTTAGAAATACTTTGAGAAATAAATGAAAACAGAAGGTAGAGATTTTTTTAAGTTTTTTTTTCTTATCTTCAATAGTAACAAATGGATAGCATCTGAAATTGAAGAAAACACTGTAAATATTTTATTTAGAAATAAAGAAACAGGGGCTGGGGATGTGGCTCAAGCGGTAGCGCGCTCGCCTGGCATGCGTGCGGCCCGGGTTCGATCCTCAGCACCACATACCAACAAAGATGTAGTGTCCGCCAATAACTAAAAAATAAATATTAAAAAAAATTCTCTCTCTCTCTCTCCTCTCTCACTCTCTCTTAAAAAAAAAAAAAAAAAAAAAAAAAAAAAAAAAAAAAAAAGAAATAAAGAAACAAATAGCCAGGAAATGGGAATCAAGGGTGAGGAAGGTTGAGGCCAGAGTTATTTTTTATTATTATCCTTGTAATGAGTATTGCTCTAATAAAAATAAAGATTAGTTTTAAAAAGTACCCCTTGAAAACATATTAAATGAAGTTACCTGAGTAATAGCAGATGTGTGTGTGTTTGTGTATTTCTGTGATTTGGATATGGTTTGAGTGTCATCCAGAGTTTCATGTTGAAATTTCCACACGACATAGGTAGATATAGAGATATGAATGTATAGGTTTATTGACTCTACCAATACCCTTTATACCAGTGGCAAAAGCAGATCTAATTATCATTTAGGCATGAGCTTTCATGTCAGACTAAACTGTGTGATACTAATTTTTTAAATTACATGCACTCTGCCTATATGTGCAGTACCTTCCTATGGGAGAATTCTCCCCAGCCCCACTCCAGTTTCTTGTCTTACTTTTCATATTCAGTGAATGGCTTTAGAGGTTTTTGTTGTTGTTGTTGTTGTTTGTTTTTGGTGGTGGTGCTGGGGATCAAACCCAGGACTTAATGCATGCTAGGCAAGTGCTCTACCACTGAGCCACATCACCAATCCAAACTTTAGAGTTTCCCTGTGGCTTCATATTCATACTAATCACATATTTTCAGTTACTCATTTTTCTAGTTTTTACTAGCTAAATATCTTTTGATTGTAAGTGCTTTTCCCAGTTCATGCTTCTAATTGGCTGCTCTGACCTAGTGTCTGTTCTCCTCTAGTTGACAAACTACTACCTCTGGGCAAATGTAGCTGGAACCCTTCTTGGTATGCTTGCTCTGAAACCACACTCCTAGCTCAGCTGTGATCTTCATAGTGTGACTTCTGGTTACCTTTCTAGTTTGCTTCCTTCACCCATTCCTTGTTCCCTTTTTGTTTCTGCTCTGTGCTTTAGGCCTCCTGAACTTTCTTCAGTTTTTGCCACCATTTCTCTTACTTCTGGGTCCTCTCATATGCTTTTCTTGATTTCCCCTTTTTGCTATGTCTCATAACCAACTTGAAAAGTCTTGCACATCTATCCTTCAGTTCTTTGTTTAGATATTACTTGCCTTTGGAGGTCTTTGACTTCTTGAATGTGAGAAGGTGCCCTCTATGCTCCTTCCTGTGTTGCTGCAATTGCCTTGTGCTTGTTTTGTTGTTCATCATCTGCCCTAGGTCAGGGGTGAATTCTCTTTTTTATGCCAGACAGTATAGTAGTTTGATTCTTTTAATGGCAATAAAATGAAATTTTCAGCCCACTAGGAAATAGGTATTATAGGGTTTCACTTGTCTTTAATTCCCTGTTAAATACAAAGTCAATAATATTGTTACAATAACTTCAGTGTTTTTGTCTCTCTGCTTAAAAGAAGGAACTTCATTCGGGTACTGAGCTCGTGATGATATTGCATAGTTATGTTGGGGCTTAATAACAAGTGACAGCTGAGTACGGCCTCCAATTGGGGTCCTCAGAGAAGTTCCAGGCTGGCACTTAGGCAACTAGTATAGCAGTATCCAGAATTTTGCCTTGGGCTTCTAGGATAAAGGTTGCGGCCCATAAGGAAATCCACTCACAGCTCTCCAGATGTTATTCCTATTAGATTTTCAAAGTCAAGCTGTCTTGTTTGATCTTAAACAAAACCTCTTTCTTTATTGATTAGGGATGCATTTTTACCATAGAGTGAAAGCAGGATAATGTCATGGTTAAGAACACATCCTTTGGAATGTAGATGCCTGGGTTGGAATCTCTATGCCTTGGTTTTTCATCTATAAGGTGAGGATAACATAGGTGTATATCTCACAGGACAGCTGCAAGGATGAAATGGCTTAAAGAAACTAATATAAATATTTGTAAAGTGCTTTAAATAGTTCCTGGTTCTTGCTTCTTCCAATTATATGTATTACACAATGTGTAGGATACAGCAAGGAATCTAAAACAAAAGCATGCCGTATGTTTCTCTCTGTTCAACATATACAAAAGTATATGAGTTCCATCTCTTTAGGGAAGAAAAAATGGTAGGGGAGATTCAGGGCATTTTCCTAAGAAACCCTCATAGATTTGGCTTTATTATTTGTTTTCCTTTCTATACTGTGCCTTCTTTGAAGATAGAGCCATGTTTTGAGTTACTTATTATTTTATGTTTAATAAGTAGAGAAGCTGGCATAAAAAAGAAGCATGTTGAATATTTGTTGACTATTTTTGTTGCTAAGGGAAGTTTGCATACTTTGGTATTTACCTCTAGTAAATGTTAATCCTAATTCTATAATGTTATAGGTAAAAAGTGTAAAAAGTGAAGAAAGTAGAAAAAATATTTTGGCTCTAAAGTGAAAAGCACTTGAAGCTCCTTTATTTAGAATGCTGTATTCCACCACATAATTGTTTCCACCACATTAACGTATATTTGAGTATCCCATGCATCCTACTTTTGCACTAAAGACAGTTTAGTGATGAATGATTTAAAAAATTTTTTCATTTCTTTTTTTAAGAAAATTGTTCTTTTTAGACATATATGACAGTAGAGTGTATGTTGACATATACACACATGGAGTTTAACTTACTCTAATTAGGATCCCATTCTGTGGTTGTGCAGGATGTGGAGTTACACTGCTCGTGTATTCATATATGAGCATAGGAAAGTTCTGTCTGATTTATTCTACTATCTTTCCTATTCCCATCCTTACTCCCTTCCCTTCATTCCTCTTTGTCTAATCCAATGAACTTCTGTTCTCCCCCCAGCCTTATTGTGTTTTAGCATCTGCATATCAGAGATATCAGGAATTGACTTATTTTACTTAGCATGATAGTCTCCAGTTCCTTCCATTTACTGGCAAATGACATAATTTCATTCTTCTTTATGGCTGAATAATATTCCATCATGTGTGTTTGTGTGTGTGTGTGTGTGTGTGTGTGTATCACATTTTCTTTATTCATCTGTTGAAGGGTACCTAGGTTGGTTCTCTAGCTCAGCTATTGTGAATTGAGCTACTCTAAACATTGATGTGGCTGTGTCACTGGAGTATGCTGATTTTAAGTCCTTTGGATATAAATACCAAGGAGTAGAATAACTGGATCATTCCAAGTGCTCCACGTGTTCTGAGGAATCTCCATACTGCTTTCCAGAGTGGGTGTACCAATTTGCAGTCTCACCAGCAATATATGAGTGTATCTCTTCCCCCACATTCTTGCCAACATTTATTGTTACTGTATTCTTGATAATTGCCACTGATGAATGATTTTTAAGTAATACTGGCATAGTTTTTTAAACAAAGTTTCACTATAATGGGCACACCTCACTTTTTGGTTAAAAAAATTCATAAAATCTACAAGGATTATGTGGTGAATGTGGTGGGGCTGATGCAAATGTATACAAAGTTTATGTCTACTAGTGTACAATACAGCAGTTTTTTTTTTACTTTTTACATTTTAATTCCTGATTTTGAGTATAGTATAATTGTTATTCCAATGAAAAAGTACTCTTATATAAGTAGACATGCTTCTTCAAAGGGTTTTTTCCCTCAAGATGTCTTATTTTCAAAAGTCAACTTCTTAGATTTTATGTACAATTTAGGGTTTTGGGATATTTTTATGAATAATCTGTAGCATATGGTTGAGTTGACTAGAAACAGGGTTCACTTGAGAGAAATTACATTTATTAAACAGCTAAAAATCAATACCAACTCAATGTCTTATAATGGATAAATAGAAAATTACTGTAAGCTTTAATTTTTACATTAATTTTCAACTTTACATTAAGTTTTAATATTAGATTAAATAGCTAATTTTAAAAACATGATTAAGAATTAGCATGTACAAGTTCTGATTGAGCATGAAATTAAAATTCATATTTTAAGAGTTTAATTTATTAGTAGTAATAAAGAAAAACTGTTAGACAAACAGGAGTTTGAAACAGTAACAAAAGATAATTTCATACATTTACCCTCAATTCATAATATATATGGCAAGGTCATTATGACTTTCAAATTCTGAATTTTTCTGTAAAAACATGCTAATGAATTGAGTTAATGCCACAGTTTTGAAGCAATAATTGTCAACTTAAGAAACATTAGAAATTGGGAATGTGGGCTGGGGATGTGGCTCAAGCGGTAGCATGCTCGCCTGGCATGCGTGCAGCCCGGGTTCGATCCTCAGCACCACATACGAACAAAGATGTTGTGTCCGCCGATAACTAAAAAATAAATATTAAAAAATTTATCTCTCTCCCTCTCTTAAAAAAATAAAAAAAAAAGAAATTGGGAATGTAACAAGTATACTGCAGAGATTCTGCAGCGCATTTATCTTTTAAGAGAAATGAATATAGAATCTACTAATACAGTTCAACTTATTTAATTTGAAATGGTAGGAGACTGAGGCTGTGAAAAATGTTCTTTAAAAAATTCATAACTGGAGGGTAGGATTAATTCATTTTCAGACATGCCAGGACTCAAAAATTATCTTCTGTGACTGTTTTCTCAGGAAGCTACTGAAGGATGTCTTCTAAGAAGACATGGGAGCTGGGTGTGGTGGAGCATACCTGTAATCCCAGCTACTTGGGGACTGAGGCAGCAGTGTAGCAAGATTGAGGCCCTCCTGGATAACTTAGCAAGACTCTGAAAAGTAAAAAGGGTTGGGGATGTGGCTCAGTGGTAGAGAGCTTGCCTATAATGCATAAGACCCTGGGTTTGATCCCCAGCTCTTGGGCGGGGTTGTGGGAATGAGATATGGGGAATATGTGGTTCACCACAGAGAGAGTTGAAGGGAACTCTCAGGATGAGAGTGAGAAGACCTGGGATTGTAGCTGAGCAGCAGGCTCAGGGAGCAACTAACTAGTCTAATTGGAACAGGAAGATAGAAGGCTTTGGGAAGGGTGTTATGAGGAATTGTTTAAAAATAAATTCTAGCATTTATTCAAATTTGGATAATTTTCTATCATTTATTTAAATTTAGATAATAACAAATATTTTGACTGATCTTATAGAGCAAATGGAAGAATATAAAATATAGCTTGTGGGGAACATATTTAACTGTGATCATACAATTAATACTGATTATGATTTATCAAAAATCAAACAAGTATATTGTAAGGATATATGTTTTGGGGGTACAAATTAGGATGTGGAGATTAGTGGTCTAAGAGTTTTAGTCTCACATACTATATTAAGTCAGTAGATGATTTCTAAAAGCTTGTATATTATTTGATACGACTAAAAACTAAAACATTAATGATGAGTTTCTTAAAGGAACATTAGGATTAAAATGTCTATAGTAAAAGCTGTCAGATATAGAGAAAAAGAAAAAAGAAACATAAGTTTATCTTTTGTACTTAAAAGGACTCCTTTTTCTTTGTTTATTTCTGTTTTTTTTTTTTTTTCAATCTTAGGGCTTCAAAAACAAACCAAAAAAGATGGGTCACATAAAGCCAGACTTGATTGATGTTGACTTAATTAGAGGTAAGTTTGTTTCTTGTGCATGTTGTTATGTTATTTCTTTTTTTTTTTTTTTTTAAAGAGAGAGTGAGAGAGGGGAGAGAGAGAGAGAGAGAGAGAGAGAGAGAGAGAGAGAGAGAGAATTTTTAATATTTATTTTTCAGTTCTCGGCGGACACAACATCTTTGTTGGTATGTGGTGACCCGGGCTGCACGCATGCCAGGCGAGCGCGCTACCGCTTGAGCCACATCCCCAGCCCCGTTATGTTATTTCATAGTGGAACTATGGATTAGTTTTAGATACCTTTTCTATTTGATGGTATACTTCAATTTCTAAGTAAAATTCTTTACTCATTTTGTGGACTTTAATCTTTTTTTACCCTTTGCCTTAGAACTGGGTGGTTATGTAAATTACATGTTTTCATAAAGTTGAAAGAGGGTTGAACTTGTTGACTTGCTGTTGTGTAATTAAGAAAAACATATTATTTAACATTCAAGTGACCTGGATTATTTTGAGATCCTGTCCTAGAGACTGAGGTAAGAAGTTATTACATGTAATGACCATCGAGTTTTTTTGAACTGAACATATTATGTGCTGAGTTGTGTTCTCACCCGTTTTTGTTTTTTTTTAATATATTTTTTTAGTTGTTGATAGAACTTTATTTTTTATTTATTTACATGTGGTGCTGAGAATCAAACCCAGTGCCTCACAAATGCTAGGCAAGTGCTCTACCACTGAGCCAGCACCCCAGCCCACTCTCACCAGTTTTTGATGTGGTGCTACAATAGGCCAAAAGTCTAGTGTATATAAATATTTCTTGTTTTATTGTATGTTTAAAGGCTCAACATTTGCCAAAGCCAAACCCGAAATTCCATGGACATCTCTAACTCGGAAGGGGCTTGTTCGAGTTGTATTTTTCCCATTGTTCAGCAATTGGTGGATTCAGGTCACGTCCTTAAGAATCTTCGTTTGGCTGCTACTGCTTTACCTCATGCAAGGTAATTGGAAGAGCTGGAATAAACTATGACAGTTTCTTTTTTGCTGCTTTTGCTGTGATGGAAGGAAGACCTGTTATTCTTACCATTACCCTTTCATTTGATGGTTGAAAGTACAAAGAAATATGAAGGGACTTACCTATTTTGGGCATCATCTTAAAATTTGCTCTGAGAGAACAAACATATGATTATTTTTTTATTTAAAAATTTTTTTTTCAGTTGTAGATGGATATAACACCTTTACTTTATTTATTTTTATGTGGTACCAAGGATTGAACCCACTGTTCTCTCTTCAGTGTATACATTGCATTCCAAGGATATTTTCAGAAAGTGGGCTCTTTGGACTGTGGTTACATGACTTATAATAAAGGGAAGGTTGGGTGACATGAAGGAATTATGGGTGCTTATATTTTCTTTTGTATTTCTTAGGTATTCTCCGAGAAAGTCAAGGCTTTTTCTATTATTTTCCTCTTTCCCTTTTGATCTTTCCAAATTCTTTTATGGAGATCAAGGCTTTTCTGTAGACTGTTTCTTAAGACTCTTTGAACCTCTAACCATTCATAACTCAGTTCTAAAGTTGCTTCATGTTTTCAGGTATTTATTATAGTAGCCTCTGACCCCATTTTTCCATACCAATTTCTGTCTTAGACTATTTTGGTTGTTTTAACAAAAATACCCTGGACGGGGTTGCATGTAAACAACAGAAATTTGTTTCTCGCAGTTCTGGAGACTAGAAAGTCCAAGATCAAGTCCCCATCAGAATTCATGTTGGTGAAGACGTGCTTGTATGCAGTCTTCTCACCACATGGCTTATAAATTCTTACCGGAGCACTAATTTCATTAGTGATAGAGTCCTCTTGGCAATCTCTTCTTTTGCTGTATTTTCAAATTTACTTTGATAATAATGGTATTTCAATCAATCATTCAACAAATACTTAGTGCCTACTGTGTGCCAGGTACTAATCCAGGCCAGTCAGTGAACACAGTCACTTTTTAAAAGTGAATTTATGTCCACATTCACAAGTCAGCAAAGTCTATAGTTGATTGTTCTGATGACATCATTGTATGTTGGGCTAGTGGGTTTGATCCCCAATACTGGGACGGATAGGAGGAAAAGAAAAGAAAAAAAAGCATTCTTTTGGAAACTCAGCCTTAATCAAAAGTATTGAATCCACTATGTATCCATCTGTGTATCCCATAAAAATTACTATTATGATAAAGTCTGAAAGAACTTGTCTATAAAATTGTAAATGGACATTTTAGAGAGAGTTTTTTTTTTATGTTTTCGTATTTCTTTCATTATTTATTTCTTTGAACATTTCATATACATATGCAAAGAGGCAATATAATATGGTAGTTAAGATGGTAGATTCTGGAGCCCAAATGCCTGGGTTCAAATCCCAGCTTGGCTTATTGCTTTCTTTGTAACCTTGGGCCTTGGAATATATTTTAGAGCAGAACAGCACTGCAAAATTCATGTTTTATGGAGCCTTCAGTTCTGTGGTGGAAACTCTTTTGGAATATATAGATGATTGTGCTGCCAGAAAGGCAAATACTTTCAATATGTTATTCTTCATTTATTTGGCAACTGATGGCTTCCTATTTTCACCAAGCTAATATTTAGCAGGTGGATGGTATTCCAGGAAGTTATTTACCTTTGAATTCTCTTTAAAATGATAGATTGTAAAAATAGTTTGTATAGATACTAGCATTCATTTTACTTATTTTTGGTATCAGGAATTGAATCCAAGAGTTGATCCCCAGCACTTTTTAAAAAATTTTTTATTTTCAGACAGGGCCTTGCTAAGTTGCTTAGTGTTCATTTTAAAAATGAACTCTTAATGTTTTACATTTTAAAACCTCTTTCCAGTTATAGGGATTGTGTTGTATCTTATGATGCCTATTGTGAACGTAAGTGAAGTTCTTGGACCCTTGTGCCTTATGCTACTCATGGGAACTGTCCACTGTCAAATTGTATCTACTCAGATAACAAGACCATCTGGAAACAATGGAAATCGGAGGAGAAGGTACGATGAGAAATTACCCTATAGTTATGTATTTTCTGGGAGAGGTATTGAAGAGAGTTATAAAATTTTGATTAAATTAATTTAAAACTTTTTTCCCTCTTCTCTATATATTTTGCACCAATTTTTGACTTTTTAAAAATGAATGCTTATTCACTTTTCTCCTGATGGTTAAGAAATCTTATTAATTTTTAATCTCATGTGGGATTTTATCATTTACTACAGTTGTTTAAAAGGAAAATTCCTGTTTATCCTATTCTCTACTATCCCTCTCTACCCCCTCTACTGTAAATCATTTCTTCACTTGTATTATTTTTCTCTTACACCTCCTTTCCTCTTATATGTAATTGTGTATGACCCTGAGGCTCACCTTCCAATTCCATGCGATTAGGATAAACAGCAGAATACATCAGTCACTAGAATGGCAATATGTAAATCAGTGGAAGTGTAACTGATGTGATACAGCAATCGGTATACGGGGTAAAAATGGGAGTTCATAACCCACTTGAATCAAATTGTGAAATATGATATATTAAGAACTTTGTAATGTTTTGAATGACCAACAATAAATTAAAAAAAAGGAAAATTCCTAACTGTATTATTCCTTATTAAAGTTTATTTTAAATAATGGTTTTGAGAAAGCATTCTGGGGCTAGAGTTGTAGCTCAGTGGCAGAACGCTTGTCTAACATGCACGAGACCCTGGATATATTCCCAGTGTTGTGGGGTGGGGGGAAGCATTTTCTTTGAAATTTGGCTTTAATCAGAATTTGTTGAAAATTTACTATCAACAAGGATGTCGGTACATTAGATTGGTGCTACCAAATTTTTTACTTTTTTTTCAAAAGTGCATAACAGTTGATTTCAAGTGGTCTAAACTTTTAATTAAAATTGATTTGAATTTTTTACATATTCTTGTCAAGTTTTTACTATGTGATATATGCAGGGAACTGCTTAATTTTTCTTAAGTATATTCAGGATATCTCTAGGTTTTTGCTTCCCTGAGAAATTACTAAATAAGATTTTTCTTATTTTTTTATTATTTTTCTTAATTTAGTAATCCATTTGGTACAATGGATCACAATGTTTTCTTATTCCACCCTCCCTTTTTTTGTGGTGCTAGGGATCAAACCCAGGGCCTTATGCACTCGAGGTAAACACTCTAAACTCTACCCTAGCCCAACATGTCCTTGTGCTTTATCTCATTGGTATTTGTAGAATATATCATTTAACTATTGTTAGTGTTGTCCTGATTAAATGTGCAAAAGGATGTTAGTTTTCTAACATCCATTATTTATAGAAATGGCTTTTCTGCTATTGTGTGTCTGATAAGACTCTTGGTCTTAACATGTGAAAAAATGTTTTCTTTGTGACTAAACAAAATGATAGCATAGTACTTTAGTTTTGAATCTGTTTTTTTTTTTTTTAGAGTGAGAGAGGAGAGAGAGAATTTTTTAATATTTATTTTTATTTTATTTTTCGGCAGACACAACATCTTTATTTGTATGTGGTGCTGAGGATCGAACCCGGGCCGCACGCATGCCAGGCGAGCACGCTACGGCTTGAGCCACATCCCCAGCCCCTTGAATCTGTTTTTATCCTTAAAAAAGAAATGTTCTTGGACTGGGGTAGTGACTCAGTGGTAGAGTGCTCGCCTACCACACATGAGGCACTGGGTTCAAATCTCAGTACCGCATAAAAATGAAATAAAGATATTGTGTCCACCTACAACTAATAAATAAATAAAGGTTCTTATATAATTTATACTCAGTATATGAAAGTAATTACCCTGATTTCAGGGAATCATCTGTTAGCATAATTTTCTATATGGATATTATGGGTATAAATGGAAAAGCTCTTGAATAATCTGAAAGTGTGGAAAAATGTTTTTTGTAGAAAATTACGAAAAACTGTAAATGGTGATGGAAGCCGAGAAAATGGAAGTAACTTCTCTGATAAAGCCAGAGGACTAGAAACTTCAGAATCTGCGCCCATTATTGGTGGCTTTTGGGGGACTCTCTTTGGCAACAGGTGGGAGTCTTGCATTAGAATTTTTACTTGATTCTGCATTCACATAGTGAATAGTGTTTATAGGCTATATAATACAATTTAGCCAGAGGAATAAGTAGTATTGGCATGTTATCTTTGCGCTGTGATTTTTAAGTGTTCTAGAAGGATTAGCCTACTCAAAATGTTATCTGCAATGTCTTTCATGATACCTGTAAATCCAGTAATCTACCATTAAAGTTTCATTTTATTTGATTTTAATGGTTTTTTTAGACCATAAGATTACAAAAGTATAAATACTCTGAAAAGGTAATATTTTAAGCCATAACAGCCAACATCTTGAGAGAAAAAGGAATTTAAAAGGATCAGGTATGTGGGAGATGCAGCATAGGAGCCTGATGTTGATGGCCTGTAGGACAAAAAAGCAAATGGATTAAAGATAGTTTTGCCCATTTGTAATTTTGCATGTCTGGATTGCACTAGTATGACTCAGAGAAATACTTATTTTATCATATATAAATGATAGTGATTTTAAGTTATTTCACAGTTCCTTTTTGAACATGAACTATGTTCACATCTTTTTCTAAAGACATTTATACCCTTTAGTTTAGAGTTTTTGAGTTCTTGTTGGATTCTGTACGAGGCACTGTGCCATCCTATTCTCAGTGATTTAATTACTAGTTAGGAAGGTAAGAGTAGCAGGTATGGTGCAATGTAAGAATATTGTGAATGACTGCATGCTGACATGTAGCTAAGCAAATGATTACATGACTGTGTAGCTTACAAATGGAGTTATTATTCTGGGGTAAAGCAGTTAGCAGAAGTGATGAGGGAGTTGAGTCGCTGGGTTTTGAAGCCTGGGTGGTTTTTCTAAAAATGAACATAAAAGAGACAAATCTTCTATGAAGCATTAACAGGCAATGAGAGGTAGGAGGTGGCATTGTGTTTAGAAGGATAAGTGGAGAGGACTGTGCACCTACTTCCTAGCAAAACTAAAAGTATACACTTCTCTGTTGCTATGAAGAGATTCATATTTTCTGTGTCTCTGAGTGAATAGTTGGTTATTTTATACCCCTTGAAAGCTAGAAAATATATTTTATGAATTTTTTTTTTTTATTTCCAAAGTAACATTGTTCTCCTAGGAAGAAAGTGATTTCATGAATTATGTTACTCTCAGAAAAGTAGTTAGTAGGGCTGGGGATGTGGCTCAAGCGGTAGCGTGCTTGCTTGGCATGTGTGTGGTCTGGGTTTGATCCTCAGCACCACATACAAAGATGTTGTGTCCGCTGAAAACTAAAAAATAAATATTAAAAAAATTTTCTCTCTCTCTTGCTTTCTCTCTCTTTAAAAAAAAAAAAAAAAGAAAAGTGGTTAGTAACCTTTTTTTCCCTCTTTTTGTGTATGTGTGTGTGGTGCTGGGGATTGAACCCAGGGCCTTGTGCATGTGAGGCAAGCACTCTACCAACTGAGCTATATCCCCAGCCCCCCTTTTTTGCCTTTTAAAAATAGGATTAAAAGGGTAAAATTAATACCTAACAAAGGAACTGAGACCGACAATGACAATGATGCCAGTTGTCTCCATCCTATCATGAAGAAGAGACAGTGTCGACCAGATATGAAAATGTGGCAAACAAGAGAGAAAACAAAATTGGCAGATGGAGACAAGTGCCGTAGGGTAAGATCTAGATGGGTATAACAAAATCTTTTTTTCCCTGTGTAAGATATTCGTATTCTTAGACTTTGCTAATGATACAAAATAGACACTAATAGGTTTGTAAGTTTGTCCTAACAAGTGGTAAAACCACAGGTTATGAGAAAGAAAATATTGATTTAATGAACAGAATAGTGAAGAGGTTGCTGTGTCATATTCCAGAGAGGCAGTGATTGTATAGTGAGGGCTTGGGAAACTGCTTTCTAGGTGTAGGAGTAGGTGGTTTGCTTTGTGTCTATAACTAACTACACTTACTCTACAATCTTGAATTGTTTTCTTGTCTTTTAGACTGTGGCATTTAGTCTAATATCTATTGAGCCATTGCTATAGCTCAGCCTTGTTCTAAGAGCTTTACTTCCCTTTTTTCAGTAACCCTGTGAGATAGGTGCTTTTATTATCATTACTTTTCAGATGAGGAAACTGAGTCCCAGAGGTATGTAGCTAGTAACCGGAAGAGCTGGGACTGGGGCTTGGAGTTTGACCTGATCTTGCATTCTAACTACGGCTCAGCACTGCCTCATTGTCTAGGTTGTTTAGTTCTGGTTTGTTTACTTTTACTGCTTGGTAGTTGATACACGTTTTTTGTTTTTGCATGTGCAACTTACTAGTGTCTTTCGGGCTGTCCCCTGTGAAGGCATTGCTGTTCTCTTTGTAGGAGGCTTACAGGCGTTTGGGTAATGGGATTTCAGATGATCTGTCAAGCGAGGAGGATGGTGAAGAAGCACGGACACAGATGATACTGTTGCGGAGGAGTGTGGAAGGGGCCTCAAGTGACAATGGCTGTGAAGTTAAGAATAGAAAATCAATACTTTCAAAGCACCTAAACTCTCAGGTAATTTTAATTTTTGTTCATAAAAAAAGTAAAGGAGTTTATTCCTAAATCATTGAATAGTAACAAGGTGTTTAACATGTTTTCTAGTTGTTTGTTGGTTTGATTTTTTTGTAGGTAAAGAAAACCACTACAAGGTGGTGTCATATAGTACGAGATTCAGATAGTGTGGCTGAATCAGAATTTGAATCAGCAGCCTTCAGCCAGGTAAAGCATCCTTCGAGAGATCAGAACTCGAGGTGTATTCTTGTGTGTAATAATTATTCATTTCCTTTTTTGTGGATTGCCTTAAAGTAGTGTTTATGTGTGCCTAACCTTCCCCCATTTCTAATTATCCACCGATTTATCTAGTGACTTTTAGCTAACTATTCACCCCTAGAAAGAGAATGCATTCTTTTTCACTTTGAGTCTAATTTAAAAAGGATCATGATGATGCTCAAAAAGAGGTTACTCTATCCCTACGTGATGCGATTACTTAGTATTTTTTTGGAATGTGAAGTTTATTCTTAAGTGGGGTCAACACTGTTAAGGTCAGATTTTTGAGAAAGGGTCTCTTTCCTTTCTCAAAGAAAGATGGGAGCAGTGAAACAATTTTCATCAAGGAAGCTAATAGGGATATTTGGAATATGATTTCAGAGGTGAGCAGAGTAGATGGTGATGTGTTTTTTTTTTTTTTTTCTTTTGATGGACAAGACAATTGGGCTCATGGAAAAACCTCTCATTTATGTTTATAACTGCAGGAGAGTGGCATCATCTGCTTTCCTCTGCTCGATTATGCTTTTAACATGTTGAGATTGGGCCCCTGGACATGACTAGGTCTACAATTAAGCTTATGATGATTAGAGTAGGGGATACCAAGTGTGTCAAAAGGCTCAGCCAACCCCATCGGGCAGGCCCACTGGGTGTGCACACAGGAGTCATTCCCACCACAGGATAACTGAGTTGAACAGTCCTATGACTTGGTAATGACTTCTTAGAGTTCTTTTAAGGTCCTGCTTACTGGGTCATCAGAGTTTTAACACTGAAATGTTAAAATGTATTATATGAATCCTTGTGAGTAAATGAATATATGGTGATCGGCTCATGGAAGCTTGATACCCATTGCCATAGATAACTTGTTTTAACTTTATTTCAGATATATGATTGTTTTTAAAAATGAATGAAAAAATTGTTTTTTAAATTCTCATTTTAAGTGCTCTAGATCTGGTGTGAGTGGTGGCTCTCGAAGCCTCAACTTGTCAAGAAGAGACTCAGAAAGCACCCGCCATGACTCAGAGACTGAGGATATGTTATGGGATGACCTGCTGCATGGCCCAGAGTGTCGGTCATCTGTCACCAGTGACAGTGAGGGGGCCCATGTGAACACCCTTCACTCAGGGACCAAACGTGACCCCAAAGAAGATGTTTTCCAGCAGGTGTGTGAAAGCAGCAATCATAATAACTGATGTTTATAAGGTACTTACCATGTGTCAGGCACTGCATAGTCTCACTTAACTTCAGAGTAATCCTATACTGTAATACCCAGTTTGGAAATTGAACACAGCTTAAACATGATGGTGTTGGGATGAAAACTCAAGGAAAATACTTTAGAGTTTCCCCAAACTCAGTTTTTATCATTTTCCTTTTAGTGATTGTTAATATTCAATTTATATAAGAAGGGTTGTTTGATCAGCATGTCTGCCTTGTGCTATATTTTCAAAAACATTGTAATAATAGACATGAATTATTAGGAAATGGCATCATTTGCTTCTCTAGTAATGCATAAATCAAGAGGTGCTTTTAATTTCAGGTTTTATATTAATCATAAAATCAAATAATTCTCAAATTTGAGAGCGCTCTTAGAAGATATTCAATCCAGGCATTCATCCCACATCTGTAGAAAAATATTTTTTCTACCATTTGTCACATGGTGATAATAGTTCTTTTTTTTTTTTTTAAGAGAGAGAGAGAGAATTTGAATATTTATTTTTTAGTTTTCAGCGGACACAACATCCTTGTTTGTATGTGGTGCTGAGGATCAAACCCGGGCCGCACGCATGGCAGGCGAGTGCGCTACCGCTTAAGCCACATCCCCAGCCCAATAGTTCTTACTTCTTAGGAATATTGTGAGATAAAGTGCTTGGCACAGTGCCTGGCAAGAGTACAACCCAATAAATGTTCGTATTGTTATGAACATCCCTATCGGATGGACAGTAAGACTCTGCTTAAAACATCTGGAGCTGGATGCTTGTTATGTCCTGAGACAGCCTGTGCCACTGCTGGATAGATGAATGGTCAGGAAGAGGTTTTCAGCTCACCCTTTCAGATGTTTAATGATAGTGGTTATACTTCGTAATTTTGTTGTTCTTTTGCCTTAATGTTTTCACATTGCCTAGCAAATAGTAGTGGATGATAGATATACATTTGTTTAATTATTGAATTTTCTTGATCCTAAGATACCATTGATTTAGATTACACACATTCTGTCCTTCTCTACCCACTGCCCCCGCCCAATACAACCCCCAAATCCTGCTTCAAGCTGGGCACAGTGTTACACCTCTATAATCCCTGTGACTTGGGTGACTAAGTGAGGAGGATTGCAAGTTTTTGATCAATCTCAGTAGCTTAGTGAGACTCTGTCTTAAAGTAAAAAAATAAAAAGGGCTGGAGACATAGCTTAGTGGTAGAGCACCCCTGAATTCAATTCCCAGTACTGGAAACAAATAAGCAAAAAATTCACTTCATTAAATGTGTACAATTTTTAAAAATCTAACCAGAAATAGCATTCATTGAAGTCTTGCTTTTTCTAAGCTTTCTATCAGTTTGACTGTAAATGTTCTGCACATTCATTCTAAAGGCTCATCTAAATCACATGGACCCTCAGTAGTAGCACATAGTGTCTAAGACACATCAAAGAGTAATTGTGAGAGATAAACTCAACTATGTCAGAAAGAATTCATCATTTCCCAGTTCCCACCCACAAACTCTTTTTTTTCCTCCCCTTGTGTTTCTGAACTACCCAAAGCAAAGCCTCAGAGACATTCTAGATCCCACTGTCTGCACCCGTGATCAGTCACCTCAGGTCTGACCATCTGAATATCTGTGCGCTTGCGTCCACCTGTTCTCTCATCTCCATCCTCATAGCAGCTTCTCTAGCCGCCCGCATCCCCCTTTCTTTCATTTTCCTCATTACAGCCAGTGATGCTTCTGAAATTCAGATCTAATAACGCCACTTTCCTTAAAATCCTTTTTTATTCCTTTTAGGTTTCTGTCCTTTATTTATTCTAATGTAGTCTGATCTCTAACCCTCTCTGCTCTTAACATGGTGTTGCTTTTTTTTTAAATGTTTTTTCTTAGATGTAGGTGGATGATACCTTTGTCTTATTTGTTTATTTTTCTGTGGCACTGAGGATCAAATCCAGTGCCTCACATGTGCGAGGCAAGCACTCTACCACTGAGCTCCAGCCCCAGCCCTCACATGGTGTTCCTTAACTCAACTGAACTCTTTTCCATTTCTGATACATTCTGCTCTTGTGTGCTTTGGTCCTTTACACATATGGCTTTTCTTTTCTTGGGATACGTTCTTCTTTAATACCCATTCCTGAACTCACTCTTTTTAATTTTTTTTCCTTTTTTTTTTTTCAGTATTGGGGAGTAAATCCAGGTGCACTCGTCCCTTGAGCTATATTTCCAGCCCTGTTTATTTTTTATTTTGAGACAGACTCACTTAAGTTGCTGAGGCTGGCCTTGAATTTGGGATCCTCCTGCCTCAGCCTCCTGAGAAACTGGAATTACAGACATGTGCCACTGCACCCACTCTTTTTTTGTTATTCAGGCAGGTCTTGATGGGAATGACACATCTCTTCAGGAAACCTTTCCTTACTCTTTCCTTTCTTTACTATCCTGTTAAAGGGACTTTAATTATGTCTCCTTCAGAAGCCCATATGCTTCTCAATAGCAAGGACATGCATCTTGTTCTCTGTTGTATCCAGAGTTACATAGTAAGTGCTTAATAAATATTTGTTGGATAAATCAATGAATCAATGAATAAAATCAATACATGCTAATCAGCATTATGCTAAGCATCATGACAGAGAACAAATATACCATGTGGTCCATTTCTGGAAACTTATATTTTAGTTTGGGGACACAGTGATTATATAGGAAATAAGTAGAGGATGCTATAAAAGCATTGTATAATTAGATGCTAATTTATCTCATACAGACTATAAGCATTTTTAATTTTGAAAAAGGGCAAAATTAGTAAGGTGCGTGATTGTTGAGAGGACCGAATTGGTAAAACTGTGCTTGAGCTGGTACCGGAGAAAAGGACATGCTCCGACAGAGGAGGATGGGGTCTGTTTTCTTTGTGGCTGTCTCCTTTTGAGCTCAAGTGCTTTGTGCTTTTCTGTGTCCTGGTTAGACCAGAGAAAGGCTTGAGTCCTCAGTTATTCCTGCGGTCTGTAAGGCCCCTAGCACCTCCCCAACGGTACTTACTGCTGCTCCCACTGTAATCTGGTTGCTCTAGACATCCTTCTTCCTTCGCAACCCTTGAATGCATTACGGTCTCCCTCACTGGCGTACCGTTAGAGAGGGAAGCAACCTTGGAAGTCGAGGAATCCTACCACTCCTCATTATAGAAGACAATTAGCCTCCCCCAGACCAAAAAAAAAATGGTTTAGTAAAGAAAACATAACTAGAAATCTTCATCATATAGGTGGTTATTCAAGTGATGAGCTCTGTAAGAGAAGATAGACTGATGAGTCTGACCATTGCTGAGTATAGCCTGGGAGCTGGACCGAGGGTAAGAAAAACTAATGACAGGAGGAGTGGTTGGAAACAATTTTATATTTTTCTTCCCAGAACCATTTATTCTGGCTTCAGAACTCAAGTCCTGCCTCTGATCGAGTTAGTGCAATAATCTGGGAAGGAAATGAGTGCAAGAAGATGGATATGTCTGTATTGGAAATAAGTGGCATCATCATGAGCAGGGTAAGAGAAAATAAATTTTCAAGAAAAACTACTTAGGGGTCAGCTATTTCATAGGAATCTACTTAGTGATAAAACAATATGAGTGGTCTTTTTTGTTGTTTCTTTTGTGATGCTGGGATTAAATCCAGGGCCTCATACATTCTAGGCAAGCACTCTGCCTTTGAACTGTAACCCCAGCCTTGTGACTCTCTTTTGAAACACAGATGTATAGTTTTAATTTTGGAGTCAGTCTTTACTTGGTGGTAGTTTTTATTTTATTTTATTTATTTATTTATTTTTAGTACTGGTGATTTAACCCAGAAGTGTTTAACCTTTTTTGCCACATTCCCAGCCCTTTTTGTATTTTATTTCAAGACAGGATCTCACTAAGTTGCTTAGGGCTTCACTAAGTTGTTGAGGCTGGCTTTGAACTCATGATCCTCCTGCCTCAGCCTCCCGAGTGGCTGGGATTATAGGTGTGTGCTGCTGTGCCCAGCATGGTAGTAGTTTTTAATTTGTTACATGTTCTCAGCATGGTCAGTTGTTCGGGTGTGCTCTACAAATATTCCTTATCTCATTTGAGCCTAATTGGTAATAAGTTGTAAATCCATGTCTGGTTTTGTTTTGTTTGGTGCTGGGGATTGAACCAGGACCTCATGCATGCTCAGCATGTGCTGTGCCAGTGGGTTTACATTCCCTAGCCCAAATGTATTCCATTTTTATTTGTACTTCTTTGAAGTATTTTTGTTTTAAATAGCATTTGATAAATACTTCATAACTTCATTTCACTATGCAATAATAATGGAGTGTTAAATTAATTTCCAGGTTAATGCATATCAGCAAGGAGTAGGTTATCAAATGCTGGGGAATGTCGTCACCATTGGATTAGCATTTTTTCCTTTTTTACATCGACTTTTCCATGAGAAGAGCTTTGACCAACTGAAGTCCATTTCAGCTGAGGAGATCTTGACTCTCTTTTGTGGAGCACCACCTGTTACACCTATTGTTGTTTTGTCTATAATTAATTTTTTTGAAAGATTGTGTCTTACTTGGATGTTTTTTTTCATGATGTGTGTGGCAGAGAGAACATATAAACAGGTCAGTGAACAAGTACATAAAATTTTACCTCTGTTTTTGTGTGTGATATTCCATTGAGATTTGTTCTTTTGATTTTGGTATATATAGGTTTAACGTTTGTGTTACTGACAGTTTATAGTTGTGGACTTAGGAGTTAGTATATTGGTGATATGCATAAGAAATGTGATTTTGTATGGAAATACTATTTGGAAATAAGCCAGAATAATGTGCAAACACTTGAGTTTGTGAAGTTGAGGATTTACCAATAGTCTCCAAAGAATATTCCTTGTGAATGTCAAGAATATACCAATTTATACAGTGGTATTTTGTTATATAATGTGCTTTGAATGAGACAGGGTAATTGAGCTATTAATGACGTTTTTTCATTGCCCATCTCAGTGGTCACGATAAAAATTTCATTCTTTTTAACATTTAAAGATTTCAAAAATATTGTTGACACTTATATAAATATGCATGCAGAGATATATTTGTATATTTCATTCTGATTTTTTTAACCTCCTATAGAGATTTTTATTTGCAAAACTCTTCAGCCATATTACTTCTGCCAGGAAAGCTAGGAAATATGAAATACCTCATTTCAGACTTAAAAAGGTGGAGAACATTAAAATATGGCTATCACTTCGTTCCTATCTAAAGGTGAGTTTTATTTGATTAACAATAGAATATATGCAGGAATACACAAGAGAATGTGTTCATTTAAGTTTCTAGCAGCAGCTCCTTGGGCAGTATAGTTCTGGGTTTTGAACAGATTATATCAGTAGCCAAGACTCTCTGGGTACCAAGTTGGATGGATGTGTTGGTGAAACTGCTGGGGGTAAAATAAAGACTCAGAAAGGGTAGAGAAAATTTAAGTTTCCTAGGGAAGAGTAATAAATATTGCATATCTTTCTGACTTTTGGGGATATAATACAACTAAAATTGTGTGAATGAATCAGTTAACCTCTTGGTATGGAAAGGTATGGGTTTCATTGTTTGAATTGATGATGCCCAAAGTATATTAAAAATCCTGTGTCAGAAACTTCTTATGTTGGAAGCAGTGTCTACTGTATATTTTTGTTGACCATGCCAATTTAATTAGAATTCCCTGTAACTAAAATGCTGTCCTTTCCTTATGGAAAGGCATTTTAGTGTGGTTTATGTATAATGTTAAATAAAGAATATTTAATACTTCTCACATTTTATAGTTGATCTGTAAGTTCAGATGCTTTGAAGTCAGCACAATGCAATAGCAATGTAGACTTTACTTTTTAATTCTTTACTTTCTAAGAGTAAGTTATAATTTAGGGTGTCTTTAAACAATTATTCAAAAACACAATACTGTGGAACATCTGTGTATGTGTGGTTGGTAGTGGTGCTTTTTGCCAACTCATTAAATGGAAAGATTAAAGTAAAGGATATATAACATCAGTACAAATTTGCAAATTATGTGACTGTAAAATTTAAGATAATTAAAAACAATCACAAATCTTGGAAAAACAAAAACAAAAAGAAACTTATGTGGTAAAATTCAGAGTTTTAACGTTGTGAGGGCTGTGGCTGTCTGACAGTAATCTAAAACATTACCATGTGTCTTTCTTCACAGAGACGGGGTCCACAGCGTTCAGTTGATGTGGTTGTATCTTCCGTCTTCTTACTGACACTTTCAATTGCTTTCATTTGTTGTGCCCAGGTAAAGGTTTCATATCTGCTTTAATGAAAAATGGAAATTCTACTATAGGGTTCATTTTCTTTTTTAAATCAGGTCATCCTGTATTTAAGTATACATTTTTAAATATGTCCACATGTCTTTTGTGATTTTGGATACTTGTTAATTTTTCTAGTTTTTTTGAAATGAGTATACAGGTGATTTTGAAGTCCTTTAGTCCTTCAGCCCAAGTTTTAGTTGCATTGCTCACATTGTCTCTGTCCTTACTCATTTTTTGGTTTGCTTCTTCTATCGTCTGTCAGTAGAGGTATGTTCAGGTCAACTATGATTCGTTGTGGATTTGTCTGTCTGGTTTTCCTTTTATTCCTGTCCATTTTTGCTTTATGTACTTTGAGGTTGTAATGGGTATATCCAGATTTAGAATTATTAGCCATCTTATTTGTGGATTGCTGTTTATGTCCTATTTATAGATGTTGTTTTTACTATTGATTTTTCCTGAATCCAGGATCCAATTCAGAGGCACATATTGCATTTAGTTGTCACGTCTCTGCAGCCTCTTTAATCTGGAAAAGTGTTAGGCATTTCCTTTTTTTTTTTTTTTTTTTTTCCTTCTGTGACCCTACAGAATGTCTCCATTTCTAATGTTTCTGCTTGATTTGGTATTAACTACATCAGCTGTGTTTTGGTTGTTTTATATTTTATATTTTTACCTATCTACGTTCATTTTGGGAGTCTCACATTCTAGGTGTGTGTCTCTATGATTAGCATTTTCTTTTCTGGTTGCTTTTGTCTTAATCCAGCCTCACAGTGTTTGGATGTATGTGGCCCACTAAAACTTCACATAATTACTGTGACTACAGATACTATTTGGTATCTGTTTGATCCACCTGTTAATTTTTCTTTTTCTCCCCTCTTGTCATCTTTTTACTAATCAAATATTCCTTAATATTCCATTTAATTCTCTCCATTAATGTATTAATGTTTAGTAATATGAGAGATTAATTTATTGAAGTCTAATAAAATGAGTCTAATAAAATTATTATAGCTTCCTTGATAGTGCTAAACCTTGGAATACTTTATATCATTTACTCCTTCATCTTTTGTATTATTGTCCATTATTTTAATTTTATATATATTTTAAACCCCAAAAATGTGATTACTTTTTTTTTCATGTAGTCAATTTATATACTCACATATTTATTGTTTTCATTACTTCTTATATTTCTGTGTTTCTCTAGGATTATTTTCTTCCTCCAAGAATAACTTCTTTGCAATTTATTTTAGTACTAGTCTGCTGGTGATGAGCTCTCTGTTTTTGCTTATTTGAAATATCTTTTATCACTTTCATTTTTGAAGGATATTACTTACTGGGAAAGGATTATAGGTTGCCAATTAGTTTCTTCCTGTGTTTTTAGGATTCCCTATCTTCTAATTTCCTTATTTTATCTTGACAAGTTAGCTGTCAGTTTTTTTTAGTTAGTTTTTTGTTGTTGTTGTTGTTTTGTACTGGGGATTGAATCCAGGGGCACCTTACCCCTGAGCTACTGAGCTACATTCCCAGACCATTACGAGACAGGTTCTTGAGATTGCTTGACGTTGCTGAGGCTGGCCTTGAACTTGCAATCTTCCTGCTTCAGTTTTCTGAGCTGCTGGGATTATATGTGTGCTGAAAGTTGTTAGCCTTATTGCTGGTCTTTAAAAATAAATGTTCTTTTTCTCTGGCTTATTTTAATAATTTTTCTTCACATTTGATTTTGTAGCAGTTTGGTAATGATTTGTATATTAATTATCTATTGTTGTGCAACAAATAGTGTAACCTTTCTGAACAGGTAGGCATATTTTGCTACTAGTTGTTACTTTCCTCCTTCTAGTTACAACTAATTGTCATGGATGAGCCTGACCCAGACTGAGCTAAATGTATTCTTTGTTTTGGAAATTAGAGCTAAGAACCTGAGATATCAGTGATGGATTTTGGAGAATAAAGGTCAGAAGGGGTCCGTGGGTAAGGTGCCAGACAAAAAAAGTTTCCAAAGTTGGCTTAAGCCAGAGTTAATGGGGAAGCAGAAAACACGAGTCTTGTAAGGCCATGGAATTGGTAAAGAGGTGTAGATGGGAGCTTGACTGGTTCTAAGCGGGGAAAGATGGAGAGGGCAGCTGCTGGGTGACTTCCTCTCTTTCAAAAGTTTGCATTTGATTTCTCTGAGTTCTCTGTATACTTTTCAATAAATTATTTTGCCTTGGACTTATTTGGGTAAATTACTTTTAAAAGAAATTTTAAAAACAATAAAACTTTCATCAGAAAACTTGATGTATAAGGGCTTGGTATGCAGCTCAGTGACAGAGTGCTTGCCCAGCATGAGCAAGGCCTGGGTTTCATCCCCAGCACCATAAAAACAAAAGAAAAACAAACAACCCGACACATTATAGGCACCCAATAAATTACAGATTCTGTTGCTATTATTTGGAATGCAGAACTGATTCTTATGATTTCCTAGTAATACCAGTGTGATGGATCACACATTTTGGGGAGCTCATTAGACATAATGCAGATTTAATACTTTGAACAATGGTTACCAAATACTTGTGAGTGGGCAATGGTGGTTAAGGTAGCTGCAAATGCATCTGTCTTGTTTTACCTACTGTATTATGTTTTTCTCCTTTGTTACTGTTAGACCCTTGCTGTCTTTCATGAAAAGGAAAAGTATCTAGGAAACTTTAAAGAAATATATATGGTTAGTTAAATAGAAAGTACTTTATGAGGATCGAAATAATGAATTCTAAGTATTAAAATATTGAACTCTTTAAAATGTTTTAAAATTAAAAAAGGAGTAATTATATGATTTTAAGACAAATTAAAAACTGAACTTTTCTTGGGTCTTTTTATAGGTTCTCCAAGGACATAAAACTTTCCTAAACGATGCTTATAACTGGGAGTTTTTGATTTGGGAAACAGCTTTATTACTTTTTTTACTGCGCCTGGCCTCACTGGGGTCTGAAACCAATAAGAAATACAGCAATGTTTCCATATTACTTACTGAACAGGTATTGATGGTCTTTTCAGTTTTGCTCAGTGGTTAGAGATGGCATAATGCACTGTAAAATTTATGCTGCAGATTCAGGGTTGGATCACTATCTGACTTTCTAGCTGTATGATCTCACAAGTCACTTTGCTGCTCTGTAATTGTATAATCTTTATATAATGGATATAATATAACATCTTCCCTTCACACCCCCATGATTGTGAGAATTATAATCTAAGGGATTGAAAATACTTTGTATACTATAAAAGTATTTTACTGGTAGTAATGGAGCATGCTCTCCCCCCCCCCCCCCCCCAAGAGTAGGAATTGAAAACCAAGGGCTATTTACCACTGAGCTACATCTCTAGCCCTTTGTATTTTGAGATGGTCTCACTAAGCTGCTGAGGCTGGCCTTGAATTTGAGATTCTTTTGCCTCAGCCTCTCTAGAGCTGGGATTATAGACCTGTGCCAAGGGGCATGGCTTGGAGCTTGCTCTTAATCTCATACTCTATATCTAGTGTTGGATTTTATTTGTTTATCTTTTTGGGTACCCGGAATTGAACTAAGGGGCACTCGACTACTAAGCCACATCCCCTATTTTATTTCGAGACAGAGTCTCATTGAGTTGCTTAGTGCCTCGCTTTTGCTGAGGCTGGCTTTGAACTTGTGATCCTCCTGCCTCAGCCTTTTGAGCTGCTGGGATTACAGGAATGTGCCACCATGCCCAGCTTGGATCTGTAGATTACTTATCATTTAACCTGTTAAATCTTTTGAATTTCTTTATCAGCTATAGAATACATCATTTCAGTGTTTGGAAAATGTGTATTTTTCAGTATGTGATATATATAATAAGATTGAGAAATGTTTCTTGTAAATACAAAGTAGTATAAGGTGATTTCTTCTTAACTTGGATTTTAATTTCAAGCTTATTTATAAACTTGTTAAGTAAAAACATTTGGAATCATTAGTTTTTTTGTTTGTTGCCTTAGAATCATAGTGGAGATTTCTTTCTCTAAGGAAAAAAAAAAAAGGAATTAGCAAGTTAAAAGCAGCTATTTTCTTTCTTTCTACAATGTTTAATGAGGATATTAAATTATTTAGGGGGTTTCATGGGGCTGGGGGTGTGGCTCAAGCAGTAGCGCGCTCGCCTGGCATGCGTGCGGCCTGGGTTCGATCCTCAGCACCACATACCAACAAAGATGTTGTGTCCACCGAGAACTAAAAAATAAATATTAAAAAAAAATTCTCTCTCTCTCTCTCTCTCTCTCTCTCTCTCTCTCTCCCTCCCTCCCTCCTCTCTCACTCACTCTCTAAAATAAATAAATAAATAAATAAATTATTTAGGGGGTACTGAGATTAATAAAATAGTTTTTGAATTCAAGGAGTCTTCATGATAATTATAATTAATTTAAATATTTTCATTGTTTTGATATTTAAATTGCTTCATCATTACTGGTATTTTCTTTATTAAGTAGTTTTTCTTTGCCAAAGGGCCACTGATTAGGGATGGGGGCTAGGGTACATGACATATGTTTTCTGTAGAAATAGTTGCAATTTTTCAAGTAAAGTTCATTTTACTTGAAAACATGGCCCTCAAAATCTGCCAGATTTTATGCAGTATAATATATACGTATCCTTTCTGTGAAATTTATCATATTCTCTATTCCTTCCCTTAGATTAATTTATATCTTAAAATGGAAAAAAAGCCAAATAAGAAAGAGCAGCTCACTCTAGTAAACAACGTATTAAAGCTGTCCACCAAGTTGTTAAAAGTAAGTACCATCTTATGAGATGATTTGACTACAATTTAAATTAAGTGGGCTTGTTCTCTGAGAAACAGCAAATGGTGAGGTGCCCTGGAGCCAAGGAGTCAAGGGTCAAGGTGGAGGTCAGGGCCAGAGCTTCTGGAGGCAGGACTGAAGGAAAAGAGTGACTCGCCATCACTACATTGGGCCACATGGTGGAAAACAAGCAGCACATGTTCACAGAGGAGCTCTGATCTGCCTCTCTTCCCTGTCTGCAGAATCGGAGGTCATTGACTTTTTTCTGGGGACATCTCTGACAGATGAAGTTTTGCCTGTGTAAAAGCAGACCCACGCTGGCCTGCAGACCAGGTTATTACCATCAGGGACTGAATTAGCCATGTTGGCTGGGTGTTGATGCTCCAGGGAGGTTATCAACATGGTCAAGTTCTCTGTCATCCTTGTGGGGCGAGGCTGCTGGAGGAACAAGGTAGCAAGCCTCCCGATGCCCTTGCAAGGGCACTGGCTGCTGTGCCCCTGTCAGCGGCCTCATCCCTGCTCCCAGAGGTGCTAGCGTTGTCTGGGCCTCGATGCCCCCAAAGCTGCTGCCAATGACTGGTATCCATCCTTGCAGGGGCTGCAGGCAGGGTCAGGGGCTGCACTGTCACCCTGGCACACTTCACAGGGCCACCCTTGATGCTGTGTGGAAGATCCTCAGCTGTCCCATTCCTGACCTCTGGGAAGATGCGTGTTTACCCGTCTATCAGGAATTCTCCACCAAGGCCTCCAGGCCCACACCAGAGTCTGCACAGAGGACCCGGGCTCCAGTTGTGGCCACCACATAGTGTTTTATATAAGAAAAATAAAGTGAATTAAGCTTGTTTTTGATTAATGAATTAAATCAATACTTCTTAGAAAAGACCCTAACAACAAATAGGTACAGGCTAGATTCAAAATGACAACTTGATGTTGGGGTTAATAAGTGTATAAGAAAAAGTTTCCAGTGTTATTACCCAGGTTCTGATGACTACTGATGTCTGTCATATTTTTTAAATTACTTTTTTTCCCCCTCATGAATGACACATTGCTCCAATCAACCTTAAAAAGCTTAGGTTGTAGAAAAGTAGGTAAAAGTAGACTCTGGATTTCTTGAGGGTAGCTTTTAAATACTAAGAAGAGATGTCCTGAAGCAGTCTCCCTCACCTGAGACTCAGAAACCAGCAAGAAATCACTGATGGCCTTTGAAAAACTGTCTTATTTCAGATTCTTGCATGTTTTTTTAGGAGCTGGACACGCCATTCCGACTCTATGGACTGACAATGAATCCCTTAATCTACAATATCACAAGAGTCGTCATCCTTTCTGCTGTCTCAGGAGTTATAAGTGACCTTCTAGGGTTTAACATAAGAGTAAGTGTGGCCTCCGCTCTGCAGCACCTTAGTCTTTTTTTCCTTCGGGGAGCTGTCTGAGTTTTATACTTCTTTTATTAGAGCGTTCTGGCTGTGCCTTAGCAGCACTGTGTGTACTCCTGTGCTTGCAGCACCAGGAGAGCTCTTGAGGTAAAGCAACAGGCACTCTGCTCGGCGGCCCGCAGGCTTCTCAGCTTAGGTTTCCTCGTTTTACAACTATTTACAACTATTGTCTGATCCAAACCTCAAGTTTAATGTTACTTTAATAGCATGGGCTAGGTAATGGGCTTCTGATTAAGGGAGATATACAGAGGTAGAATGAATGAGAACCAACAACACATGACTACGGTGTGTCATTATTATTATTATTTTTTTTTTTTGGTACTGGGGATTGAACTCAGGGGCACTCGACCACTGAGCCACATCCCCAGCCCTGTTTTATATTTTATTTAGAGACAGAGTCTCACTGAGCTGCTTAGGGCCTCAATAAGTTGCTGAGGTTGGCTTTGAACTTGTGTTCCTCCTGCCTCAGCCTCCTGAGCTGCTGGGATTACATGTGTGCACCACTGTGCCTGGCTGTAGTATTCCATTTTTAATCCTGGAATTTTTAATAGTTTTTCACTATGATGTTCTATGGTTGCTGTTGCCAGAGTTGATATTTTTAAGGTTCTTGGTTCCTAGTCAGTGAGTAAACCTCTACATCCCATCTGTCTTAAAACTACCTTTTTCGATGCTTTTCTTTTTTCAGCTGTGGAAAATTAAGTCATAAGCTGAGTCACGTGCCAGGACTCTCTCCTGGCAGGCATCAGTACTCACCCATCAAGGAAACAGATGACTGCAGAAGCCAGTTCAACACCCACCTGCGTGGCCACAAGCACAGGTGCTCTCAGCTCTGCCCAATCTAACAAAGGGTGTTCCCGGAGGAACAAGTCCTTTCTGCCTGTGTGTGTGTGCTGAGCACCTGCACTCTCATGGTTTTCAAATAATAGGAATAGTCAGCAAACTAAAGACTGTGTGTGTTATGGTAACACAAGGGCAATTTCCTAAGTTAGGCAATTCATTCTGGGCACTTCAGTACTGTGATAGTTAAATTTACTGGATAGAGTCTTTTGGGTAACTATGTAGATGCCCAAAGCATGAAAGCAAATATCTTTTACTGGAAATATGCAAATTCAGTACTTTTCTATTACCGTCTATAGAATTGGAGATTTCTCTATCACAGAGAACAAACTATTTTAGGTTGAATCCAAATAAAAGAACTTTACTGGAGAATTTTGGTTTCTAGGCTTTCTTTTGTGGTTGAAAGAAAAAAAAATAACATTTGAACTGACAGCTTCTACTCAATTGTGGAGAAATTTTTAATTAGTTATGATTCTGAATTAATCCTAATAACTGTAGCTGTTGGTAAACTTTAGTATGAGAAATGTAAGTTCATGCATTCATCCATGTCCATCCAACCTGGTTTCTGTGCTAATCTTGTGCAGCTTAACATGTCCAGCCGTCAGTACAATTTCAGGTTTTGGGTGTCTGTAATCAACAAGCCATGCCTTTGATGCTGAAGATTCTCTTATCAGTGCCCCCTATTACATACAGGTGCATATACACATGTTAATGAAAACTTCAGCATTCTTGTTCATTAAGTTATCTGCTTTGAAGACTCTTTTGAAGCAGATTGAAAGCCTGAACATTTTAATGATGAGGTTTTGTGAAACTTGATTATTATATGTAAAGCATGTACTAATTTACCATCAGTGTATCAGTTACACATATTCTATATGTAGGGAGATCTGTGTGAGGCTTCAAGATAAATTTCTCAAGAGTTCAGGGATTGAGGTCAGATCTTTCTGGGTTTAAATCCTCTTTCTGGGTTCAAATCCTTGGCCCTGATGATTATTAGCGTCATAATCTGGGGCAAATTAACCTCTTTGTATTTCAATTTCCTCACCTGTTAAATATAATAACTACCTAATAGGGTTGTTACGGTTAAATGAGATTATCCTGTAAGGTTCTTAGCATGATGTAAAGAATTTAGCACTTAGTAAACCCGCAGTAGACGTTTGTTATTACTAAAGTAATAATTCTAACATCTCACTTTGACAATAGAAACATGAAGCAAGGTTGATGTACTAGAAGTGGATCACCAACTATTTGCAGCCATTTTGAATGCTCATGGGAGTTATAATTTTTTTCATGGTGAAGCTCTATAGTGATTTTTCTGTAGAAGGAACTGTTCTGTAGAGGTACTTCAACAGACAGTTCATAGAAACTCTGGCTTTACTATTTTCCCTGGGGAAAAATAATAATTGTCTCCAATTCAAGACTGAGCTCAGTACAGATTTCAGATGAATAAAGCTGATGCTTTCATCTTTTTCCCCTACCAAAAAAATTTGCTATTTTAATCTGCATCTTTTGCATAGTGAATTATAGTAGTTTCCTCTTGTGGGTTCCTTTAGCTATGATTTTGGTGGTATGTGACTGGTTTCAGTTATTTTTCAGGTGGGTGAATTGCATGTAATTAATAGTTAATCATGTCAGAAACTTGGGAATCACTCTTGATTTCTTGCCCAAACCTCACATTCACTCACCAAGTCTGCATAATTATCTTTTGGATATCTTTCTGGTCAGTTCACTTTTCTCCCTTCCCAATGCCACTACCCTCGTGTGTGTTGATATTCTTTGTTGTTTTTTTTTTTTTTTTTGAACAATTTTCTGCTGGTTCTATTCTTACCTATTCATGGTTCCCCTCTTCTCCAAGCCCAATCCATTCTTCTCAAAAGGTTCTACATCTTCTGAAACATTGGTCTCATCATCTAGAATCTATGAATGGTTTACTGTCATTTTGAAAATAACCAAAGTATATAGGGTCACTCTGTTGAGAAACAGTTTGAATCTTTACATTGAAAGTATATTTTGGGGGGTCTGAGGCTGTGGTTCAGTGGCAGAGCATTTGCCTGGCATGTGTGAGGCACTGGGTTCGATTCTCAGCACCACATATAAACAAACGAATAAAATAAAGATCCATACATCTAAAAAATTTTTTTAAAAATATTTTTGCTGCGTATAAAATTCTAGATTTAAAAATGGGGTTGATTCCTTGCTTCCTGCATTTTGTCATTTCTGAGAAGTTTGCTTCATTTTGTAATTTTGTGTGTTTTAAAAATCACTTTTATTTCTGTTCATTTTTTAAAAACTGCTGTTCAGATTTTTATTTTTTTATTTTATTTTTTTTAAAGAGAGGAGAGAGAGAGAGAGAGAGAGAATTTTTAATATTTATTTTTCAGTTTTCGGTGGATACAACATCTTTATTTTATGTGGTGCTGAGGATTGAACCCAGCGCCCCCGCGCATGCCAGGTAAGCGCATCACCGCTTGAGCCACATCCCCAACCCCAGATTTTTATTTTTTTACTATTGAATTTGTACAATTTAATTGTAATGTGTATCTGGTATAGTTTTCTTCATGATTTTTGTTTAGGTTTGTTGGACTTACTGAATCTTTGGGTTTATAGTTTTCATATTTTATATTTTCACAAGCAGTTATTGGAAACAGCTTCATCATTTCAAGGCTTGCTTTTATAAGCTTTGTTAGGTGGGCCACACGGTCTTTAGGGCTACCTTTCTCCATGCAGAGGCAGTATCCTCTGAGTATTGTACCTCATACTGTTCATTATGAGGTCTTTTCCACTTTGGCCGTGGGAACGTGTATTGTGTGAGCTTCAGCCACTTTCCTGCCTGCTCTCCTTTGTGGCAATTCTGTCTCTGTCTCTGGGTACTTCCCCAGGTGCTCAGGCTGGTCCATCCTCAGCTAGGACCTGAAAGGAACTCTCTGCATGTCCCTGGGGCGCTCTCCTCCAGCTGAAGCTGCTGCTTTCTGGTGCCACCTCAGCCACCCTGGCCCACATTCTCAGTTCTGTTTCCTCAGCTCGGCAAGCCTATGAGCTTCTGTTTGGGTCCTCCCTTTCCCAGCGGCCACTAGGCAGTTATTTGGAGCAATCATGGGGTGCACCTTAATTCCATTACCCTGTGTTGCCTGTGTCCAATATTCATTTCTTCACATTTGTTGCAGCTGTTTTAAGGAGGAGAGCAAATGTTTTCTCCACCTTAAGTGATACAAAGTTTACCCAAGTCAAAGGCTCCTTATCTGATCCAAGTGGAGTTACTTGGCATTCCCACCTCGACTAGGTTAAACCTCCTTCACACTCACCTGGTCTGCTGCCATTATTACCTGCTACAGTCAGTTCTCCCCAGCATGAGCGAGCTTAAAACATGGAAATATATTTCCATCATTCCTATTTAAACCTTTCCTGGCTTCTGTGTGGTTGCCTCCAAGGCCCTTCTCTATTAGGCCTGCTTCTCGACCAACTTGATGCTCCTTCATTTACAGCCTCACTTCTCTTTACCTATGTCAAAGGACAGGGGTCAGATGAGGTTCTTTCAAGGGGGCAGTGGCACCTCCACTTGGCCTGCTTAACTTACACTGTTGAAAAGAATTCCTGGATGTGTCGGAAGCGAGGCACATGCAAACTTATTTAAGAACATCAAAGGTAAACTTACCCCAAAGGCTGGATGTGTATGGCCCTCACCTCTCAGTGCTGTGCCCAGGATGGAGCTCTCTGATTATATGTATGATTTTCCTGGCAAGAAACGTACAGGTTCTCAGGAAAGCTTCTTTGAAAATTAAATCCCATGACACTCATTTGATATTTGGGGTTCACAATGTTCTTTTTGGTTAAGTAGTCTAGCTGCAAGTCAGATGCAGGCATATTATGTAAATCTTTGAATCTGTTGACATTTCAATTGATTATGGTTTTGTTCTAGTTCATCTGTTATGCGCATATGCTGAAGGTTTTGTTTATCTACCTCAAGTGTCATGCTTGTAGATCTGGGTCTCCATCCTAGGTCTCCATCCTCCTTCACTTCCCAAGAGCCTACCTAGCTCATGACCACCACAATGTAATACACCAAGTTCTTTCTCACTGTTAGACTTTTGAAAGTTTTTTTCTTTTGTATTGGGGATTGAACCCAGGGATGTTTTACCACTGAGCCACATCCCTACCCTTTTTTATTTTAAAACCAGATCTTGTTAAGTTGCTTAGGGCCTTGCTAAAGTTGCAGAGGCTGGCTGTGAACTTGCAATTCTCAACTCACAACTCCTTCTGACAACAGTGGGCCATTATCAGTTGTATCACCCTGTCCATTTCCTTTTCATGGTCTTTATCATTTCTTTTTGCCTGCTTGTGTGTATCTTTTTCACTAAAGTGTAAGCCCCTTGAAAGCAGGGATTTTTTCTTGTTCACTCCTAGGTTCCCAGAACACACATGACCTCAGGATAGAGGTGCTCAGTAAACATGTACAGGATGAATGAACAACAGACCTCTCGTCTGTTACCATTCATGTGACTTTTTTTTTCTGTTATAATGGAAGAGTTATAATTCATGGTTCTCCTATCCTTAGTGTTTAATTTATCCCTTTATAATTTCTAGAAACTGGTGCTTTTGAATCCAAAAGGGATGAGATTTTGGTAATATTTACGTTACTGAGAAATTAAGCCAAGATGTAAAGCTAAAATTATGTTAAATTATTCAAATATTTAATTGGAATAGAAATAACCATAAAAGTGTAAGAAAAATGCCTATCAATTTAATATTTCAATCTGCTTTTGTAGTGGGGAAAACTATCCTTCCTACAGATGTCATGGAGGTCTGATCTACATACTTCCCAAGTACAACTCTGGCCCATGTATAACGTAAACACTTGAGAAGTTGAATGACCAAATACTTGTCTAATTGGGAGTATGGTTTTCTTGACTTTCAGGCCTAGGTGGAAAATTATAAATGCCAGGATGTTTCATAAAGTATAAATGTATGGGTTTGTCTTTACTTCTGGCTCACTGTATTTAGAAGCAAGTAGATCTCTGTACTGTAAAAATAATCCTTCAAGAAAATCAACTAAATGCATTTTTGAAAATTTTTAGATCAACACTCATAATAGGCCAGACAGGTCTTGCTCCAAAAGGTACTGTGTTGTTGGGGAATATTAAGAAGTGGAGCTTAATCTAATTATATATGTATTGTCTAGTAATTTTACCTTTTGCTTCTTACAGTTATTGGTGCCCATGTTGAATGATGTAGTTTAAATGTCTTGAGTGTGCAATGATTCTGTACCTCTCAGAATATTCTGAGCCCATAAGCTGCAGGTGTTATCCAAGTTGACAAATGGTCATCCTTTACTAAGGACAGAAAAAGCTGCTTGTTTGTGAATTTGTTAATTGTTCTGTGTGGTTTTATTGTAAATATAGACACCCACAGAATTTTTTGTTAAAATAGATTAATGCTAAATTAAAGTACTTGGCTATGTTTTCATATTTTCAATGTGTAAGTAAGATTGAGTTTTCTGTTGAATTCCATCCAACTCTTTGTAAGACTTCATATTCTCTTTTTATACTTAATGCTACTTGTATAGCAACACTGAAAACATATCTGTTAGTGGGATTCTTAAACTAATTTAGCTAACTAAAGATTCTAGATTTTGTTCAATTATGGAATGCCTTAAATAAGTCATTATATTGCTGATAAACTCTTACCAGTATAATAGAAGAGCTACCTAAATAAATAAACATACCTATTACTGTTTAAAAAGCAGAGATAGCTTTTAGGCATTGGAGCATGCCTTGAAGATGTATGAAGTAAATTTGATGTATTCCTCATATCAAACTGGAATGTCACATTTTGTAACAAGTCTGTGTTTATGCCAGTGTTCCTTAGTCCAAGAGCACATTACGGGCTAAGGTTTCAAACATATATTTGTGGGAAGTCAGTAGGCAGAATGCCATACAGTTTAATCTGTAGTCTCCTTGCTTTTTTGGTGTTGGTTCTGGGCAATGAACCCAGGGGTGCTCTACCACTGAGCTACAGCTAAATTTTGCTTTGAAACAGGGTCTAAGTAAGTTGCTCAGGCTGGCCTCAGCCTCCCAAGTCACTGGGATTACAGGCATGTTCAGCTATTCACTTTTTAAAAAAAATATTTATTTTTTAGCTGTAGTTGGACACAATACCTTTATTTTATTTATTTATTTTTATGTGGTGCTGAGGATCGAACCCAGGGCCTTGCACGTGCTAGGCAAGCGCTCTACCGCTGAGCCACAACTCCAGCCCAGCTGTTCACTTTTTTTTTTAACAGCAGGATAGTCTTGAGTAAAAAATAAAATGCCAAATGCTTTTCTGAGTCCAGGATACCTGAAATAGGAGTTGAACCTGTTCAGAGCTGGATGTGACTATATGAAAAGACAGTGCTATAGGATTGTAGATCTTAGCCATCTGGTGTTACCGGGAGATGCCAAGACTCCTCTGCCTGGGTGACCAGTAGGACAAGACTATTTTGCTGTGACAGGTCCTGGGGTGGGGGCTGGGAACTAGGGTATTTATTAGGTTTTATTTTAGTGTGAGTTCATGCAATGGCAGGTAGAATTTTTCTCCTCAAGAGTATTAAGTAAACCAGGGTATTGAAGCAGGTTTAAGGCATTTTGCATACTAAGGGTTAAATGAAATCAAAACAGTTCATTCTAAAAGTAAGTTAAGTAAGACCCACAAGGCTAATGTGAATGGCCATAGTGTGATGAAACTGGACTCACAAATATCTAGTAACTGAATCTAAAGAAACAAGCTGTATTTTCTCCCTGATAGTATAACAAAGGGTATGTTAGTAGCAAATTATTTATATAAAGCTATCTATATTCTTTACAATGAAATTTGAAAAATGGACATAACGTTATTTAACACACATTTTATGTATGGATAAGTTTAACTGTACAGGAAAAGTCATGTTATAAGAATCTTCTTTTGCTTTTTTTTTTTTTTTTTTTTTGTATTGGGGATTGAACCCAGGGGTGTTTAACTACTGAGTCATATCCCCATCCCTTTTTAAAATTTTTTTATTTTGAGACAAGATCTGACTAAGTTGCTCAGGGCCTCGCTAAGTTGCTGATGCTAGCTTTGAACTTGTGATCCTCAGCCTCTTGAGTTGCTGGGATTACAGGTATGTGATTGTACAATTTTTAATGGTTTGTTACTTGGGACAAGATCTATTCGAGGATTCAGACCATGATGGGAACTAGCTCCACAAACAGAAAACCACATTAAACAAAGCTGACGGTCCAAAAAATGCAGGCCATGAACTGTTTTTTTTTTTTTTAATATCTATATAAAAAATAACGAGCAATTTACAGATCTCTTTCTCTAATCAGAACCTCATGTATATATAAAGGTACTGTACATATATAAACATTTACAACCAGTACATCCATATTTTGCTCAGCATTCCAAGGCCACATTGCTAAGTCAGTATATAATCAGTACAGTGACAAGTTACTTAGGAAGAGCCACATCAAACTGACAACATATGACATCAAATTTATGTCACAGTTAACAATAAAAATAGGATTTTTTGTCACTAATTGTGGACTATAGGGAAAATAAATCATTTCTGTGGTACTAAATTCTTAGCATTTATCAAGCCTCCTAGTTTTGCTCTATTCAAGTAGTTACAATAGATGGTAAATATAGTTCTGGATGAAAGGGGATTTCAGAAGGCTCACTCTGGGAAGCATGTGTTATCTACAGGGGCTGATACAGTTGTTACATTAAAGAGCTTCACAGTCAGACTCGCAGAGGGAAGGGCCTGGACATAATGTGTTTCACAACAAGATGAACTCAGGGTGACAGAAAAAGTGTGTTCAAACACTCCATGAGCGTCTTATTCTGAGAGTGTGCCTGTATTTATAGATGCTACTGAATGCTGCTTCAGGGGACTGAAAAACTTGGGTCTATTTTTTGGAGTTAAACTCATCTCTAACTTCCAGCAAACATCTTTAGACTTTTTAAAAAGAACTCTGAAAAGTTTTACAAATCAAGCAAACACTTAGTCTCCCTTTTTTGTTTTAAAGTATGTTAATGCAGCTAAAAGTTAAAATTAGGACCCAGCACATACTGTTTACCATATATGCCCTGACTTGCTGGCCACACAGGTTCTTTGAAACGCCTGAACTTGCACATCTGCTAGATGAGCTGGTACTTTATCTGGTAATAGACTATGAAACTGGTTTCATAATTACATCCTTTGCACAATCTAATATTTGACTCTTCAAATATATATTATGTTTTAAAGACTAATGACTTTAGTAATAGATACAACCCAAATATCCAGAAATAGATAGTTGCTAGTTTTCTTTGAAAAGCAATAAGCAGTATTTCCACATGCTTTTTTGTTGGGAGGGGGAGGGATAAGGGTGACCTGAGATGCTGTAACTACATCAGGGTTGGATAGGAGGTGAACTCTTGCTTAGAGAACTTCCTCATTTTGAACATTCAATTTATGTAGGTAATATCTTTAACAGTTATTTGGAACACCTGTCCATCCAAATTAAAGTCATGAGAAAGCATTAATATCTGACTTTTTTTTTTTTTTTTTTTTTTTACAGTAGTGATGTTTTGGAGTTTCATTTTTAAATTGGGACATCATTGGTAGCTGTTACAAGAGGCAACTGCCGTCTTTAATGATGAGCTAACAATCTCTTCTTCAAGGACTCAAATATTTCTCTCTGTAAACATGCAACATGCTATTTGAGAACATCAACTTCCAAGCCAAACCTAACTTTTTCATTACTGTGAAAATATCTGAATGAGAAAGATAAAACAGATATGATACAGCAGGTAACTTGGCACAAACACAGTGTGAGTTGTGACCATGTTAATATCAACATATATCATTTGTTCAGACACTCATGAAGACGAGCCAGGCAGCCTGAGCAGATCATGTCAGAGGAGTGCCTAGATGCAGCTCCTTCCTGAGTGTGAGGGAGGGCAGCCAGGGAAGGCTGGTTCTTAGCAATCCTAAAGGCCCTTCATGCAGCCTAGGTAGCTTGATGCTCAAATTAAAATGTAAGTATTTGACTTCTTGAAGGGGGGCAAAAGAAAAAAAAATCTTTTGAGGTGGGGAAGGGGGTAAAGTGCTCTTTCAATTTGTTTTTCACCAACAGTCACAGCCGTTTCTCGGCCACGCCAGCAGTGCCTGTGACTTTCTTTGCACTTGGCACTTTCCAGGGCCCTGGAGTTATGGGTGCTTTCTTAACTGGAGAGCTACTCTCAGGTTTGACCCTTCCACCTTCTTTGCGTTTGTCAGCCGCCTCTAGATCTTTCCCTTTGTGATCATCTTCAGGTTCCTGCTTCAGCTTCTTTTCTGATAGTTGGCCATTTTCTCCAATTTTGTCTTTACCAGGGCGCATTTCTCCCGAGGTTGCCTGCCTTCCTCTTTCATTTTCAGACCCTACCCCACCTGCAGTGTTACCCTTCTTTTTGGATGGAAGAGACTTTTCATCCATTCTCTTGCTTTTTTTCTCTGGAGACCTTGTTCTGTTTTTTTCCAGTGGACTCTGCTTCAGTTCTTTCCTGATGACACCTGATTTTTCCTTCCCATCTGGGATCTGTTCAGTATTGTCGCCAGCGTGGCCCGCTATTCTTCGACTCTCACCCTCTAATAGCTTGGCGCTAGCATTTGCTGGGTCTTTGCCTTCTTCAAGTTTTTGCTGCTTCTTTGGGCTAGAAGATCGCCCTCTGCTTTTTCTGCATTGGTTCTGTTCAGAACCTGCCTTGGTGTTAATCGGACAACTTTTATTCTCCCCTTTCCTAGGGCTCAGTGATCGATCTCTGGGTTGCCTTCTGGGGTCATTTTTTAGAGGCCTTGGATTTTTTTCCATGTGTTCCTCTAACTGACGATTAGCTGGCTTTTGGGGACTAGCAGATCTACCTCTTTGTGTAACACCATTTTCTATTTTCAGATTTTTCTTGTTCCGGTGCCCAGGACTGTTGGTTGGATCCCTCTTGTTCACATTTTTCTGGAGAAGAGACTGATGCTTTATTTCAGGCTGATTTTCATTTAAAGTGCTATTCTTTTCAGGTATAGTGTCCTTTAATTCTTCTGCCTTTTCACATATCTGAACTCTCGTTAGAGATTCTTCAATTACTGGTACGTGACACTCTTCAAATATGGAAGCAGAATGTAAAGATGGGGGAAATGGTGACTGTTCATCATAAATCACATTGGAAGATGAAGGATTATTAATATCCCACTCACCTAAAAAAGTGATTTGAATGGAACATTATTACATTTTAGAATTATATACAGGAACAATAAGTTTGAACTTTGACAGCCATTTGGGTTGTACTGACTGCTTAGTCAGCCTGAGGATGAGTATGTTACCCAGCTTATGTTTATGTATCTCTCTGTAAAGACAGATGTGTATAGACATCTGTACATGGAGGGTAGACTGTTTATGTATATAAAATAACAGTTATTATTATCATAATATACTTATCATAATACTTATATTATTATGTAAATTCTTTATTTATAAAGCCCAGTCAAACGAATAAAAAAACTGGACCAAATTACATGGTCCTAAAAGCTTACTAATTAAGGTGTTATCAATGGGTATCACTTAATGATATGTCAAAATCACTAATATAAAGTAGACCCAACGAGAGTGAGCTTCATGGGCATTTGCCAATAATTTTCTTGAATTAAGCTGTCAAATTTAATGTCAAAAGGAGACTGCAAAGGGCAGAAGATAGAAATAGATGTATTTAATAGCATCTATTTTTAATTAAAAAGAAAACAAAAGAAGAAAGTGATTTATAAGACATGCAAATTTACCAAGTCTTTTTAAGGAAAGACCAAGAAAAGCCCTGAAAGCCTTAATGTTGCTCAGGTTTCACGTAGGAGCACAGACCGGAAGGAGCCAAACCTGAAGAAGGAAGAGAAAAAGCCTAGGACTATGTGAAAAAAAAAAAAAATCAGCGCAGTTAGCAAAGATGTCACTGGGAATGTATGATTTACAGGCAGATGGTGGAAGGTAATACAGTCAGAGAATCATAAGCTGGAAGGGCCTGGAGGAGGTCATGTCTACACTCATCCTACAGAAGCTCTGTGATGGGGCGGGGATCCAGAGGAGACGAGTACTAGGTGTGGTACTGAGTTTAGGATCATGCACTCACAAAATAATTAGTGATTCTCAAGTCCTGTGACAGTTCAAAAATATACAGGGAAATCGAGGAAGTTTAGGATCAGCACAGGAGTATAGACGTGGTTCTTAGGTCCAACTCCGTGTCTCCAGGTAGGGCTATAGCAACTTGTTTCAGACAGGTGACCAGAAAAGCCAAAGGGCTATGGTATTTACTCATTTAGACACAAAGTTATAAGGAAACCAATAACATTTGTTGGTGATATGTAATTAGCCAAGGCAGGGAGATGGCTGGGATCTTCTGAAGACATTTAAAATGTTTTTCATGACATTTAAATTGTTGGCTTCTAATATGCTCATTTCTTACAGGCACATTTCTCTACAAAAGCACTGTTTTCTGATGAAATCAATCTAAAATAGATCTTATACTAACAAATGCTTGATGTCACTTGTTTTATAATAATTCTGCTTTTAATGGTTCTGGTGTTCAACTCTGATTTAGCCAGTAAAATATCCATCCCCTCCAAATAAATACTCCTCTGCTTCTGCTGCCTGTTTCCTAATACACATGTTAGCTACCCATAGACCTTTAGCAACTTTACTTACCATGGTCAGGTATCAAGCCCGTTCCTGGTCTCAAAAGAAGAAGAACTTTATTCCCGCCAGCTTGAATGAGCTCAATTGCTCGAGTATGTGTGATGCCTTGTGTAGGTTCCCCGTTGATTTCAACAATCTGGTCGCCAACCTAGACAGGGAATATGTACAAGAACATCATGAAACTCTGCATCCCCCTTCAAGTTCTGCTTTTGCTAATTTTAGAGCCCTTCAACCTTGCTGGTGACATTACTATCACGCTAGAGGTGATGTGTGAACAGCTGGTACTAGTAGAAGGGGACAATGTACAATGTTCTTTATTGACTGTATAAGAATCCTACATTGGAAATTTATATATGGCTACTATGTCAGGATGTGGGCATCTTGAAATCAAGAAACAAAGTCTGAGTTTTCCCTAGCATGTGTGAGGCCCTGGTTTGATCCCTAGAATTGAAAAAACTGTTTTCTTCCATAAGATAAACAGAAGAAGTAGTGAAGTTCTACAGTAATTCAAATGATACCCCAGAGCTACATCTGCATGTCTTTCTTCTTCTGTGTGTGTGGTTCTGGGATTGAAGCCAGGGTCTCCTGCATGTTAGGTAAGTGCTCTACCACTGAGCCCCACACCAGCCCCACGAGCCTCTATGGGAATGAGGAATCTGGGAAGGGTATTTCCAAACTGGAGCTGAATCTCAAATTATCTCCTAGAACCTAGGAAGATATCTCCCTATTCTTGACACCTTTCCTAGAACTACTTATTACTCTTTGTGCTACCACTGTACAGACATGAGGCCTTAACTAAGTGACACATTTAGAGTAAAATTCTAAAAAACAAACAAATAGACGAATATGAATAGTTACTTAAAAGCAATTACTGGCTTTCACTTAATGACTTTAGTTTAAAATCATTTCCCTGGAAAACAAAACTAAGGATCAGAAAAAGATGCCCCAGTACCAATGCCATATATTAGGAATGTCTTGTTGTAAGAAAAAGGAAAAATATGGAAAGGACTTGATTAAAGCTAATAATGGTAGTGGCATTTTTTAAAAAAATATTTGTAGATGAACACAATACCTTTATTTAATTCATTTATTTTTTGTGATGTAGAGGATTGAAACCAGTGCCTAACGCTTGCTAGGCAAGTGCTGTCCCACTGAGTTACAACCCCAGCCCAGTAGTGATTTTTTAACTTTTTTTGGTACAGGGGATTGAACCCAGGGGCACTTAACTATTGAGTTATACCTGCAGTGGGCCCCCCTCCTTTTTCCTCTAATTTAAATTAGGGTCTTGTTAAGTTGCTGAGGCTGGTTGCAAATTTGGTACTTTCCTGCTTCAGCCTCCTAGGTCACTGGGATTACAGGTGTGTGCCACTGCACCTGGCAATGGCAGTGATCTTAGGATCTTTTTTTTTTTTTTCCCATTTTTTTTTTTTTTTTAGTTGTAGATAGGCACAATACCTTTGCTTTATTTATCTTTATGTTGTGCTGAGGATCGAACCCAGTGCCTCACATGTACTAGGCAAGTGCTCTACCACTGAGCCACAACCCCAGCTCCTTAAAATCATCTTTACGGTGACATGCAACTGAAAGGTTTGGCTTCAAAACATAACAACTGAACAATGCAATATCACCAAAATTTCAAAAAGAAAACATTCCAAATACTTGTAAGAGCTAAAACGATCCAGAAGCAACACAGAGAAAGGGACTCAGTAATTATTGAAAGAAGTCCACAGAACAACTCGACCTCCAGCTAAAGCTTGGCACAGCAGTTGCGAAGCTGGACTTTGGAGTCAAAAATCTGTGGTTCAATCCTGGCTCCACTTCTTTTTAGCTCAGTGGTCTCATTTTTCCTCATTTGTTACATGAGGATATTAGCACTTACCTCCTGGGGTTGTTGGGAGAGTTAATGAGATAAAACACCATTGCATACCACCAAGTAAATATAAGTTGTCAAGTTACTGTAAAGTACATTTTTAGTGTGATTTAAATGCAGATGATATCTATGCAATTCAATAAAATAGAAAAATAGAGTAAGAGTTTAAAAAAAACTTTTTTAGTTGTAGGTGGACCCAATATTTTTATTTATTTTATGTGGTGCAAAGGATCGAACCCAGTGCCTCACGCATGTGAGGCAAGCACTCAACCACTAAGCTACAACCCCAGCCCCAGAGTAAGAATTTTGTTCCATATTTATGAAAAGGAAAAAAGAGATGTCTCACTCTTGAAGAACAGATATCAGAAAAAAAGATTGATAAATTTGATATTGCTGTTTAAATTGCTGTGGTTTGAATTCCCAGAATTCATTTGTTGGAAATTTAGTCCCCAAAGCCACATGTTAATTGGAAGGTGGGGGACCTTTAGGAAGTGGTTAGGCTCTACCTTCATAAATGGATTAATCCACTTAAAGGTTAATGGATTATTGAGGGAGTAGTGAGCTTTTTTTGGCATGCTTGCTCTGTCTTGCCAAGTCACTGTGCATCCCCATCAGCAAGAAGGCCTTCACTGGGTATGTTCCCTTGGCCAAGGACTTCTAAGAAATTCCAAGAATTTCTTTTCTTTATAAATTTTTCAGTCTCAGGTATTCAGTTGTAGCAATAGAAAACAGACTAAGACATATACATAAAAGGAAAAGAACTTAAAAAATCAAGAAACCAAAATAAGAAATTAAGGATAATAGAATGGAGAAAAATAACAAAACACTGTCCAGAATATATAAGTGAAACAAGAGCCAATACCTAGATTTCCCTTAGTATGTGATGAAAGAATCACTTTCATGAGGAAATACAGGTGATAAGTTAGCACTATATATATAATTCTGTTGATAATTAAATGAAAATTAGATAATATTTGAAGTATGCTTTGGTTATGTTATAAAATTGATTGAGGTTATAGTTAATTTCAATCATATTCTTTGGCTTAAACTGTCTAAAACAAAACTATTCTTTTAGGACATAAACAAAAAATAAAACTTGTAATTGAATGGATTTGCCACCAGGTGTCATTTTTGTTTTAACTTTAAAACCAAATTAGGGCGATAGGGGTGAGCTGTAGCTCTAAGATTTATAGGCCCACGGATAGGGAGACGTCGTGCACTAAACTACACACAGGTAAAAAACAAGGTGCCTCTGAGAGGGAAATGGAGACATTCTAATGAAATTTTAAGTTAAACTATGACAATGAATTTGGAAAAAAATCTTTTTAATAAAGATTCAAGTTCAGTTTTATATTATTGAAAAATAAAATTGTAAGGAACAGAGGAAAGAGTAAAGATAGAGAAATGAAAGAAAGAAATGAAATAAAAGAAGAAAAATAAATTGGGCGTGGCATGGTGCTGCGTGCCTATAGCTCCAGGCTTGGGAGGCTGAGGCTGGAGGATTTTGAGCTCGGGAGTTGGGGCCAGCCTGGGCAACATAGTGAGTCCCCATCTCAAGAGATAAGTAGGAAGAAAGGGGTATAAAGAATGTTTCTTTTAAAAAAAATAGTCTTTTAGTTTTAAAAAAGTATATATAGTTTTAAAAACAATACTGACTGAAAAATATTAAAACTCTAGAACAACATTTCTAACCCATGTCTTACACTATCTACAACCTGTTAAGAAACTGTGAAATTAAGTGAAATCCACAAGGACACAGCCCCAGCCTGACAGATGCCAATATTTTCTTATAGTCTGGGGCAGACCTGGGCCTAACAGTTAATAGCATATTTATTTTCAAATTTTTGAATTTATTTTTTAAAGAAAAGTTGATTTAGTCATGAGATTCTAAAGTTTCTGCTCATCTTTAATGAATGACATTTTTTAGGATGACAGTGACTGCTCGAAGGTCTGTTTGCATTTTATTTGGTAAAATCATGAGGGTCTTATTTGGAACCAATATTTTAAAAAAACAATTATATTCCAATCTATCATTTAAGTTAATTTTTTTGTGCCACTATATATACAATAGATTTAAAAAAAAAAAAACCAACCATTTAAAACATGCCAACAGATGTGAGAGGGGGGATAGGAGGGGAGGGGCAGGGAAGGGGGGAGTGGAGGGTGAAGGGAGAGAAGAGAATCGGGAACGCCAGGAATGAGTTGCCATCTCTGTAACAGTGGCTCAAGGAGAAGCCACCTGAGACTACACAGCTGAGGAGTGGCAGACCCGAGCTTTGGTTCTTGGCCTCTTGAATTTCCAAACCCACGCTCCTCACTACTAGACTGTCTCTGCGTGAAAGTGACCCGAGGTTAGATGCAGCAGCTCTGGATATGCTGTACTGAGTGCATCTGGCCGTTAGTCCTTCTGCTTGTCCTGAACACTCCGCCGCTCTGCTCTGTGGCTCTGCATTCTCACCCTTCCCTCTTGTCTTCTCTGAACCACTAATCACAGGCCTTGCTCTGAGTTCTGCCCTTGCCCACTGCTCTTTACATCTTCATGACTGATTTTATCCACCACCAGGGCTTCAACCACCACCCTTGTCTTTACCGTCGCCTTTCACCTGCTCAGCCAGCTGTACCTCCACCTCCACAAGACAACCGACCTCATCAGCCTGCCAAATTCTGTCTCCCCTGGTCTCTCCCTAATGGTTTTTCACAGGCAGACTCTTCCTTCCTCTCATCCCTCACTCATTTGACACATGCCAGTCATCTAGGTTGGTCCTTTCCTCACTGACAGGTGATCTCCTACGCACTTTTTTCCCCCTTTAATCTTCTGTCCAAAAGGTCACCACTCAGGTTGCACTCCCACCACCACCCGGCCTGCGTGAACTGCAGCCCCTTCATCCTCCTGCAGCCGCGGATACACTCACTTCAGCAGCACATTGCTAAGGGGAAACTCTTGGCTCAAAAGGCTTCCGGGCTTCTAGAACCTCTATACTATCGACTCATCCTACTTTTATGTTCTCATTCCCTCCATTCCCCTATGTACCTCCTAAGGAACTCTACATGTGAAGTTCCCTAGACATGACTTACACTTCCTTGGTATAACACTGTTGCTCAATGACAGTGCTTTTGGTCCTCAATCTCCCTATTGAAATCCTGTTACCTTCCAGAATCACCTATTCTATGCAATTCTCTATTCACCTCTTTGAACTTGGGCACTTCTTTGGTCATTTGGAGTTACTCTGGTTTTGGGTTATCCCTTTTCCCAACTCTTCAGTAGCAGGCATAAAGCCTTGGTCAGGGCAAACACTACATGACTTGGAAGGTTCAAGAATGCCACCAACTAGAAGCCTTTCCTGGTTATTGTTAGTATGCTACCCAAGGATCATTTGCCCTTCTTAGTAAAAGTCTTTTCTTTTTTCTTCAAAAAAAAAAAAAAAAAAAAGGACTCCTTTTCCTTGATGCATACTGGTGGCAGATGGAGGAAAAGTTCTCGTGGGCAGTGAGTTATGGTTGTCTAATACTGAGAATGTTAACTGAATACAACGAATTAACTTTTTAAAGAAAATTGAAGACACTAACATCCAGAGAAGAAGGAAAAATGCAGATCTCTGTGCAACCTGCTCTGCAGGGCCCTCTACCCAGCCAGCGTTTCAGAGTCAAGAATAAAACCTGTGGTGGAACACTAATGCCGGGAGTTCCAGTCCTTCAGATAACGGTTGGGAGAGCCAGGATTTTCCACCTCTATAGACAGCTAAGATGGAAAAATTTCCTGGGCATACTGTTTCTTGGAAGAAATTGATGATTCTGTTTTATCCTGGCTTTTCAAGAATTTTAATAAGATGAAAGTGTATGCATTAATCCATTTGCCCTTAAATGTTGATTATAGAAATAATAAATGATTCTTCTCCTTGACCAAGGTTGAGAAGGTCAAGCAGTGTAACCATGACTAGCACAGCAGCTGAAGGGAACATGACTTTAGGAAAATCCTGCTTCTCAGATTCAAGAGGTTTCTGTGTTCCTTTTAAATCAGTTTTTTTCCAGAAGTTTCCAGTCTAGAGCCAGAAGCAAAGGTTGCAGACAGAAGCCAACTCACATGAATTCTGCCGTCTTTGATGGCAGGCCCGTCCTCAGCAAGGCGAAGGATGAACAGCCCCATGTTGTATTCCTTTCCCCCTCGGAGGCTGAACCCAAAGCCCCGGGGGCCTCTTTCCAGCTCTACTGGGTAGCAACCAAGGCTCTGGAGAGAAAGAAGTACGAGCAAAACAAGTTCTGTGGACTGCTTTATTTACATTTTGAAGAAAAATTACTTTAATAGCTGGGAGAAATTAGTTACACTCTTGATATACATTTCTATTATAAGGAAGGAATGTAAGTTTTATAAACACAGCCTAAATCAATCTGAAGATGACACATTCTCTTCTAATTGGTCAATGTGCAATTGAACAATGTGCAACCAGAAAATAGAATTTTAGAAAGTGCTTCCTTTTAGTAAATTTTGACAAATTTTCCTGAAAAAACAAGCAAACAAACAAAAGCCCCCTCCATAGCTACACTATGTGCTTCCAAGTACTTCACTAAAGGATCAAATTTCTTCCACTAGAGGGTAAACTTTTGTTTGTCTTTATATCTTTTCAAGAAGCTGAATAAACACATAGGAGGTCGACAAGAATTAGTAATTTTGGAAACAAATTTATCTGAACTGATTTGCAATAAAAAGTCACTAGGTCAGTGATGCAGCAACTCAAAATCTCAGTTCACACGTGGGGCTTTGTTTACCTGATTGTGCCGACTGCCTACAACTGAAATCACTGCAGTGTCAGGCTGTGCAAGGTGCTTGTGGTCAGACCACGAATGTCTGTAAGAAGCAGAGACATCTTTTCCAATTTCACCTTCTAGGGCACTTCTACAGGAGAGAAAATAAGTCACTCTATAGAGCAAGACAATAAAAATAGTCCACAAGGAAAAGCAGACTCATTTCTTTTCAAGCCAACCCTTGCCATTCTCCCCCTGACCAACCCCTACAAAGACAGACTGTCTACAACCAGAGAGATGTGGGGGAGACCTGGTCGTTAACTTCAGCACGGCTTGAAGTCTGTGGGCATCCCATTTCTTTCGTATCAGTGTAGTTTATACCAAGGACAACTGCCCTCAAGTAACTGAACCAGAGGGCAGACAAGTTGACCTTGTCTCAGTCAAAAATGTATCTCTTGTAGTCCCAATGCCTGGCAAGATGCTGGATTTCCAGAAATCCAGTTTTTGTTTTGTGACTAATATTTTCAACAAAAGAAATATGTATAAAATTCTGGCCTGCTTTGCTCCGGTGGTCTACGAGGACAGCAATCTATGTGGGCCTGGGCTTCCCTACCAGCATTAGCCTGACCAAGAATACCAGAGCCTGACTCACTGGGCAGGTCCAGATGATCATGGCCTGCTTGGGATGTGGCTGGAAAGGGGAAGAAGGTACTAAGGGGTGAGGGTGGGGCAGAGGGAAGGTCCTGAGGGAGGAATAGGCAAGTTTTCATTTTGACTCAACAGCTGGCTTCTGCGTAGCATGGGGTGGGGTGGGGTGGGGTGTGGGGTGGGGATTGTGAGGAAAACCTTAGAAGAACAGCCCCACCTGTCCCCAGGTATGTGGTTGGCCTGTGACTGTCCCATGGGCCTGTGCTGCAGTGCTGGGCTTTGCCTGGCAGAGTTTGTTCCTGATGGTGGACCATGATGCTCTGTTTAAATGAGAAAACAACAAAAATAAGAATTTGTACATAAAAATGTGAAGGTCAAGTGGATCTGTGAGAATGAAATGATAACAGTGGTTACAGCTTTACCAACTTGGGTGACTAGCAGGAACCAGCACTGTTAGCTGTCCGCAATTGGAACTTTACCATCTTTTTAACATCTTTCCCCTGTAGCTTTTGGCTAATGTTTACTTTCAAAAGAATAGGAACCATAGTCCTGCTTCTTGTTTTCACCTTGTTTTGGTTACTTGTACAATGTAAAAAACAGAAATGCACATATTCAAAGGGATCTATGCAGAAGACAGAGCTCCAGAAACTGTCTTGTGGCCCATTCGGTGGGTTTCCAGAGCACGCTCCTCTTAACTGGTAAGCCATTCTAGGCAACAAAGCAAGGTCTTGGGAATGCTGGGACACAGGCCAGTCTGCAAACTACACATATATCTTTGAACATATATTTTAACATAGGAGCAGTTAGTTTGCCTGACACTGAGTACCAAAGATCAGAAAATCATCCTGAGGTTGACAAATGCTTATATAGATTCTACTGCTTTTGTTTTATAAGAATTTAAGTGAAAAGGTCTTAATAAGAATACAGGAGAAAAAGTAACATTCGTTTCTGTACCATTCCCAACAGCTCTGGATCCCCTGCTGCTCTTTGAAGGCGGACTGAATAGCCAAGCACAGTAATAGCTTGCATTCAGAACTAGATGGAAGTCATGGGAAATGACAGTTAAAAGATTCTTAAGACTGTCACACATTTTCTTTTATTTTTTCCTTCAGTACTGGGGATTAAACAGGGCTTTGCATGTGTTAGGTAAGCCCTGAGCTATATCCCCTGCCCTTTTTATTTATTTATCTTTTTAATTTTGAGAAAGGTTCTCACTAAGTTTCCCAGGCTGCTCTTGAACTTGTGATTCTCCTGCTTCAGCCTCCTGAGTTGCTGGAATTACAGGTGTGTGCTATTACGCCTGGCTCAGACTCAGATTTTTAAAGCTCTTTACTCTGTACAAATATTAAAGTGTGGGATATTTAAAATATCAAAGACATGGAACATAGCTTAAATTAAGACCATAAACACTGGAGCAAGATAGACAAGTGGTTGTTTTTTTTTTTTTTGTAATTTTTTTTAACCTGTAGATGGACTCTATCTATCTATCTATCTATCTATCTATCTATCTATCTATCTATCTATCTATCTATCTTGCTGAGGATCGAACCCAGTGCCTCGCATGTACTAGGCAAGCACTCTACCACTACAACCCCAGCCTGCCGCAGTCTGGCTGGACACAAATCACAAGCCACTCAAGGAGGAACAAACTTTATAACAAACTTTATTTCCAAACTCCCCTGAACGCCACCCACGCGGCCCTCTCAGGGACACCACACACCAACCAGAACTCCCTCCACCGGAACTTCACCAACCAATGCAGGAGCGCGAACTCCCCAGGAATCCCAAGAGAACTCCAAAGTAGTGGGCGGACAGCAGGGGTCTATATACAATTGAATACACAGCCTGTTTCAATCCAGCATTATCCAGTCACAGCAATTATAGACAGCTTAACTTAATTATCATCATCTTAATGGCTTGCCTCGAAACTATTACTTCTGGCAAAATGCCAGGAGCCATTCTGACTGGCTGTGGCTCTCAGCATCCACCAGCCCACAAGATAGACAAGGTTTAAGCCATCATTTACTAGCTGTGTGTTCTTGAGCAAGTTAGTTACATACTTATATACTCTGCATTTCTAATCATCTCAACTATAAAAGGGGAATACGGTTACCTCATGGAGTTTATAAACGTACATGCTTAGAACAGTGCCTGGCAATATTCACTACACAAAGGTTCCTATTATAACCATCATCATTCTTATTGTTGTCATTGTCATCACCAAAACAATGTCTCATTTGAGAATGCATTTCTCTTTAAGTAAGTATTCTGAAATATTTACCTTATTTACAATTTTTTCAATATGGAGGCCATTTTAGGCTAAGAGAACATATAGAAACTGACACATAAACAGATTATTGGAATAAAATGGAAATAGAGAAAGTCTGATGTTAAAGATAAGAAATATGAATGTCAGGAAGCAATTTCTACTGAGGAAGCTGAAACCCAGGCTTTATTATTGTATCACCATTTTATAGCTTGGATTAAGTTATTTCTCTTCAAAGTTCTGTGGGACAAAAAACACAAATAAATAATATATTTAAGAACTACTTACAACTTGGGGGAAAAGGTAGAAAGTGGCAGGAGAACAGAAAAATGGTATATGGTTAAGCCACAGGCCCCTGAGGATTCCTAAAGTGCTGTGGCTGCGGGTTTTGTGTGTCAACACTGATTTCAACTATGTGCTCCAGGTCTGGAGATGTAGGACCAATTCTTAGACCACAACTTATCCAGAGGGTAATATTTCCTCTTCAACATTAAGTATTCTAGCTATCATCTTGGACTTTTTTGGCAGGGAAAGTGGCTTTTTTTAAAATATATATTTTTAGTTGTTGATGGACCTTTCTTTATTTTATTCACTTATTTATATGTGGTGCTGAGAATTGAACCCAGTGCCTCACAAATGCCAGTGCTCTACCACTGAGCCACAACCTCAGTCCACGGGTGGCTCTTTTAAAGTACTGTTATCAAGAATTTTATTTTCCGAATTAACTTAAGGAGTTGCCTCCTAACTGGTCTCCCCACACCAATGTGGCCTTCAATCTGCCTCCAGGACTCCAGTTTTAATACACAAATTCAAACATACCAACTGCCAACTATCTTGCTTTAAAAACAAAACAAAACAAAACAAAACGAAACAGTGCATTTTGGTGTGTATAAGATACATCCAAATGTGTCACTGGCACTATTACCTTTTCACTTCACCTCCTGTTCAAAGTTTCCCCTCCTGAGATCCTCCCTGCCCTTAGGCACAGTCTTTACAGCACTTTTTGCTCTGTGTAGGAGTAGGACAAGGGCAGGATGCTATTTCTCCTGTAAGAGGGCACCTCCTTGATTACACGAATCATACTTCTTATCTTTATGTTGTCCTCATCAAGGTTAAATAAAACGTCCTCCCATTAGTATTTTTTAGTTTAGTCCTTCAAATCATGCTGTGTGGTTTCCCCAATTTATTTCTGTGTTATAACCTATTCCACTTCTCAAAGTTAAATATTTATTCCATGTCAAGCAAGCCTATATTTTCTTTGAATTTTATCTGAGAAGTCTCTAAATAGTAAAGCAATGGGGTAAGCATCTCTCTCAATAAATATTAAAATTCTCCTAGAATTTCTGTGTGTAAATACCTAAGTATATTTATATTATCAAAGGATAAACATGAAATCCACAGTTAAACTACAGCAAGAAACATCATAATGAATTGATAATTATATTTACCAAGAGTAAGAGGGGCTGGGGATGTGGCTCAGCGGTAGAGCACTTGCCTGGCATGCGGGAGACCCTGGGATTGATCCATAGCAACAAGAGTAAAGAGTAAAGAAGAACCCTATGAGAGAGCTTTCTAAACTACAAAACTTGGTTGAAGGACATAAGAGATGATCTGAAAAACCCGAGAAACATCCCATGCTCTTAGGAGGAATAATTTAATATTTAAAAATATAAATTCTCTCAAGGTTAATATATTTATATATTTTTAATATATCCCAATAAGTTTGGATGTTTTTTTGGAGCAGCTTAACAATCTGCCCTAAGATTTTATATGTAAAAGTTGATTTGGGGATAAGAGAGAAGGAAGGAGGGACAGACAAAGGAAGAAAGAGAGATTTGTTCTAATAGATATAACAGAAAGTATTATAAATTTATAGATAAAATAATCATTTATATGTAATTTACATGTATTATATATGTATGTGTATACATATTTATATATACATATACACACACACACAAATATATCTCATATTAGCCCAAAAACAAATAAGTAGAACAGAGAGAGCCTTGTGGACTCTTGTTTATAGAGTAAGGTGATATGCAGGATGGATGGCATCATAAGTCAATGGGAAAAGGAAGTACTAGTTGCTGTGTAGGGAAACTAGCTCATAATAGGAATAAAAAATAAAACTGAATTCCTCTTAAAGCTATATGCAAAAGTCGGCTCCAGATGGCTTAAATCCTAAAGGCAATATGATAAATCTAATAGAAGTCAATGTTAGAGGAAATCTCTACAACGTGGGGCAAAATGATGATTTATCTTAAAACCTCAGAAACTCAAGCCATACAGTAAAAAATAGGACTAATTTGATTACATTTAAGCTAAGAATCTTGGTCTAAGAAGGGACCCTGGTCAAAATTAACATAGAAATGACAGGAAGAGATATTTGTACTTTCTAAAAAAAAAAAAAAAAAAAAAATGGAACTGGTGCCTATGTAATTCACAAGGAATCCCTAAGTACCAACAAGAAAATGATAGAAATCCCAAAAGAAAAATGTCTGTGACATGAACAGGCAATTTACAAGGGAAAAAAAAAATCCAAGCATGTGAAGAGCTGCTAAATTCATGGAAATTTTGGGAATTGAAAATTAAATGATGATGAGATAGTGCTTCTCCTACTCTCGGCTAGCAAACTCAGAAGCCGATAATGCCAAGCACTGGCTGGGATTTAAAGCTACAGGGAGGAATCCTCAGGGATTTAGTGGTGGAAGTAGAGATGGAGAAGAATCTGACAGTACTGAGTCAAGTTAAACACGTGGATACCCTTGCTCGAGCAGTTCCACTCCCAGGAATTTTCAGTTTTATAAGGTACATGCATGAGGATTTATTTCATAGGATTGTTTATGATTCTGTGGAGATGGAGGCAGTCTGGCTGTCGATGGGGGAGTGAGCAGCTATATGTGGTAAATATACATTATGGAAGACTGACAAGTAGTTCAAGTTATGTTCACCCAGCAATGTGGATAAATCTTAAGCACACAATGCTTTAACAACTAAACACAAACAGCCAAAGAAAAAAATACATGACTTGGACTTTGTCAACATCTAAATTTTCATGCATCAAAGGATAGTGAAAAGACAACAGCAGACTGGAAGATACTTGATAAAGATCTAGTGATCGAATCTATAAAGAAGTCTTATGATTCAACAAAGATGAATAACTGAGGTATAAATGGGCAAAGGATTTGAAAAGATATTTTTCCAAAGATAAACAGATGGTCAGTAAGCACACAAAAAGGTACTCAACATCATTAGTAATCAGGGACATGCAAATCAAAGCCACAATTGATACCATTCACACCTACTAGAAGGCTGGAATGAAAACCAACCAACCAATTTCCCCATCCTGTCCCCACCCCCCCAAATCCAAAAACCAAAAAATAAGTGTTGGAGAGGATATGGAGAAACTGGGAGCCTCAATATATTGCTGGTGAGACTACAGAATGGAGCAGCTTCTGTGGAAAGCAGTTTGGCAGTTGCTCAGAAAGTTAAACAGAGGCACCAAATGACCCAACAATTATACTCCTAGGTAATACTCATGAAAAATGAAACTGTACATTGGTACAAAATTGTATGTTAATGTTCACAGCAGCATCATTCACAGTAGTAAAAAAGTGAAAACAACCCAAAAGTCTAACAAATGATTAATAAGTAAGCAAAATATATGCCTATATAATAGAATATTATTATTTATAAAAAGGAATGATATATATATATATATATATATATACACACACACACACACACACACACACACACACACAAGGCTGAACTTGGAAAACATTTTGCTAAATGAAAGAAGACAAACACAAGAGGCCACCTGTTATTTGATTCTATTTATATGAAATGCCAATAAATCTATAGGGACAGAAAGTGGATTTGTGGTTGCCTAGGGATGGGGTTGGAGGAGAATGGAAAGTGACTTTCATAGGTATGCAGTTTCTTTTTAGTGGATAAAATGTTGTGAAATTATGGTGATGGTTGCACAAACTGTCATGTTAGGAAAATGAGTTTTACAGTATGTAAATTATAGCTCAATCAAAAAGAAGAAGAAGAAAAAAAAGACATGACAACTAAATGCCAGGAGGAATCCCAGACTGGATCTTGGAAAAGCAAAATATTGTTTTAAAAAGAAAAAACAAGACAAAACAGAGTTCTGAGGGAAAAAACCCAGCATAAAAATTTCTAATTCAATGTCATTTATATAACTCAAAAATAAATACCAACACAGAATAAAAATGTATTTCAAAAGATACATAAATAAAAATGAGGCATGTAAAACATACTAGAATGGCTGCCAGTGGGAGTAGTGAGAGAAAGGAGTGGAATATGGAGACAAGTGGGAATAAATAAGTGGGAAACAAAACCAAATCATGCCAACGCTACCAGAATCACTCCAATATGAGTCCTTGATAGCATCTGGTAACATGCTCAGTCTTGAAAACCAAATAAACAACACTTGACAAAATTGGAAATCAATTTGAAAGAATAATACAACACAAAGATTTCTTTACAGTAAGCAGAAACTACCAGAATAGTCACTTTGTGTTCCATACTTGAGAACAAGGTCCCATGGGGGAGGAAGATGGGGTATTGTGGGAATGCCATGAGGTGGAGTTATCATGTCATGAGTGCCTAGCTCGAGAGTTTTCTGGGACTTACTCTGCCTTTTCCTTGGCAAAACAGCACAGATACTAAATAGTATCCAGTAAAAGGAAGGAAAAGGATGGTGGGAACAATAGTTCTTCTTTTCCAGGAAACTGCCTGTTACCTATTAATAGTGAATGGCTCGGGGAAGCAGTATTGGATGAGAAGCAATGTAGTTCTAAGGAATGATCTGAATGTGTGATATCTGAAAATAGCTTTAGAGCTACAAATATTCATTTGGCTGTGGTGCAGTTGATAGGTTTTATACTGAATTCAATGAGAAACTTGGAAGATTTACAAAGCCCATGAATGAAATTTTTATGGAGAGAAGACAGACTTTCTATTTTTCCCTGAAAAAAAAGAGAAGGGATTCTGAATGTTTCCAAAGTTTAATCAAAACCTACAGTACAATAAAATATTGTGTAATCACTGAAATGTGATTTTTACAAGTCAAATATGATTGTATTTTAAGAGGCTGTGCTTACGCATTGAATATATTTTAAGAATCGATCTACTAAGAAGTTTCCTTCTCCACTTCTCTCAAACTGTGAATGCCATCATCCAGGAAAGCTTGAGTCCACAAGTATTGGGCCAGAATGTCAAAGGAAACTTTTACTTTAAGAAAAATGAGCATTTCTGGATGACCTCAGAACAGACACCATCAATAATCAATATTAATATTGGAAAAAATACTAAGAGAAAGAAATGATCTTTCTACTCAACTATCTATCCCAAGGCTACAAAGTATGGTTTGTGGGCAAGTGACATGAGCACCAGAAATATTATAGGATTGCTGACTGTTGATTATATTAATTAGTGTTGTGTTGAGTGAATAAGTAAATTATGATAATCGATGTGCCCACAATGCACTGTGAACCCCAATACTTGGATAAATTGCAGAATTCAGATAGACTTAAGTTAATGATGTAAAGAGTCTACAACTGGGTGTACGCCCCAGACCTCACCCAGTAACCAGCTGCAAGCACCACTGAACTAGGACTTAAAAACCCAGACTTCTGGGGGGCAACAGGACTAATAGGACCCAGACAGAAAGAATGAGACCTCCGTTGCTGTTGTCCCCCCTGCACCAGACTCCTCCAGCTCAGATCGACTTCCAGCAACCCGGACTTCAGACATGTCACAGGTGAGTGTCTGGGACCCTGAGGTGTAGACTCAGTCTGAAGTGTGAGGAGCATTAATAAAATAGATTTGATTGAATGTAACTGCAACTCAGAGTCTGCAGTAACCACTCACGACAGTCAGTCAGCAATAAGACGTACAGGATGCCGAGTGTAAATATTCATGAATCTTACAACAATTTAACAGATTTTTTGTTTTTATTTTTCACTTGATTTTATTTTATTGTATTTCACAAAAATACTGATCTGAGATGGATTGAGGAAAAAACACTAGTCCTTTTCTATAGATGATATGACTGAACTTACTACTGCTAGTCCATTACTTCTAGCCCTTTGTATCACTTAATGCCTACTGCATGGCAAAGGCATGAAGACAGAAGCACACTGCAAATATCATTTTTGAAAAAAACCCTGAAATATTATTTCTTGTGGCACAGAGGTTTGCTTTTACCCTATGAGTCACAGAATAAATGTTACACCTAAAATGCAGGCTATGGAGATCAGATAAAGAAACCAAGAAAAAGAAATTTAACGTATATCATGTCTAAGTAACATTTCAAAATAATTTCAATTTTTTTTCATTCAAAAAAATTTTTCCTAAGTGTTTTGGACCCTTAATATTTAGCAGTAAACTGAAAAAAAAATCTCTAACTTGAATCTTACACAAAACTTATATAATTCTAGATAATTAAGTAATCTCTGAGATAAGGGAGATGAAGAAAAGCAAAGCAGGTTAGGGATAAGAGGAGAACCCGAGCAGGCAGGGGGAGGTTTATTTTAGACACTATTGTTAAGGAAAATACAGCTGTTAAAAGTATGTGTTCTGACCTGGGGCTGTAATTCACTCTAGTTCACAGGAGAGCCTGCCTAACATAGATGAGGTTGTGGGTTTGAACCCCAGCAAAAAAAAAAAAAAAAAAAAGAAACCAACCAACCAACCAACCAACAAACCCCAACAAGTTCTGGAAGCCGGACTGGTTCTGTTAACTGGTTTTATAACCATAGGCAAATTATCTAATGGCTCTGCAACAGTTTTCTACCAGGATGTGAAAATCACAATGCCTACCTAGTATAATTGTATTAAATGAGTTAATATGTTAAGAATACTAAGTGCTTACTAAGTATTACTATTATTTCCAGATGTGGTGAGATTTAAGCAGACACCTGAATGAGTGAGCCAGTCAAAACTAATGATAGCAACTTATGATATTTATATGGTTTACAGGTATTTTCACCTTAATTCTTGCAATGATCTAGAAATAGATATTATTAAATCCATCTACAGATAATAAATTGAAGATTAGAAACATTAAGTAGCTTGTTTAAAGTCACATGACTAGCTAACAGGTGGTCGTAAACTCTTTCTGTAGCAAGTCTTATTTCTATTAGGTTCAGGCATTTCTGTTCAGGAAATGGCACAGAAGTAAAATCTCCTGACTTTTATTTTGTTCATTTGTTCATTCATTTATTCATTTATATACTCATTCCTTCATTTAAAAACATTTACTGAGCACCTACTAAGTGTAACAGCCAATAATACCCTCTTCAAAGAGCTAAGTTGCCCAGGCTGGCCTTGAACTTGGTATCCCTCTGCCTCAACTCCTGAGTACCTGGGATGATAGGTATGCAATACTGCACTTGGCTCTGAAAGAAGATTTTAGAAGGAAGAATCAGCAGAGATTAGGCAGAGCCTGGGAACAGAATAGAATAGGGAAAGAGCAGAGGCAGAGGCATCCCAGTATTTGTGGGATCCTACCTAGAACTGGAAAGGGCCTCAGAGAGCAGCTGGTGCTCATGTAGAGCTCCCCAACGCAGTGTCCTGAATGGAAAGAAGACTTTTTAATACCCTAAAGAGAAAAGTATGAGAGTGGTTGGTGCCACAGGCACAGAAAGAAAGAATCAAGCAGTATAAAGGACCCAGGAACTGACTTCATTAGAGGACCATGAGAGAGAAAACAAAACAAGAATAAACATCACAGTGTGAGGAATCTTAACATGAATGACTGGCCCTTCATGATTCTGTTTTTGTCTTCTCCTCATTAGTTTTGAAAAAATCAGGAAAAATGAGATGAGCACGACGCACTGGTCACTTAGTAATTCATAAACAAAGAACATGGACGGGTTCAAAATGGTTCCCAATTAGAAATTCCTGATGATTAAAGAAAAGCTTTAAACAAAGGGTGACACTATTCAAGGGCGGTCAGTCTGTGTCTTATGCCCTATTTACCAGCCATTCCTACATGTTCCCCCATCCCCAGCTTATAAAGCAGCTGCCAGAACAAAGTCCTGCCCCCACGGAAAGGCCCTGACATGAAAGGCTTGATATCAGAAATGACCTCCTTTGAACTGTTTAAAGGATTTTCTCTCACTCAAGCAGAGACTCAAGACATTATTTAAGAAAATAACATCTAAAAAGTCTTACCAGTCTTTCTTTTGGGTGATTGCTTCTCCAGCACATAAATAAATGGCCACCACTCACTAGCTGGGTTATTTTTCTTGAGCTGTTGACAACTTTATAATAAACTGTCTTTTAAAGCCATTAAATGGAAAAGGCAAAGAATGAGACCCCAAAGCACACAGACAGTCCATACTGCAGTGATGCTGGTGCACTGCAGGCTGTGCCTCTCGGCCACAGGGAAGGTGAGCCTAGGCTTCCTTACCTTCTTCAGCAACCACCGTCAGTGTGACAGTGATGCCAGCATCTTTGATCAGCTGAACAATGCTGTCATGGGATAGCTCAATGATGGACTGTCCATTCACTGCAGAGATGTGATCTCCAACCTTCAGTTTTCCACAGCGATCAGCTGGACTTCCTTCTATGACTCGGCCAATTTTATGAGGAATAACTATGAGAAAGAATCCCCAAGTTTTCCAATTATTTAAGGTAACTACTAGTATTGGATTCATCATCATAATCATAATTTAAAAATTCAACATATAACATCAAATAAATTCTCTGAAAATACAGCAAAGAAGCACCCCACATCACTATCAAGTGCAGCTATTTTCAACTCCCTCCCACTCTCTGACCACATGCACACTTTACATAGTTAAACCACAGAGATAAAGTTCTTTGCTGTTTTCCACTTACCAGAAAACTGTTAAAATTGAAGGCCACTGACTTGATCTAAAAAACTTTACAATGACAGTAACTGTTCTGCCAAAAAATGAGCCAAACGGCATCCAACAGACCACAGGTGAAGGTGGAGGTGAGGAAAGGGGCCAGGAATCCACTCAGAAAAGAAGATAACTATTGTCATGGAATTGGCAGGGGAGGGACAAAGGAGGGGTGTGCAAGACTGAGAATTCAAAAAAGGCTGGAATTCAAAAATTCAAGAATTCAAAAAAGGTCCTGGAGAATGTCAGAGCTGGATACAACAACAGCAACCTTTTCCACAGTAGAGGACAGGCAGGGTCCCACCTGGCTGCTGTCTGGAGACACGATCTAGACACTGCAGTTGAGGGTTTGCCAAAGAGCACAGGAAAAGGTGGCACACCACTCTGGAAGGCACCCAGGGCAGTCCCAGGGTGGCTTGTGTTGGCAGCCACTTCTCCTTTTTTTAGCACCAGAAAGTGGCCAACGACCACACAATCCTTGTCCAAGCCTCTTTCCTTCAGCTTCTTATTCAGGACTTCCCTGGGGCCAGGCTCCCCACAAAGTCTTGGTGCTTCTGGGAAGTTGCCATCTTCATTAGGCTTACTCAGCAGCTCTGGAACCCATAACAACTGTTGCTCCCTCCCTCCCCGATACCTCAATCCCTGGTCTTTTTCCAATTTTTGTAATGTAATCCTAATTTTCATGTCTAAGGGCTACTGACCTCACTGATATTGATAATATCTCACTGATCTGACATCTTGTTTGTTGTTGGCCATTAGGACTTTATCAAGCTTTCAGCTATTTTGAAATCTGATACAATGAATGAGACTCTCTCTGGCCTTATTGAAGGGGCACTTATTCCCACAAGGAACCTTTTAGATAAATGCAGATCAAACTCAAGTTTAGGACTCAATAATTACTGATCAGAAATCCAGGTACAATGAAAAGACTGATCATTAAAATGAATCATATTTCTATAAAAAATTAATTTCTTTTGTGTCCTTAGATCTTAAAAGTCAAAAGCTGAGTGAAGTTAGAACATTACATATTTAAGGTTAAGACTGTTTGGCTCATGAATTCATTTCTGCTCTGAATACACAAAGCCTTGTCTCACATATCTGCAGACACTCTGTGCAGTGCTACGGCACCCCTACCTCAGAACACTGAGGGCTTTCCGAGCCTAACCGGAGAGATGCTTTGCTCTTATCACAGTTTAGAATAAATTCTTAGATAATCAGGAATCATATCAAACAAAATATCTTCCACTGTGCAATAAAGGGCATTTGTCTTGGAACAAATGTTCCTTCCAGGGTCTCTTGAGAACTTCCTAGCCTAAGTCATAAACTTAATCAGGCATGTGGGCTCTGGTTGACTACGATTGATATGAATAGGAATAATTAATATTCTTAGATGCCACTCCTTACTAGTTTTCTGAATCATATCTAAGAGTATGTTAGGGACATTTTAATAGAGCCTCATTTGGAGTGGAAAAGTTATTCTTGGTTATGATTTATGTCTTTAGTGATATAGTACTTTGGCTCTTCTCAGATTATATAGTGGGAGATTTTATCTTAAAATAGAAAAAAGTCAATGTTGGAAGCAAGTGCCTTTTAGCTCTGACTTACACCCAGCACTTAAGATTCAATTTTCCTTGCAAAGAGAGTGATTAGAAATATGTCAGAGCAGTATGAGACATGTCCTGTGCCAGGCATTATGAGTGGATTCACTAACAGTACAACAGGTGGCGCATCACAAACACATGGTGAATAGCATGGTGCCCTGTGATGACCTTCTAAATCTTCTTAGTTATTCTCCTTCTTAGAAAAGTTTTCCTCGTACATAATGTTCATTCTAGATTCCCTGAGAAGAAAACTACTCAGTTTCTTGGCACATTGAATGGAAAGCAGCAAACAGAATTAACCTCTGAAGTCTCAGCTGTCCTCTATCTAATCATGTGAGCAATGTGGCAAAAAGGAATTGGCAAACGGCAGTATACAATCTCCTAAAGGGTTGGTTGTCTGGGTGAGGGGAGGTGAAAGTAGATTGCTACTGTCTTGGTATTTATAGCAGTACCATCAAGACAGCTAAAAGTCACAAACAGACCAGCAGAAAGGTCCTGAATGGACTGGGAAGTTTTGCCAGGTGCTCCCTTAGAGCACACACACACCTACCTACAGGATAACCCCCAGCCCTGCCTTGGTTTTGTTGTGTACACAGCCTGAGGGCATTCGCCACAAAGCCACCTCATCCATCTTCATTCATCTGTGGCCTCAATCTGTCTTACAGTCTGCCTCCTCGATGCTAAGATCACATTAGTGCTCTTCAACATTTCTTTTCAGGATCAGAAAGGACAGTAACTAGAAATGTCCCCTTCTTAAAGAAATCCTCTGCAAACAAGAACTGAAAACCAATACAATAAGAGTAACATTAAAAGCTCCGAAGTACTGGCAAAGTGAAAAATGAGCAGGGCTTTTTCACCTTAAGAGAGGCCTTTTCTAAGCACAGTGCTCATTCAGCACTGACGTATACTGGGACGCTAACCCAGATCCCAGTCTTCAACAGAGTCAACAGGGGAGAATCTCAGAATTTCTAAATGCTACGAGGAACTCTTTCTGAGATGTATGTCACCTGATGAAAATACATTTACTCAGAAGAAAGTAACCTTGGTTGAGCAGAGTTCTAAGATGAAGTCCATAGTGAAGAATCTACAGACAGGATTCTTGCCTCTCCACTGCTACTAATTCCCTTGTAAACCACACCTTCTTTGCTACAGAGATTGCAGCAACTGCTCAGTCTCTGTGAGGGAAAGCTCTTCATACTCGCTCACCCCAGGACCAGTCTATCTGTATGAGGTGAATGACATTCTAAGAAGAAGGCATGAGGGGTCAGCATTTTGTGAGATTATTAACTAGCAGGTCAGTGAATTCTGGTTTTGCACCATGACAGAAAATCTCAGGTGCTTTATATAAAATTTATCAACAACTTAAGCATATTTTAGCATTCAGACTGATAATCAATGAACTGCAAACACTCATTTCCTGCCACATATTAGCTGCTGCCTTGATTGTACATTTTAATTGAGCTTTCTTTCCCATCTCATTATTAAGAATTAACAAATGTTTTAAAATTTCTTTAAAAAAAGTAGGTCACAGATGTGTTGGTGCAGACTAGAGTCTCAATTTTTCAGGAGACTGAGGCGAGAAGATTGCTTGAGCCCATGAATTCAAGACCAGCCTCTAGTTTGATAGAGATGCCTTCACAAAACCAAACAAAACAGGTCAAGAGCCAGTAGAAATTTCCTAAATAATGATGATGATGATAACAATGGCGGCATCAGTTAACATGTGCTAAAGTTCCAGGCTCTTGATGAGTAAATAACCTACCCAAAATCAGATCATTATTAAAGACATACACAGGGTTTGAATCCAAGTTTGTATAACTACAAAACCCAACATTTAATGACACTACCTTATTTAGAGATTGATCATCTCTACGTGCAAAACCATCAAAATAACTGAAGTAAAAAAAAAAAACATTAATAAGAAAACATTTAAAAAGCTAAATCTAAACAAATACTTACAAAAATATGTTTAAACATGTTTAATACAAGTTTTCACTGAATTCTTTTATATCACTTATTTTTACGGTAAACATTAGACTGCTCATTTTTGCAGTGCTAGTAAGGGAATACAATCTAAGAAGTATTTAGCATCTATGACACTGAGTAATAATCTTTCACTATTTTTGTTAAATGTCTGAGATTATTATATGGTATATGACAATGTAATTATCCTAAATGGTTATTTGTTTTTTAAAAGACTGACTTCTAATAATACAACACAAAAACCACCTAAAAGCTGCTTTCCTTTCATTTTTTTTGACACAGGCCACATAATCATCCTCACAGCATCAGTGACAGTTCCAGTTCCAAGTGTTGCCATAGCAACTGCTTTCAGAAAATGGAAACTAGTATCAGTGAGCAGTGACCTGACACTATAGCAATAACTCATCCATGTCATAGACTCTTCTTCCTTTACACACTTGCATTAATTTTACCATTTTTATTTTATTTTTTTGCAAATTGGTTTGGCTCATAACAATTTCCTGAAAGTGTTTTCTTTTTTCACTAAGGTTTTCATGACCATCTAGTCTATAAGGATCTCCCTATTCAAGATATAATCAAATCCATTGGCAAAAGCAAGGGCATATTTTCATGTGGTCAACATTTGTATTATGTGACTTAGAAAAATAAAGTTACCTTCAGACAAGCATAATATATATCAATGTGATGTTTCTCATTTTACATTCAATTGGATTTTATAATTATATATAAAGATTATCATTTCTTAGAAATATCAAGACAAGACAAACATTTAATTTGCTGAATCATAACAGCCCCGAATTTCCCACATGTACTCCCTCCTTTGTTGATGGAACTGGAGCGTGTGTGCGTGCATGTTCATCCTTCCCAGATATAAGAATTCTGTTAAACTTGGTTCAGGATATTCAGATTAATTTTCAAAGGTTTAGCATTTAGTGAGATATATATGAAAGGTAGGAGAGAAGGCCTCTTATCATTCAACAATTTATAGCCAGAATATAGCAATTATTATTAAGTAATATGAAAGAACTAAGACATATTTGGGTCAAGATAGATATTCCATTAATCTGTTTTGCTTTTTCTCAATTGCTTCTAGTATTTAATTCATTTCTACACATGACTTCTAAGTTAAAAACACTGTGCCCAAAAATTAAAAAAAAAATTAAAAAAAAAACAATTTTCTTTAAATCTATTAAATCAGGTCATTCGTACAATCTTGATACAAACTGAGCTGAGACTTATTTTATGGAATCTGAGATGATGGATAAATCTGAAGCCTGGAAGATTTGGTTCAGACTTCCTACTTTTAAAAATAGAAAAATATTCACTATTAAAAAAAAAATAAGTCTCTAAGGACATTTATACATGGTTCCTAATTAATCTTATAAATTCCAGTGGGAGGCTCAGAACGGTAAACTTACAGGGAGAGATGATAGATTATAGGAACCCTTACCTCCTGGAGGTGGTTTATTTTTTGAGGTGAGGATGACAAAACCAAATCCTTCATTTTCTTTTCGTTGCAAGACAACATCATAGGCCTCCTGGGGAGCAGGCCTAGCTGAGACCTCTGGTCGGTTCAGGCGGGGAGATCCATTCTGTGTTGAAATGAAGGCGTGAGAGCTGTCGTCCTCAGGTTGTTTCTCTACAACAAATATGGTTAGTTTTGATATTTCTGGAAAATCATAATTTTTGGTAAATAAAGTATTTTTGTGCTAAGCCTCTCAAATAAAATTTAGTTTCTAGTTACAAAGAATACAAAAGCAGCCTCCCAATGTGAGTTTTGAGTATAATCTGAGTAGAGATATAGGCAGCAACAGTATGTGGCTCCCTAAATACTTAAAGTATATATTGGAAAAATATATATGATCTAGTGTTATCTCATTTTAAATAAAGTTTCTCAAAGCCTCTGTGAGGTTTGATAGTAAAAATATTCTTCTTGAAATTGTTTTAGTTATGTCAAGGTTTATAACCTTGACCAGTTATTTTAACAAAAGTAGATAATAAGGAACTACATGATAAACTTTCTTTTTATTTCAACTATAAATATAAATTAATTCAGTGACAATATTCATCAGTGTCTGGTCAAAGCATGAGAACACAAATGCTGTCCCATTCGAACAGTCTGCCATCTGCACAGGATTTGCCTTATATAATGTGTTTTACAATTGATATTTCTGATCTGATGAGGTTAAATGAGTTCATCTTTAGGAGTTCTTGGTCTTTCTTTCCCCCACTTTCTGGGGCACATAACAAACTGTGCACATGAACAGCAGACTGTGCTGGGCACACATAAGATCATAAAGGATCTCCACAAAATGGGCATTTAACTCACACCTTTTTCTGCCATTCAAGGATGACACTGGAATCTGAGAATGACATGATTTAGTTCTAATTGATTAAAAAAAAAAAGGCTTGGGTAACCTATCAGGTCCCCTCTTGCCTCTGCAAGAGTTCTGTTTCTATTCTTCACACTTAAATAAATTCTTATCTTTTCACTCTTGCAAGAAAAAAAAAAGAGGCTTATTTTGTGTGATCATTTGGTTGGACATCATTAATAGTCCCAACATACTATTATGGTGGAATACACATTTTTAAGGTCTCCTTTGGCTGAAAATTTATATGATTTTAAGAATATGTTTCAGAATCTCAACATAATTCCACCAATATCCAATCACTGAAAAAAAAATTCCTGCATAATGTATGGTTAGAATGAATTAGTTAAAATGTCTCTGATAATGCCAAACTACTATGATATTTCTTCATGCATCTTTCTCCATGATGTTTTTCATGATCTTACTGAATGTAGATAAGCTCTAATTTTAGCACAACAAAACTGAGGGAATCGCATTACATTCTATGTGTTTCTCTAAATGACTGATATTTACTAAGAGAGGGGGGACCATTATTTTGGATGTTGCAATCTTTTTTTTTTTTTTTTGTACTCAGGGGCACTTGACCACTGAGCCATATCCCAGCCCTATTTTGCATTTTATTTAGAGACAGGGTCTCATGAGTTGCTTAGCACCTCACTTTTTGCTGAGGCTTTGAACTCAAGATCCTCCCATCTCAGCCTCCTGAGCTGCTGGGATTACAGGTATGCATCACCATGCCCAGCTGGATATTGCAATCATTTTTTAAGAGTGATGTTACAAAATAGCTGGAAGTGTAGCCCAGTGAGGCCCTGGGTTCCATTCCTAGCAGCGGAAACAAATGAACAAACCAACCCCCCCCAAAACAGGAACAAACATACAAACAAAAAAAGAATTATATGAATATTCATCAAGTTAACAAACATTTACTGATGTTTACTCTGTGCCAGGCATTAGGTGCTGGGGATACAGCAGAAACTAAACGAATAGAACAAATAATACCCATAAGGTTTCTTGTGCTAGAGTTGTCTTTTTCTAAGTGAATTCGCTTTTAAAAATTCTATATTCACAAAACTATTGGTAAGAAAACTGCAAGAGTTGTTCGTATCCTAATGTCATAGTTTAGACCCTGGGCTTGGTAATTAAACCATGACTTAATCCCAGCCTACTCCCTACCAGCTATGTGTCTCTTAATATTCCTGTGAGCTACTATACAACTAGTTCATGACAATATTTACAACACAGTGTTTTGAGAACTAAATAAAATAATTCATGCATCTGGGACATTGTAAGTACCCAATAAATGTTAAATTATATTATACTAAAACTTTTCTTGAAGAAAAATTTCACTTTCCTGGAATATCTGGGATTTCCTCAGGACCCAAAATCTTTTGATATTCAGCTAGTGGGATACCTTGATAAATAATTGTATTTGTCTAAAAAAATGAATTTTAGGGCTGGGGTTGGCAGAGCACTTGCCCAGGATGTGTGAGGCACTGGGTTTGATCCTTAGCACCACATAAAAATGAAAAAAATAAAATAAAGGCATGTTGTCCATCTGTAACTAAAAAAAAAAAAAAAAGAATTTAGCTGGGAGGCAGAGACAGGAGGAATTTAAATTTGAGGTCAGCCAGGACAATTTGGTGAAACCCTGTCTCCAAAAAAAAAAAAAAAAGTAAAAAGGGCTGGGAGTGCAGCTTAGTAGTAGAGTTCTTGTCTAGTATGTGTGAGACCTGGATTCAATCCCCAGTACTGCAAAAACCAAACCAAACCAGATTTAAACTCTCATTTGATCTGCATTGCTATGTTGGTAAAATTTATCAATATATCAATATAATCTTAAAGAGGTCCAAAACTTTTCCCTTGTTTTTATAATGGCATTATTTCTGGATCCTTTTGACCTTACATGGCTTTCCACAATGGGGTCTTTGGTCATACCAAGTGGTTATTTCATATACTACTAAATATAATAAAAGACCCTGCAAAGCCACCTAGAAAGAAGACTAAGTCTCTTTGTTTTTTTTTTTTTCTTAACTTTTCAAAGCAGAAACGATTCACCGACCTCCATAGAAGATCTTTCTTCTGACAGTTAATAACACATGGCCATTTCGAGCAGCAGTTGTCATTAGGTCCAAGACTTGTTTGTGTGACTTCCCTTTAACAGGAATTCCATCAATGCACATTAGTTCATCAGCTGCACGGAGTCGGCCATCTTTCTCAGCTGCTCCCAGGGGTATAATGGCACCAATATATATCTGGTAAGATAAAGTGTAGGTTGGTTTGTACAATCTACCAAGGTTAGCTGAAGATCTGAGGACTCCCTGACTCAGCAGTGTGCAAAACAACAACCTTCTGCAGTTCATCTATGAATTCAGTCAATTTCAAAAAGGTGATATCTTAAAAAGTGCCCATTCTCTAAAATGGCACTTCAAATAACTACAGTGCATAATGTAATCCTTCTAGCTTCTTAGGGTTGAGTAAATAAAAAAAAATACAAAGTTGTTCAATAACTTGAAAAGCACCATGATATCCATCACCACAATGTAACAAAGCAAACTTAGAAAATGCAATTCTGTGGAGTAGCTACTAAGAGTACAAGTCTGATTATTCTGTCAGGAAAAATTTTCTACATATTTTTCACAGCAACTGGGATCATTTTTATGATTCTCCCATCACTCACAGTACAAGTGTTCCTCACTTGCATCTACTAGTATCCACTTGCATATCTGGTCCATTCTGCTCACCAATAATTAGACTCCTATAATTAGGCAATCCTGAATTTTAGGCTAGTTTCAGACCTGGGAGAACCTGACATTTAAGAGAAAGACTGTTCTTGAGTTGTTAAAAACAAATTCTTAAAAAGTCTAAGAAAATACTATGAATATGAAAAAAAGGAAATAAAAAACACATATACCATCAAAAACAAAGTTTCTTATGTTTGTTCTATACAGAGCAAGGTGCCTTAAGCTTCATGTGGTTCCAGTGATTACTGTAATTATAAACAATATGACTATTAGAATATATTTATATATATAAAAAAGAGATCCACTCAGCTATAGAAAGAAATGTCATAAAAAAATTAGTATTGCTTATCTAGCTTCCAAGTATAAGAAGGTAATCTTTACTCTTTGTCATTCAATACCAAGGGCAAAACTTAAAAACAAAATTAAGTTTATGTGAGAATTATGCATAAACAAAATTCTAGATTGCAAATGCTTTGCAAATGTAGCTCTTATGCCTTCTGGACAGAAATATTAATTATTTTATATTCCTCTAGCTAACAAATGAAATGATGTAAAGTACTGAGCATGAAAATCCTACCCTATATCAAGACTAGGTGAAATAATATGCATAGGCTCATGCCAACTTTCTATGGAGCATTCAGAAAGTAGAGTGGTTATAGCAAAGAGGACACTGGATTATAGGTCTTTTAAAGAAGAAAAATGTTTTAGAATCTGTTTAACAAAGGTAAAGGTAATAAAAAGTTAAAGTAGCCTTTCCTTTCTGGTGCTGGGGATGAAAACCAGGACCTTGTGTGTGATAGGCACATACTTCACCACTAAGCTATATCCCCCAGTGTTACGGTTTAGATCTAGAACATCCCCCAAAGTCTCATGTGTTGGAGGGTAAGTCCTCAGTGCACTAATGTTTGAAGGTGTGAATTTTGGAAAGTGACCTCTGACCTTATCAATAGATCAGTCCATTGATGGATTAATAATATGAATGGACTATGGCAAAATTGATGGGTTAGGGTGGAGCCTAGTTGAAGGAAGTGGGTCATTGGACATGTGCTTTAGGAACTATGTTTTGTTTCTGCCCACCTCTTACTGGTTACCATCGCTGAGCAGCTTTCCTCCACCTTTCGCCTTCATGTTCTGCCTCATCTCAGGCCCAGAGCAATGGAGCCGGCTGACTGTGGACTGAAATCCCTGAAACCTTGAGCCAAAATAAATCTTTTCCCTTCTAAGTTATTTTTCTCAGGTATTCATCATAGTGGCAAAAAGCTAACACTTTCCGCTCCAAACAAACTTCAATTAGTTCCAAAGAAAATAATCACTGTCCAATGAACAGCTGACATATTCAGTTTTCACCTACAGTTTTTACCCTAAACTATACCAGGTTAACTGGGGGACTGTGATACTCATATAAATGCAGTTCTTCCTCATATTATTAAAACTATAAGAGAAAAAAAACCCTTAAAATCCACCATATTTCGCCAAATTGCCACTCAAAAATTTTAACAGGAATGGCCATATTCCAAAGTATTTACACTTACAGATTGGTCAGGTCCATCTCCTCCCAGCACCCTGAAGCCAAACCCTGATTCCTGTTTCCGAAGAAAAACATCCAAATCTTTGGTGTTTGGTGCTAAGAAAAACCAGAAAATGTAAAGTAAATATTTTTATTTATTTAAAAAGGATCAAAACAAAATTATGTTCAATATTTAGTAGAAAAATGATATAGAGCAATTCAGTAAACTATAATCTTTTTGATAGTGAAAGTTAACATAAAAGTGTAACACACACAGGAGAATTCAACTATAAATCGTATGCTCTCAATATTATACTGCCACTAACTTTTAATGTTCTCCAATCAATATTGGAACTTTTAATTCAGAATTATTCAATTTGAGTTAGATATTTTATAGGTACAAACGATCTAAGGAACCAAATTTGAGCAAAGCACTTTAAAGCCTAGGAAAAGAGAGCCTGTAAAATGCCTTATTTCTAATCCTTTTTTATGGTGGTAAGAGAAGCACATTATTTTTATTAATATTTTCATGCATCTGAATATCCAGAAAACACATTAGACATAGGGGCTTTTTATGCCCTAAGGAAATAAGAAGGCTTGGAAGCCAGCTTAGGAGATGCCATGTTGGACTGACAGGAAAAGAATGGAGTTCCGGAACCAAGCGCCATTGACAAACTTGGAATGTGCCATTTTCCAAAATATGAGATTCACAGCACCCGTTATAGGAGGTGCCCCCCATTTATCAGAGTCAGCATAGAAGGGTCCTGTGTTAGCTCTGTGGGAAACTTAAAATTACTCTAGAAAAAGTCAATTAGGCCTTTAAAGTAATTTCTCTTTTTTTTTTTTTTTTTTAAAGAGAGAGTGAGAGAGAGGGGGACAGAGAGAGAGAGAATTTTAATATTTATTTTTTAGTTTTCGACGGACACAACATCTTTGTTGGTATGTGGTGCTGAGGATCGAACCCGGGCCGCACGCATGCCAGGCGAGCGCGCTACCGCTTGAGCCACATCCCCAGCCCTAATTTCTCTTTTTAATTAGCTTTGAGTAGGAAGAATGGAAAGATATGGGTGAAGCGATGGAAGATGAGCCTGAGTAGTGGTACTCACTGTTATCAAGCCCAGGCGAAAGGCTGAGGCAGGAAGCATAGCAATTTCCAGGTCACCCTTAGCAACTTGGTGAGACTGTGTCTCAAAATCAGACTTCCAGCCTGCATTTTTCACAGGGTGCCTTATTTCTGCTCTAAAGCTAATACCTTCATCTCAGGAAAATATCTGACATGAACCACTTACTTAGCCTACATTTGTAAGATGGATAATGTTTTAAAGGAAAACACATAATAGCTAACCTCTCCCTGGCCCCATTTTCTAGGAGGGGAAACCAAGGGCCTATGTGACTTGCCTAGTGTGACACAGAGAATGGTAGAGCTGAGATTTTAATCCAGCTTGATTTCCAAGTTCTCAGCTCTTCACCCATGCCATCCTGTCCCCAAAGGGCAGGTGGCATTCATCAGAATATTAAATGAGCAAAATCTATTTCATGACTAAGGTTTTATCTGTGGGAATATATTAACGCTATTCATGAGTAAGAAGTATATACTAGAAAGGGAAAAGAGAGAAACAATCAGGGAACTATATAAAAAGTAAGTAAAATGTGGTGTGAGGTAAATTCTTGATAATATTCTTTGGAAACAATCTCTGCGGGTAAGTACTTATTATAAGAATCACAGAACTTTAGGACTGGGGGTATAGTTCAGTGGTAGAGTGTGTACTTAACATGTGTGAGACTCTCTGTTCAATTCCTATCAGCAAAAAAAAAAAAAAAAAAGAAGAAAAAATCATAGAACTTTAGAAATTAGAGAAATCATGAATCAAGTACATTTTTATGGGTGAGGCCCAATGGGACTGCAATATTAAAATTATATCAAGCTGTGAATTGGAAGTCTCAAGGAAGGAATTGTACAGTTATACTAATTTAAATTATTGCTTTGCCATGCTTACACCTGGTCTTTATCTTTCTAGATATGGCCTGGAGATATGATAATAAAGATCTACAACTAAGTTAATAAGCATGAAGTGAATTACATAATATATTTCTATCTGGGTATATGTTTTTCATGGTACGTACAGATCTCTTGTTTAAGAACAAATTTTTAAAAATTAAACCTACGTATAGCTGTAATTTTAATTTAGAAAAGATTTGTCATCAGTAGATAAATAAATATAAAAATGAATTTCTGCATTGACTCTGGTTTCCTATTAAAATATGCTCCTGCCAAAAAAATCTCTCTAAAACACAGGCCCCCAAATATTTTCCCTATAGTTAAAACCATTTTGTGGCTCTCTATCATTTATATGACCAACTCCAGCTTCTTCAGAAGTGAGTGATTGGCTCTCACTATCTGCCCCTGCTCTGTCTCTGGCTTCCCTTGCCAATCACACCCAGCCATACCTTAGAATCCAGGCCACACAAGGCCAACCTGCAAATGAATGCTACTCCTTCTGTCCTTCCTTTTTGTCTTCCTCATAAGCACCTCTTTGTCCTTAAGTCTTAGCTCAAGCTTTACTTCCTCTATGAAGCTTTGCCTACTACTGTGTCCCACTCACACTGAAAAACTGACCATTTCTTATTCTGGATCCAAATTAGCAGCTGATCCTTCTATAACTGTACCTGGTAGCCTCATGTGTACTTATCTATATAAGTACTTATTTGATTACACATTTGGCTTTTCCATTTAGACTTAATAATATTTCTGGGTGCAGGGCCTATGTAACCTATTTATTTCTGTATTCCAATTGCCTAATGTGATGTCTGCTAGACTGCTGACCAAAAAAATTAATACACAGTTTTTAAAAAAATAAATAAATGAACACTGAATGTACATGTAAGAAGCTGAGAGTCATATTAAAATGAGAATGAAGGAATAATTTCTTACTATTCTTTTGAAAGATGGAAAGGTTCTAGTTTAAAAATAAATCAATTTATCTTATTATATTCTCTCCTGAAATATTCCATCACTACTTACGTTTATCTTCATATAAAGTCTTAGACTTCAGGTAGACCTCAGAAGGATCCAACTTTGGGGATCCTGATCTGATAATGCTGGGTGGAAAAGGCATAGGCTGGGGAATAGGCTCATTTATAGTCTCCAAACTTCCTGAATTTTCCTTTTTATCTGTTTTCTGAAATGGAAAAGGGACTTACTTAGTATTTTTTTTTAAATAAAATGGTTGATTAATTCATAAAACTGCTGTCTGAACTAAGTACAGCGACTGAGTACAGCTGTATAAGTGGCAGGGTCAAAGGCACAGTCTACCGCCAGTCTTGGAATTCAATTTCATATATATATGAAATTCAATTTCATGTATATATCTGGCTAAAACATATTTAACTTAAATTAGAAAAAGGGTTATAGTGATGTCAAGTGAAGCGCCTCCATAATTAGTCTTATGTTTAAACAACTTTTCCATTTTCTCTGTATCACCAAGACAAAAATTGACTTTGGGATGAAGACAAATAGGAATCCAACACAAGGAAGCACAAGGAAGTAAAGCAAGAGGGAGCCTCAGAGAATACCTTCATCAAATTCTTCATGAGCTCCACCTTCCAATCACTGAATTTAATTTCCAATGAATATGTTTAAGATAATATTTTCTCCTAAGAAAATGGACTAGGGAGCATTAACTCCAATTTAGGTTATAAAAATGATATTGAAAACTCTGCCTGGTCAATTCAAATAAATACATGTTAAAGCAGTCAATCAGAGAAGGGAAAACAGAGCAGCTTATTTTGATACCTTTTCTACTCAGAACTTTCCCCAAATAATTGTCCAGCAAAATGACTAAATTATAAATTTAGAAATGAAATCTAATAAATAGCCTAAAAGTATAGTTTGAGATCAGCTTGTCATCCGGAATTTTTGTTAGGACAGGAGATTACAGATTTCTATAAGTAATGCTGACTAGAAGGCAAGGGCACCAGCTTGGGAAGAGGCAGTGAGGGGGTCAGGCACCACAAAGTACCATGTTACAGGGGAATCCCCTTGCTGACCTACACCCAGACAGATGGAAGAGAAGGTGAAAGCAGCCTTCTCCCATCACCCACACATTCTAGGATTCTGTCACAAGTTGTTCAATGTTACCAGAGCCTTCCATCAATTATAAAGCATTAGGGTGACTATGGCTGCAATGGCATCTAATAGATATGGTGGCATAGGAGTTAAAAATGATGCTAGGGAGGCAGAGAAATGTACACAAAAATATAGTGTGACTTTAAGTGAATGGACAAAAATTTCTGTTCACACTGGACCTGATTGTACAGTTCGTACAGAGGGTAGAAGCTGAGTGTTTCTTCCATTGTGATCCATACAACAGCAAATTTGCAAAGGATTCCTACTTAGTGGGCTAGAAGAAATTGATTTATTTAATATGGGATGGTCTTTCCTTTAATGGTGTATGATTTATGGTTATGAGAGACCTTTTTTTAATTTTGAGGTGAAAGACTCCAGAACTAAATTAGAATTTAAAAACTATTCACTTCATTTCCATATCAAATAGCCTAAAAGTATAGTTTGAGATCAGCTTGTCATCCTGACTCTTTCTAGCCACCATCTCATGAGCTCTCACAGAGGAAAATTTGGCACCTCGCCTGTTGAGTAGGGAAGAAACACTTGAGGACGACTGCAATACTCACCATTTTGGCAGTTTTAGTTGGTGAAGAGGGGCCTTAAAAAAATAAAAAATGAGCCAAATTTTAAAAACAGCATTCTCAGATCATACATACTGCTAATGTTTATAATAAACTAGCTATGACTTCCAGCAGGCTAGTAAACTCTTTTTATCTAACACTTTCTATGTGCCAGGCATTATATATCTATTGTCTCATTTCATTTTCATAACAATCCTAAGGCATATTTGCTATTATCATTTAATAGATAAGGTAAACTAAGATTCTTTTCTACACCATAGAACCAATAAGTAAGGCAGAAAATGACATCAACCTGTTGGACATCAACTTCAGGTTTCTTTGTATATTTGTCAAAGCCCTGGATAACTGTCCAGCACTAACAAAGAGATTTCCTTCTGACTTTCAGCACACTCTACCATATCACCATGAGAAAAAAACAAAAAGGTTCAAAGAAACAAGAATAAAGAAAAACTTGCTAATAAAGTCTTCATTTGTTTAAAAAAAAAAACTTAACTAAAAAGCCAGAGTGATAAGAAAGTGTAGGACTAAATTTCATTCTTTAATAAAAATATTAGTCATTTATAGGTACAGATGTGAGAAAGCCTATTAAAATGCAACTTTGTGGTTAGTGCTTGGAACTGGATTTATAATGCCTGGGAACAGTTTGTGTCAGCTGATGACCTTGAAAAATAAAAATTTCACTTCTTTCATATAAGCACAGTGAGGTTTAATTAACATTTACAGGCAGTCATTAGAGCTTAAGATAAAAGCTTTCTGAGCACAAGCTATCATGACTGCCTTTGCCGAACAGGTTAACAAAGCACACCATGTTTTACTTATCCATAGAGATGTGAGCTCTTTCAGAAGATCTTTGGTGTATTATAGAACTCCAGATGAAACACCACTGGTTGAAAGAGTCAATTTCTATTATTTTCATCAACAGAGAAAGTGAAATTAAGAGAATATGTTTCACTTGACATAGCATAATACTGAGGCTCTCTCTGGTCATTAAACCCATAAATCAGATTTTTAAAAGAATACAGTGGGAAAGAAATCAATAATGGACACATCTGAAACCACTAGTAACTAAAACACTGCCAAAAAGATACTGCTTATAGAAATAATAAGACAGAATCAGTGGATTACCAGTGAAATCTTCTGGGGAAAGACATTCTAACCTATAAAGAAGGACAATTAAAAAATATAAACACTTGAACATTAAGATTTTTTCTTTGTTATGCTTTTACTCACCTCCTCTTAAGATAAGGAGTGGTACATCTGCACCTACTGGGAACTGTTTTAGCACTTCTACCACTTGGAGATGCGTTAAATTCTGTACATTTTGATGGTAGATTTCCTTAATTATATCCCCTTTCTGAAGGCCTTGACACCACTGGCTATCCAATATCATTTTCACCTTCTGTCCAGTGGGGCTGTCAGCAATTGCAAATCCAAAACCTTTAGGACCCTTAATCAAAGGGATGGTCACTAGTTCAGGCTGGGAGCTGCCCGATGAGGCCATGGATGCTCTCTGCTCATTTGGATCTGATGCACCATTGAGACGATCACTAGTCAAGATATGTCCAGATTTTCCATTCTGGTCCAGAACCATTGCTCCTGGCTTAAAATCCTGAGTATTCATGCAAGTCTCTCCCTTGGTTAATGACTGTCCATTGATTATTGGGGTAGCAGCAACAATATCCACAACAGGATCTTCACTGTCATCAGGAAGTGGATATCCACGACATAAAGTGAGGTTTACATATTGATTGACAGGTACCAACTGAAACATTTGGACAACATCTGCATGGGTGTGACCAAGGACACAGTTGCCATTGATGTCTACAATAACATCACCTGATAAAATATAATCATGTTAAAAAATAACTTTTTGCTAGAGAAAAGGCAAAAGTAAATTTAACAACCAAATTTGAATTCTGGAATTACCTTACTGTTCATTACTTACTGAAAAGATAACATTTCTAACAGACATTCTCTCTCTCATGACTTCTCACTAAAAAATTTATATAAATATCTAAAGTCTTAATTATTTTAGCAGCAAAGAGTTTTGACCTCAAGTTCAAGTGAATCATTTGGGAAAAAAAAAACCTGCAAATTTTATTATCAGCATTTGTATACAGAGTCCTACCTAGGTGGCCACACAAAGCTCAATATGTTGTGGTAAGTATTTAGTGCACAGAAGAGGAGCATCACTGGCTATTTGCACATACAAGCTATCCTTCATTACCGCCTTATTTCTTGATTTTAACAGGCCACAGGTTATAAATATACTTAAAAATTTATTCTCATTTGAGAAACGTAAAACTGAAATTTGAATAATGTCAACTTATAAATGTGTTTTCTTTTTTTAAAAATATTTTTTAGTTGTAGATGGATACAATATCTTTATTTATTTTTATGTGGTGCTGAGGATGGAATCCAGTGCCTCACATATATGAGGCAAGCACTCCACCACTAAGCTACAACCCCAGCCCTGAATGTGTTTTTTTTTAGTGTCCTTCTATTTGTAGAGATTCTGAATTTATTATAAAACAGATATTTAAAAGCGGAAGCCACAACAAAAAATTCAACACAAAAAATGACTGTATTATTTAAAACACTGAAAAGTCAGCTAAATTAGTCTTTATAAAATTTAATTTTGTTTTCCTGATTTTACAATATTATAATCACTTTTATAATCCTAGCAGCACAAGAGACTGAGGCAGGAGACTAAAGCAGAAGGATCATGAGTTCAATGCCAGCCTCAGCAAAAGCAAGGCACTAAGCAACTCAGTGAAACCTCATTTCTAAATAAAATACAAAATAGGGCTGGCACTGTGGCTCAGTGGTTAAGTGCCTCTGAGTGAAATCCCTGGTATCCACCCCACAAAAAAAACAAAAACTGCAGGATATAACAATTTGTTATCACTATAACCTTTTTAACAAAGAACCTTTTTTCAAAAACAATTATAAGCAAATCCTAGCTCCAAAAGTACTCTACATAATCAAAGAAAATCAAATGTTCAAATGGTTTTCTGAGATGGTTAATAAAACTGTAGTTTTGCATAACCAACGAATTATCTTAAAATTATACAAAATATTCCAAAAATTAATAAATTTAATGTTTCCTCTAATAATATCTGCTTGTTTTTAAAAATAGCCTTCCCTCAAGCTAGCATGCTTCTAATTTTGAGGCTAAACATTTTAATACAGTAACCTTCTTTAGTTCTATAATTCACTGTGTATATGTGTGTATGTGTGTGTGTGTGTGTGTGTGTGTGTGTGTGTATCTCCATCCTCTTTGCTATAATATTTGTTATAGTATCACTGCTCTTCAAGTGATTGTGACAAACTCATTACCTGGTGCAATTTTCCCATCCTGGGCTGCAGGACCATCTTTAAGCACATTCTTCACTTGTAGGAACTCATCAGGCCTATCTCCACCAATAATGGTAAAACCAAATCCCATTGTGCTTTTTTTCAGTGATGCTCGAACAAGGACACCTTTAAGTTGGGATGGATCTCGAGTAAAGTGTGATTTTTCCACATCTGGGCCAAAACAAGAAATGGGTTGAGAACAAAAATAATTATGATGAATATACATCACACACAAAGCCAATTTTCAAGATAGTCTATATAACTCAAGGAAACCATAAAGGATAGAAAATCAGAGCAAACCTAATGCAGAAAACTAGCAGTTAAGCTCATAAACTAAATCATTGAAACAATAGCTAATGAATCCCTTTCTTTTATAGGAAACCACCTACCTTTTCTTCTCCTAATTGTCTTATTTGTGCTTACTTTCTTTCACCCTAGAGTTGTATCCTCTTATCATAGCTTTGCTGTGGTTTCAATTATCCACAGTCAACTATAAATAAAAAATATTAAATAGAAATTTCCAGAAATAAAAAATTCATGTTTTAAATTGCATGACTCTCTGAATAGCATGATGAAATCTTATGCCATCCTGTTCCATTCCACCTGGGATATGAATCAACTTTTTTTTTTTTTTTTAAGAAATTAACCTTTATTTATTTATTTATTTATTTATTTATTTTTATGTAGTGCTGATGATCGAACCCAGTGCCTCATTTGTGCTAGGCGATGCTCTACCACTGAGCTACAGCCCCATGAATCATCTTTTGTCCAGCATATCTATGCTGTCTACACTAATCATGTGGGTTATCAGATCAACTCTCATGAAGTCAAGGTACTTGTCATCAAATAACCCTTATTTTACTTAATGGTCTCAAAAGCAACAAGAGTAGTGATGCTGGTGATTTGTATATGTCAAAGAGAAGCCACAGGGCTTCCTTTAAGTAAGAAAGCGAAAGCTCATCAAAGGCGTGTGTGTGTGTGTGTGTGTGTGTGTGTGTGTGTGTGTGTGTGTGTATGTGTATTATTAGCATATATATAAGGTTTTGTATTATTCATGATTTTAGGCATACACTGAGGATCTTGGAAGATATCCCAGCAGATAAGAAGTGAATACTGTACATCTCTACTAATAATAAAAGCATTTATTGATAGCCACAAGCCAAATATATAGACTTTTTAAAAAACATATTTTTTAGTTATTGATGGACCTTTATTTTATTTGCTTATTTATATGTGGTGCTAGGAATTGAACCCAGTACCTCACAGGTACAAGGCAAGCGCTCTACTGCTAAGCTACAACTCCAGCCCAAATATTATAAACTTAAAAAAAATTCTTTTTAGTTGTTGATGGACCTTTATTTTATTCATTTATTTATATGTGGTGCTGAGAATCAAACCCAGTGCCTCACAAATGTTTATGAACATTTTTATGCATTAATTTACATATTTATAACCATCTTAAGAGGCAGATATTATTTATTTAGATACTGGGAATTAAACCCAGGGGTGCTTTGCCAGAGTTATATCCAGAGTTATTTTGAGACAGGGTCTCACTGGGTTGCTGAGGTTAGCCTTGAACTTGTAATCCTCCTGCCTCAGCATCGTGGGTTGCTGGGATTACAAGCCTGTGCCACCATTCCTAGCTTTATTCCTACTTTATAAATGAGAAAACAGAGGCACAAAGGATTCAGGGAACTTCTCTAAGATTACATAGATGAATTTCAAAACTACTCCTCAGCCTACACATTTAACTACTATGAATAGTTAAATGAATAGCATCTATCACCATTAGTATGAGAAACTATGATCTCTTAATGGTAAGACCTGTCTTAATCTCCATCATTTTTGAAAACCCAGTGACTAGCAAGCCCTACCAGGCATATAGTAACACTCAAAAATATTTGTTAAACTCAAAATGTTTGTTAAACCATATGTAAAACTTAAGGAGAGATTGGTCTATGATTTTAAAGAGTAGCTGCAAGAAAGAACCATTTTTTTCATAGGCAACCCAAGTAGGGAGTTCACTGAATTACTACAAAATGACCAAATAGACCCCTGGCTATAAATGACAGTTGAGAAAGGGGAAGGAAATGAGAAGGAATGGATAAAATTTAGGAATTTCCTGCACAGTTTTTTCAAAATACACATAACTAGAATCATTAAGATCTCATGGAACCAGGCATGTTGGTGCATGCCTGTAATCCCAGTGTTCAGAAGACTGAGGCAGGAAGATCCAAAGTTCAAAGCCAGCCTCAGCAACTTAATAAGCCCCTAAGCAACTTTTCCAGGCCCTGTCTCAAACAAACAAACAAACAAGTAAAACAAAAATAAAAAGACTGTGTATTTTTAAAATGCCCCCCAAATAATTCTGATATTACTAATATCTACCTACATCATTATCCTACTAGAATATGATGTAGGCAAAGAATTTCTTAGACTTATTAGATGCTAATTAATACTAATTAATGCAGGATTCTGAATGGTTACAGACATTATATTTAAGCAATTAGCTTGGGAGAAGCACATAATGAACTAGAAATCTTGGGTGTTACCTTAAATATAAAGAAATAATCTAATCTTCAAATTCAAACCTCAAATTAATAAAAAAATCTCTCCATTCCTTCCTCTCAATAATTTCATATTTTTATACAGTCATGAGAAAAATCTCAGTATTCTCACAATGTTCAGATATTTTATTAAGACTATTCATATCTTTTTAGTGGCAACAATTAGACACTGTATGTTCAATTTCAAAGCCCTAGCAATGAAAAGTTCAAACTCATTTTTATTAACTCAGCACACAAATTTCACAATTGATTTTTAGAAGAATAGTTCAAACACAAAGTTTTACCTGGTTTTGAAGACCCAATTTCAGTCTGTCCTAACTGCTTTTTCCTTTTGGCTTCCTCCACCGGATTTTCAAACTGGGTTTTCTGGTTAAGGTGACTATAAAATGAAGAAAAATATGAGAAAATTACATATTTTAAAATAGACCATCATACCATTTTGTCATCATAGATTAAGAGATTGATATGTATGTATTCAATAGGTTATACAACACAGAGAAACTGACAGAGATAAAAAGGCCCACAGAAGGAATCTGGAAGTCAAAGCCACTGAAGCTTATGAGACACAGTTAATGTAGCTTCTCGGTAAATCCAGTCAATATAATGAGTAACAACTGTCGAAACTCCACTAAAAACCTTACCTGATGTAATCAGAAGTGCTGGTAAATTGGTCAGTTAAAAAAATTTTTTTAAAGGAAGTTAATGATAGTAGGGTTTTAAGTTTCTCCAAAATGAAGCAAGCTGTAGAGATACTTTTGAAGAACTTTTTGAAGAGTATCATAGCATATTACTTGCCCACGTCAATTCAGTAGCAACTAAGAAGAATGACTTTGTTTTATCACACTGCCTTATAGAATAACTTTTTCCTTTTACACTTACATTTCTTTACAGTTATATAATAATTTAGTTTTATGAGTACAAGGTAAGTTTAACTAGCACTTATGATCAGGAACAGTCCCAACTGACTCTTGGAAAGCAGAGAAATCTGAGGGAAAGTAGAAGGATGTAGGAAGACTAGAGGGCAGGTCATTAGCCAATAGAACTCAACATTCCATGGGCAGCAGTTGTTTTACACAGGGAACACAGTGAGTCAGTTAAGTAAACACACTGATGTTAAAAAATAAATAAATAAAAATATGTGTAAAACTATTAGGTCTAACGTAGAAATAATGGGAACCATATTTAGCACTGCCACAAAGACATTTTAGCCAAATGATACGTTTTCCAGTAAAGTCCACTTTAACAATTGACATTACTGGGTAACAATTAAACATCAGATCATGAGAGTTTCAGGATATTATTGTTTTTGGACAGGCTTACTATTATAAAATCTACATATAAATAGCTACATAAATCAGATATATACTTTGTCATTTGTGAACATTATGGTGATAGTGGTGAAAGGCAGCAGGGTCAAAATAAATAGCATATAGAAAAGAACGTAGGTTTCTTTGTCATTTAGGCTTCTAGGGCATATAAATTCCACAACAAATGTGGCTGTTTAATTTCAGAACTCTAAATATGGCAAGTTCCACTGGAGATCCTCTGGGTTCCAATTTCACTAAAGCTTAAGCATGCTTCTGCCTCAAACTAACAGAGGCACATTAAGTTAACTGTTGAAACCTCTGTGAAAATGAAATTCTTAGGTTTTTATTAAATCTAAGGTTTTTAAAAAAATTATTAGGTACTGACATTTTACATATTCTTAAGAAAAAAAAAAAACTAAAGACTGACACTCAGAAAAGAACAAATCTGTTTAGAAAGAACCCTTGGCTCCCTTTAACATTATTATCTAGAATGACTCATTTTGCCACCCAGGCATTAGACCATAAAAAGTAGTGATTTGTATTTATATCCTCTGTAATGTGTGGGAGAAGAGTGTAGAAGTATGTGTATGATAAATCTTTTTCCTAAAAATTCTCTGACAAAAGAATAGAAGACTTAATGAAGAAAGTTAAGTGCATCTGTTACCTTATTCAGATTAAAACAAAACAAAAAATGAAAATACTCTCCTTTTCATTTAGTTACTTATATACACATATTATTAAGATGTAACAAACAAATAAGATGTAACAGATTTTGTTTTCCATATAATTAGCCAGGGAGTTAGAGATATTCCATAAATAATTTTCTTCCTAAGAAAGAATATCATAGATTGTCAGAAAAATTAAATAAGGGTTGCAGATAAGCATAATTAAACATATAATATATATTTGGAATATCTGTATCACAATTTTGTGTCTAATATCTAGATTTTAGAAATTTACCTCAACAAATTCATGAAGAATTTGAGATAAGAAACCACATATATATCAGAGGCCTTTTTTAAAAAAATTTTTTAATTGTTGATGAACCTTTATTTATTTATATGTGGTGTTGAGAATCGAACCCAGTGCCTCGCACATGCTAGGCAAGCACTCCACCACTGAGCCAACAATCCCAGCCCAAGAGGCCTTTAATATGATACAATAAAGCCAAGATTTTTAAATATGTAAATATTTTGTGAAGTCCTATCATTAAATTCTGAAACAAACTCATTTAAAAAAATAATCCATTTCAGAATATCACCCTTTAAAATAAAAATTCACGTAGAAAAAAAATGCTATTGCAGTTGTTGTTACTCCTCAAAGGCTCCTGCCAAAAGCAATCATTGTGCCATCTGGTTTGACAAAGTAAGAGAGCCAAAGAGTAGCCATTCAAGTAACAGCTTTTTATCTCCATCAGTAAACTCACTACAGATTACTGCAGTTGAGATTCAAAATGTAGCTCATCTGGGAATCAAGCCACACTCTGTAGCTCAGCTGACTCCATACTAATGTGCATCTTGAGTACTGTCTGCTCTTTCTTAATCTAATAAATTATCTTCCTGTAAATGAGCTCATTCTGGGAACAATCACACAAAATCTCAGTGCTGCTGCTGATGTTGTTGCTTTTAATTCAGGCTGTTCCACTTACCTCCATGACAACTGGGAGCATGTCACTTCAGGATTTGTCCTAAAGTTGCTTCAATATTATATTCTTGCTTAATGGAACAAGATCATTCATCTAAAGATTTTATAACAGGCAAATGACTTTCACCTCTTGCCCATGTACTTGGAATTGCTAATAATGAGAATCATTATCTCAGAAATGTTCAGCAGTGTCAATGGCAAATAATAGTTGATTGAAGCCCAATTTAAATAGGCTAAACTATAAGAGGAAGAAAAAAAATCCCATAAAGCCTTTTTAGTTGGCTTTCAAATACCCCTTTGACTTGAAAGACAGCTGTTTTTTCCTTTTTTAAAAACTAAATATGCCTTAGGAAAAAATAACAAAAGAGCTTCTGTATACTCTTCATATCACATTTCATCAGTATCATCAACATATTAAGTAACACAATGGAAAGAAAATCAGCATAGCTATTGAAAAGAACAAACAAACTGCAACTGTGAAGTTATACACCTAAAGGTCAATCTAATTGAGTTGCTTTCTTAGGATACATATTGGATTTTAAGGAATTCCAAAAATCTCTCTGACCAGAGTGACTCGATAATAACCTATATTTTAAAGACTACAGTAAAAGCCAGAGATCTTACTTTAGGGATAATTGCCAGGAAATGGCATTGTTCTATGTTAACAAGTGTTGAAAAATTAAAAAGCAATCATAAAACTAGAAGATTCTACACAGGTGCAGTGGTGCACATCAGTAATCACAGCGACTCAGGAGGCTAAGGCAGGAGGATCACAAGTTTGAAGCCAGCCTCAGCAACCTCATGGGATTCTGTCTCAAAATAAAGAAATAGAAAAAGTAGTGGGTATGTGGTTCAGTACTAAAGCACCTGAAGGTTCAATCCCCAGTACCAACAAAACAAACTGAAACACCTAGATTTTTGTTCTTGTTATTTTTCCAAGTGAAAATATCATTTTTGCCTTCGCCACTCAGGCAGTAGGTTCAGACTCTGAGTTCTAGGTAAATAGTAATGTTCCTGATACAATTTTTGTTGATACAAGACACCTAGGGTTGAAATCCTATCTGTAGCATGTGGGAAAGAAGGCTATTCTAATGGTTGTAACAATGTAGTGATCAGAAAAAGAAAAATCAGTTGTGACACTGGTCTAATTTCACTGGATAACATGCAGGTGTTTTGTGCTCCTCTCTGACACACATTTATACTTAAACTTAACCATAACAGTTACATAAGAAGCAACGTTCACCCCTGAAAAAAATACTAAGCCTTCTTTTATTAACTCAAAGGAGATCACACTTTTAATTGTGTATTTCAAAATGTTGGATCTTGATGTTACGATGCCCTTAAAGTCCTTTAATTGTTTTCAGAAGCATACACACTGGTAGTGTTGGAAGTGACCTCAAGAGTTCTTCTCTCCAGTGCCCTCATTTCAGTTTTCTATCTACTGCTTTTCTCTTTAAAGGTATAGAAGAAATGACATTATCTCTAGCAACTAACCCTCAAAGCAACCTGTCTCTTTTTGAGATAGGATCTCACTATGTTGCCCAGATTGGTCTTAAATTCCAGAGTTCAAGTGATCCTCCTGCCTCAGCCTCCTCTGGAGCTGGGATTACAGGCACATAACCAGGCTTCCACCTCTTACTTTCTATATTTAGAAATTCAAAGCCAATTTCTGGGAGATTCGAGGTCAGTGAAGTAAGTGCTCATTTATTGAGCACTAGCTGAAACATGCACACACCAGATTCACAGAAGCAAGAAGTGCCATATCTAGTATTCCCTAAAGGTGTATGCTGAAAGGAGAACATCTGAGAGAACATTAACTGAGATAATAAACTTACTCAACATAGTATGTTCCATACTGAGGGTCCTCTATCTTCTCCCAGCCATAAGGAAGTTCTGTAAGCAAAGAAAAATGAATGAAATGCTAGATTCAAAATCAAAGAATTATCAATGTATAAGTTTGCTCACTTTATTTCACTAATACTTGGGAGTTAGAAAGATGAGAGTTCACTTTCAAAGAATAAACACAATTTAAGTCACAGAAGCTTCTTCAGTAGCCAGTGTGTATCTCAGCAAGTAATTAGAAATCCTAGAACAAAAGATGACATTAAACTAAAAATTGTTTATCTGACTTATACTCTGTAGCCTAATACAAGTAGCAGTTGCTTGTTAAATTCTTCACTATTATGCATAATAATTTCTGTTATTACATTTTTTTTTTTTGTCGATTCAAACAGCAATTCTTTATTCCCGAACTCACACCGGCCTCTACACATGTTCTGGGGAAATCCCAGTTCTGCTGCCGCCCAATTCACCTACTCCACGAGGCTTTTTTTTCCAATACTTTTTGAATCTCACGAGAACTCAACGGGAACTCAAGCAGCAGGAACGCCCTATTCCCAGCAGCAATAATCTTCAACATCCAACTTCCCTAAAACCCATATTGTCTTAAACTGGGAACGCCTTAAACTTGTCTTAAACCGGGAACGCCCTAAACCCAAGGAGCGGGATACTTCCTCAAACCTGCAGGATACACCCTAATCCTGGATCCACCCTGGTCCTTGAGCAGGGTCACCTTTCTCAAACACACATGCAATGTCACAGCGAATTTCCAAGGCAAGTCCATTTAACATGGGGTACGCTGGCAAGGAAATTTCGATGCGTCATTCCTACTTGGCAATGGCCCTCAGCATATCCCCCCTTCTGATTAATTAAACAACAAGCAATGTGGCTTAAGGACCGTGCCTGGTAGGTTGTCCAATTCAACATATGGTTCTTACCCGTCATGGGAAAACTGACCTTTAGGCGTCAGCCTCCTGTCTTAGGTTGATACCACTGCAATCAGATCAACCCGTCACTGACTACCGGTCCAGCATTCAGCCATGCTTGTGGATAGGCTTATGCACCAGTGGGGGGGTGAGGTTCTTGCCTCACCTCTGTTGGCCCCCAAATTTAGCCTTGGTGCCAGTGGGGGGGGTGAGGTTCTTTGCCTCACCTCTGTTGGCCCCCAAATTTTAGACCATCATTAGTAGAAGGGAGGAAGATACAGAAATGCCACGACACCAAGCCAATTGACGGCTCCTTTGGAAAAATTGCGTCACTGGTGACACCATCAGCAAAGATATGCCAGCACTACCACAACTGTTATTACATTCTGACCCACTTCTCTTCTGAGGAAAGCTCAGCCTTGGATTTTTGCCATTTCAAGTGAGTAATCTGGATTTGTTTAAAACCTAAGCAAGCACCTGCATTAACTTGACCTGTGCATCTGAAATAACATCAGTTTAACTACCATAGTGCTTTGAGTAGCCTGTAGCTGTGTATTCTGTACTAATAGTAACAAAGAAATATCTTACTTCACACTCTTTTTTTGTTTGCTCTTTAGGTTTTTGGTGTTTTAGTTTGTTTTAAGAGGGAATGTCTGTTGCCCAGGATAGTCTCACATTTGTGGGCTTAAGTGATCCTTCTGCTTCGACCTTAAGAGTAGCTGGGACTATAGGCATGTGCTACCATATCCAGCTTTGCTTTTAAAGTGTTTGTTTGTTTGTTTGTTTGTGGTGGTGCTTGACCTTGCACTAATTCTTGGCAAGCCTTCTATCATGGACCTATGCTGAGCAGTCATATATTATCTATTCTAAGTTAAAAAAATATAGTGAGAAAAACTGATAGTAAATTTCTGGTAGTTAAAAAAAAATTCTGGCCTTTCCAATATAAACTGACTTTGTCAAGAAAGAATCTTTTTTTCCTTCCCATTTTGCATTCCTTGAAAAGTTAAGGTTTATGAAGAACCATCTCAATAGTCAGACATGGATCAAACTTGTAGGAATGTTCCTAGCAGGTAGTTCTAGTGCTATCAATTACATATAGGAGTTAAGAAGAAGGAATTTTTTAAAAAATCCACAAATTACACAATGATGTCTTATACTTTTATTTTTAATTTTTTTTTTTTTTGTAGGGTGGAAGGTACCAGGGATTGAACTCAGGGGCACTCGATCACTAAGCCACATCTTCAGCCCTATTTTGTATTTTATTTAGAGACAGGGTCTCACTGAGTTGCTTAAGGACTCACTAAATTGCTGAGGCTGGCTTTGAACTCACAATCTTCCAGCCTCTGCCTCCCAAACCACTGGGATTAGAGGTGTGCACCACCGCACCTGGCTTATTTTCAATTCTTTAGAGTGCTTCTGCTATGCTGAAACACGTACTTTGCCATGCTGGATAGCAAACAGGATTAGAATATATGAAGAAACTTATTAATGAAAGAGACAAGTTTTCTAAACTGTTTGCCCTAATAAAAATTATTATTCTGCATTCAGGATAAAAGAATACATGAATAACTTCTAGCTTACTAGAAAAATTCTGAAATCCCCTGCCCCTATTCTCCTGCATATGTTATTACATATATACTGTTTGGTGGTTTCAAGGTTTAGGGGGGATTTCCTTCTAAAGATTTGGTTGGAATGTTTGAGGGGAACAAACAAGAATAGTGGTACAGTTCAAATAATTATGTGAAAATGGTGGTAGGATGAGAAGTACGTGATATACTTCAGTTCATTTTGATCCTCTGTAGCTACAAAGTTCACAGTCATCAGTTAACCAGGTGTGATATTTTATCACCAACTAATTGTTACATAGGAAGGAATTTTTTATTATATCTGTAAAAATGCACAATAATAATATCAAAGCATTATAAGATTATTATTTTTTTCTTTACTAGACATTTTCTTGAAATAGCAAGGGGACTGAATGGAGCCGAGCATGGGTTAATTCAACAATGTACTACAAGTGGACTCACATTGTCTTTAGAGAAGGCTGGAAAAGTGAAGGAGCTATAGACACACCTGAAACAATACACTTAATATCTGAAAAATCTGCAACATTCAATAAAAAGAACATTAATAATTAATAAGGATGAAAGAGCCACATAAATATATTCCGGTGTTAATTTGGAAGTTGATTTAGCATTTTACTTATAGCAATTAGAAACTAACAGATTAAGTACAAGTACAGCTCTTCTTTAGGATAGCAAACAAATGTAGCAATTTATCTTCAGAGTTAATATTAGTAATTTTAAACTCTCACCACTAATGTCATTTCAGCTTTTTTGCATGGTAGATTAATGTTGATAAAGAAGCAGTTCATTATTGCCTTTTAAAAATGAAGGTAATAAACTCGAGACTAAACTACCTAATAATTTTATACACTATCTAACGGGTGGATTCATTCATTCATTTCCTTTCTTTCTTCATTTTTCCCCTTCTTTCTATCTCTTCTTTCCCTCTCCTTCTTTATTATATAGAAATCAAAGTTAGAATCACCATATGGTACTTTTAAAAAAAAATTTTTTTAGTTGTAGACAGACACAATACATTTATTTATTTATTTATAAAGAGAGAGAGAGATAATTTTTTAATATTTATTTTTTAGTTTTCGGTGGACACAACATCTTTATTTTATTTTTATGTGGTGCTGAGGATCGAACCCATCGCCCCTCGCATGCCAGGCGAGCACCCTACCGCTTGAGCCACATCCCCAGCCCAATACCTTTATTTTAATTATTTGTTTTTGTATGGTGCTGAGGATGGAACCATGCAAGGCAAATGCTCTACCAAAAATAATTTTTTTTTGCAGGGTATCACTTAGAACTTTAGAATTGCTAGAACTTAAAATTAAAGTCAATATACTACAGAGATACACACATACCCATGGTCACAACAGCACAATTCATAATAGCCAAACTCCGGAATCAACAATGGATAAATGGGCTGGGGTTGTGGCTCAGTGGTAGAGCACTTGCCTAGAAAGTTCGAGGCCCTGGGTTCAATCCTCAGCATCACATAAAGATAAATAAATAAAATAAAGATATTGTGTCCAGGGCTAGGGTTGTGGCTCAGTGGTAGCCCGCTTGCCTAGCATGTGTGAGGTACTGGGTTTGATTCTCAGCATCACATACAAATAAATAAAATAAAGGTCCATCAACAACTTTAAAAAAAAAAGATATTGTGTCCAACTACAACTAAAAAATAAACCTTAAAAATGGATGAATGGATAAAAAATATGGAGTTTTATTCAACCATAAAGATAAATGAAATTATGTAATTTGCAGGAAAATGGATGGAACTAGAGAGCATTATGTTAGGCAAATAAGTCAAACTAAAGGTCAAGGGTTGTTATGTTTTCTTTCATATGTGAAGCTAGAGAGGAAAGGAAAGAAAATGGGGGCAAGAGGGAGGTGATCACATAAAAAGCAAAGGAAGATGAGTAGAGGAAAGGGACCAAGGAGCGTGAGATGGGGAGGGAAGGGGCAAGTGCTAGGGAATGACATTGGCCAAATTATATTGTTACACTGTATGCATGTGTGGATATATAACAACAAATCTCATCATTTTGTACACCCATAATACAGCAATAAAAAAGTGGGGAAAATGTGAAAAAAAAAATGTTAGAGCTTGGTAATTAATGACATCAAAGAGGAGACAGAGGAAAAAGTTGGGGATGATAGCCAGTTTGGACTTAGCCACTGGGAGATGTCATGCCATTTGTCAAGGCAGGAGGGGAAGGTGCTCTGTGTGTGTGGCCCTAGAACATCCTGGTATAGATAGCTAACAAGCTTCTGGTAATATGAACCTGGTACTCAAAAGAGAAATACAGAAAGAAAAAGATTTGGGAGACATAGTGATTAAAGTCATGGAGATCACCTAAACTGTGAAGAGAGAAAGGTGAAGAACAGAACCTTAGGAGCACTGACATTTCAGGGAACAGACAGAGAAAGTAAGAATAGTCAGAGGGAAAGTATCAAAGAAAGTGAAACAGAAAGGCATGATCAACATTCACAGATGCTTTGAAAAGCTGTCAGTCAGTATAGTCCACCAGATTTAGCAATCAGATTAAGGGTAACTTAAGAAAAGCAGTTTCAATGAAAACAGGCAAAAGTCAGAATACTGCAGTCACTAAAGAGTAAAATAGGAGATACAGTCCTTAAGATGCCTTTTTGTTTGTTTGTTTTTAACTTGGGTTGTAAAAAGGATAGTGTAAAAACTATGGGAAGACTAGGGACAAGAATAATGTATTTATTTTGAGATAGGAAAGACCTAACCTAACCATCTTTTCTGAACATTTCCCCAACAAGTTGATTCCAAAGGCAAAACTATTTTTAGCACATAAAGCAGCTGGCTGGTTCTAACCCGCCCATGAATTTATCCTTTTTTTTTTTTCTCTTCCCAAAATAGGATTTTCTTATTTAAATGTATGAATTACAATTGCTTTCTCATAGTGGAAATCTATTCAGTTGGTAATTTTCTTTTATCATTCTCTAAGCACCAAAATGACATCAACATTCAATACATTTATAAGCAGCCTTTAGTAAAAATTTAATCTTTCTTTCATGGTAAGAGAAATGGGGTGGGTTGAGAGTAGAATGGATTCCTGATGCTGTATTTTTAAGATAACTACTTAAACCAAAACACTAATTATTTTATTTGAATGGAAGATAAACATGTACATCAATTAAACCATCACACACAGTGGAAAGACACAGTTGGCTTCTGAATATCAGAAGACTGGACACGAAAGGGCAAGTATTAGAAACTGTAAGGACTTCCTAGATCTTAAATGTTCCGCAGAGGCAAACAATATCTTAAACTAAAATACTGTTATTGTTGTTATTCTTGTTTCAGTATGTACTTGATGAAAAGCACTCTGGAGAACATCAATTCGAGTCAGATAAAGTCTATCCTGAAAATAAGACTATTTTGGGGCCATGCTCTCCCTATTGAGAGGGGAGACACAGTATATGGAGAAAGTAAAACAAGTTGGCTGAGCAGAAAACTAAGAGGCTCAATGTTCCACTTGTGGGTTCCCTGCCAGTACAGAAAATGTTAGGAAGTGGTACCCAGTTATGGGGATGAGAGGAGCCTTACATTAAAGGAGTTCAAACATTCCTAGCATACTGAATGCAATTGTGCTTCTTTTAAGAAAGATGACCATATAATGTATTGCTCACTTTCAGAATAAAATAGGGAACTATTAATTATTCTGGGACAACAGGAATAAGATGGAATAAGCCAACCAAGATGTATGGTCACCTTTAATGCAAAGGGAATTAGGGGGATATAGTCATCCTAATTCTTCAAATTTCACAGAGGTAAAAGAAAGAAAGAAACATTTTTAGTTTTCCTAAGCCCCTTTACTTTCTTCCCAATGATAAGTGGATGTCTTATCTGACATGTGAGTTTTACAGAACAACCTCAATATGCTTGCTCAGCTAGAGACTCCAGAGTCTCTTGTTTTGGATGCCACCTGCCTGCAGAGGTGCATTCTGGTCTGTCCTCTGCCATGCCTGCCTCATGGGAGGAGACCTGCGGTTGAACACAGAAGCTAGAGACTGAGTGCTTAGCTCTGCCTCCTGTAAGGGTAAATAAAATATCATTAAGCCCACATAGCCGCAGGGCTGAAGTCACACTCAACTGGCATTCTGATCTCATCTGTTTGCCTGTGTCTTATTTTTCTCTCGATTCCCAACTAGTAAATGAAGACAGGCTTACTGTTTATTGCCCTTTCCCAAACCTAACAGAATTAAAAAATATTTCCAAGGAAGGTGACCAAATTAATTCAGAAGACAGTAGCTTCTTTCCTGCCTTCCTTCCCTTCCTTTCTCCTTCGCTTTTTATTCCTAGCTTTCTTCTCTCCCTCTTTCCAAACATTTAAATCTCTACTGAAGGAATACACAATTGAATAAGACAAAACCATTGTTCTTTAAGACTGTGGTATCTAGCCTGTAACCCCAGTGACTCAGGAGGTTGAGGCAAAGAGGATTGCAAGTTCAAGGACAGTCTAGAAAATTTGTAAGACCCTCTCTCAAAACAAACAAACAAACAAACAACAACAAAAGCCAAAAAAAAAAAAAAAAAGATTAGGAATGTAGCTCAGTGATAAGGCACTCCTGGGTTCAAAGTACAAAGTAAAAAAAAGCATGGTATTATGTTATGATACAATATAAGTCATACTGAGTATAAAGAAGAGAACATTAATTTTGACATGGAAAAGAAAGACAGAAGAGGATAAGAAATTATACTTTAAGTTGGGGGAGGGCACATGCTTGTAATCCCATCAGGTTGGGAGGCTAAACCAGGAGCATCTCAAAGTTCGAGGCCAGACTTAGCAACTTAGTGAGGCCCTAAGTAACTTAGCAAGACCCTATCTCAAAATAAAACATAAAAAGAATGTACCAGGGATGTGACTCAATGGTTAAATGCCCCTACGTTCAATCCTTGGTACAAAAAAAAAAAAGAAATCATATTTTAGATTTGAGCTTAGAAGAATAGTATGTATAAGCCAGGAAGACACAGGGAACAAGTTTAGTTCCTAACAGAAGAAATGGGCATATGACAAAGGAAAAAACATTACTACATCAGATTTATGATATGAAAATATTTTGAAAAGAAAATACAGAATATGTTTCAGTTATTAAAAATGATCTTTATGCTTTTTACCAAGGAGTCTGGGTGACAATAGAGAGCAAGGGAGAGGTAGTTACATTTTAAAAATATTAATTTAGTGGTATTAATTGGGTATAATTTAGTGGTATTAGTATTAATTTAGTGGTATTAGTATTAATTTAGTGGTATTGAAGGTTTTTGATCCTGCCGGCTTCTCTGTAAAAATCTGAACATATACTCACAAGATATATATAAATTTATTTACATGTACATATGTATTATTCTAATATGAATAAAACAAGCATATATAAAACCAGATGTTTAAAAAGGAAGCAATTAAATAATTATCAGTACCTTGACACTGAACAGTGTCATACTAATTTGTCCCTCAGATACTGCAAGTAGCACATGTGATAATTTGACATATGGAATGAGTAAGAATGCTGTTACCAATCTGCACAGAAAATGATAATGAAGCTTAATTTACATATAGTAATACATTTATATTTATATATATTTGTAATAATTATATTATGGAAAATAAGTTCTAACATTCTCTTCCTGTATATCAATAGATAGTTTGAGTACCACTATTTTCATACCATTGGCATAAAGGATATATTTAAGGGATAGAATTAAGTAGAGGAAGAAAGATCAAGAATACTCAAATAGGCATGGTAATCAAAAGAATGAAGAAGATATAATATAAAGGAAAAAGCATGGATAGAAGAAAATAGATAACTAGATAGCTATGTGAAAAAGCAAGTGTAGGCTGGGTTTGAAGTTTAGTGGTAGAGTCTGCCCAGTGTGCTCAAGGCCCTAGGTTTACTCTCCAGTAAACCACCCTCCCCCACCAAAAAAAAAGCAAATGTAGCAAAATGTTAATTATAATATTACAAGGTGGGGATGGATATATCCATCCCCACAGAAAGACAGTGACAGAATTTTGCAGTGATATATATATATAATAAATATATATATGTCACTGCAAAATTCTTTCAGTTTTTTCTATATATTGAATATTCTGAATAATAATATATTGGCAAAACAGGAAAAAGAAAAAAGCAACAGGGCTTAGAAACTATATAGGAAATAAAGCAACAAGAGAAGAAGAAGCAAATGTGATTGCAAGGATTTGGGTCCAGATGATTAGGAGGATGGTATACATGATAGAAAGAGAGGTGTGAGGTGAGGAGGATTTCAAATTTAATAGATTTATTTTGGAGCTGGGAGTGTAGCTCAGTAGTAAATAGAGCATTTGCCTAGAATGTGCAAGGCCCTGGGTTGGACCCCTAGCATCATCTTAAAAAAAAAAAAAAATTGGACAATCAAAAACAAAGGCTCAAAAACAAAAGAAAAACACAAATATAATTTGAAACAGAGGACAATACTAAAGATTCAGTAAATTGACAGTGAAAGCTACTTCTTTTGTGAAGTATGTAAGTCCTTTGGTCATTTATTTTAAAAAAACATTATTGGGGTATAATTTACATACTATAAAATTCATCTGTTTTAAGTATATAACAATAATTCTTAATAATTTACTTAGTATGCTATTAACACTACGATCCAGTTTTAGAATATTTCCATCCCTCCAATAACATCCTTTCCTGTTTTTTATAGTTAATCTCTATCGAAATCCTTAGATCTGTGTAACCACTAACCTATTGTCTGTTTACATAGATTTGCCCATTGCTGACATTTCATATAAATGGAGTCATACAACATCTGGTTTTCTAGTTTCTTTCATGTAGCATAACGTTTTTAAGGTTCATGTGTGTACAGTATTTTGGCCCTTTTTATTGTTGAATACTATTCCATTGTAGGGTTATATCACATTTTATTTATCCATTCATTGGCAAGTGAACATTTGGGTTGTTTTCACTTCTTAGATACTATAGTGCTGCTACAAACACATGAATACAAATTTTTGTGTGGACATATATTCTCATTCCTCTTGAGTAGATATCCAGGAGTGGAATTACTAGGTCATATGATAATTTATATATAACTTCTTTGGGGGGGGGGTACTGTGAATTGAACACAAGAGTGCTTTACCACTAAGCTACATCCTAGCCCTTTTTTATTATTATTATTTTTTTGAGACAAAGTCTTACTAAGTTGTTGAGGCTGGCCTTGAACTTCTTATCCTCCTGCCTCAGTCTCCCAAGTTGCTGGGATCTTAACTTTTGAAGACGTTGGCATGGTGCTTCCAAAGTAGATGCACCATTTTACATTTTGTGCAGCAAAAGGATAAGTAAGGGTTACTGTTTCTCTCCATCCTCCCAACATTAGTTACTATCTTTTGAAATTATTATAATAGTCATTTTAGTGGGTATCTCATTATGATTTTAATTAGAAAACTACCCTAATTACTAATGATTTTAAGTATTTTTCATTGGTCATTTGTATAACTTTTTTAGTGAAATGGCTATTTAAAAGTTTTGTCCATTTTCACTTTGGTTTGTAAAACAGTACTTTATAAATTCTAAACATAATTTCTTAGATATATAGTGCAAAATCTGTGACTTTGTCTATTCATTATCTTAATGTATTTTGATGAAAAGAAATTTAAAGTTTTTCTTTTTTTATTGATTTTTAAAAAAATAAATGACAGCAGAGTGCATCACAATTCTTATTACACATATACAGCACAATTTTTCATATCTCTGTTTGTATATAAAGTATGTTCACACCAATTCATGTCTTTATACATATACTTTGGATAATGATGTCCATCACATTCCATCATCCTTGCTAAGTCCCTGCCCCCTCACTTTCCCTCCCACCCCTCTGCCCTATCTAGAATTCATCTATTCCTCCCACGGTCCCCCTCCCTACCCCACTATGAATCTTTTTATGAAGTACAAAATATCAGGTTTCTTGACAGGCATGGTGGCACAGACCTGTAATCCTAACAATTCAGGAAGCTGAGGCAAGAAGAACACCAGTTAAGAGGCCAACCTCAGCAATTTAGCAAGACCTCGTCTCAAAGTAAAAAAATAAAAGAGAGCTGGTGATATAGCTCAAGGGAAGAACATCTTTGGGTTTATTCCCTGGTACCACAAAAAAAAAAATTTTTTTTTTCTTCTGTAGTTCATACTTTTCGTAGCTTCCCTAAGAAGACTTTGCTAATCCCAAAGTCATGAAGATACTCTTTTCTTTCTAAAAGTTTTATGGTTCTAGCTTTTCTTTTTAATATATTTTTTTAGTTGTAGATGGACACAATATTTTTTTTAAATTTTATTTTATTTTTATGTGCTGAGGATCAAACCCAGAGCCTCACACATGCTAAGCAAATGCTCTACCACTGAGTCAAAACCCCAGATCCATGGTTTTAGCTTTTATGCTAGGCTTTTGATCCTTCTAAAAATAGTTTTTGTGTATGGAATGAGGAATCACTGAAGCTCAATTTTCTATGTGAATATCAACTTATATCAGCACCATTTGTTAAAGACAATTTCCTTTTCTCATTGCATTGATTTGGCAATTTGCTTCATAATCAAGTAATCAGATATGTGTGCATCTATTTCTGGACTCTATTCTGTTACATTGATCTATTTGTTTATCTTGTGCCATTAACACACTGTCTTACTATAGCTTTATAGGAAGTCCTCTAAATTTGTCTGTTTTTTTAAAGGTTGTCTGACTACCAAAGCCTCTGTATTTCCAGATTATTTTACAATAGGTTTGTTAGTTCCCCCAAAATAATCTATTTGAATTTTGATTAGGACAGTATTGAATCTAGAAATCAATTTATGAGAATGGATACCATTAACAATATTGTGGGATTCAATCCATGAGTGCAGTACATCTCACCCGTTATTATGGATCCTTATTAACTTCTTTCAATGATGTTTTGCAGTTTTCATTGTTAAGAACTTGCATCTTCTAACAGATATATTTCAAGATTTCCAATTTTTTTGATGTCATTATAAAAAAAGTCTGAATAATTCCATTTTCAACTGTTTTTTTTTCCCTAGAAAAATTCTTCCTATTATAGTCATGCTGGACAAAACGTGGTAATTCTGTTTGATTGCACCTTATTTTCAAGAAGATATAGCAAACAATTTTGGATGAGATAAATTCTACTTACTTAAAAACTATAAAATTTATAGAACATATAACATACAAGACAGATAAGACTATCTGATGATGTTTATAGAAATAATTTTTCCATTAAGTAAGAAAAATTTTGTGTGTGGCAGGGGGATATATTATAGACTTTCATTAAGTTTGTATTGCTGTCCTAATTTTAGCTAAGGAATAGTTATAGACACTAGCAATTATCCCAGTATATAATAAATTAAGTATATATTTGAATGCTCAACAGATATGACAGAGCTACATTGTGGTTGGGAACACACCTAATTTACTGAATAGTTACTTAGGATTTAAAAAATTTTTTTTAGTTATACATGGGCACAATCTTTATTTTGTTTATTTATTTTTATGTGGTGCTGAGGATCGAACCCATGGTCTCATATGTGAGAGGCCAATGCTCTACCGCTGAGCTACAACCACAGCCTCAACTTAGAATTTTTACAGTTTGTATTTAGGGCATATGTTAAAAACAGGGAAATTTATTTTTATTAAATTTTTAAAGAGAGAGAATTACAATCCTCATACAGGAGATAAATAAATTTTATCATAAATTATTTATATGCATATAACATAATTACCATATATGTGTATATATATATATATATATATGGCATAATTACCATACTCAGTTGATTATGATAGCCATCCTTATTTATGTACATTATGGTTTGTTTAGGGCTTTGAAAAACTCACTAAGCAAGAAGAGTAAGAAAGGATTAAGAGGATAAGCATAGTATAAAAAAATTCTGAATCTCTACCTCCATCTTCACAGTCTTCAGGGGCTTTGGCTTTTTTACAGAGACGAGGATCCAACCAGGTGGTCGTCTTGGTATTGTGGCTGTAGAATAAAGATCTCAATTAGAAACAGCAAAATAAAGAGGAAGAAAAGTAATTCCAAAGCTAAGATTAAAAGTGACTAAAAAGCATATGGTATTGGAACATTTATCTCCTACAGCCTCCATTTGTATTCCTCAAATTCAATAATCTTATTGTTCTCAGTCTGTTACTTCAAAACTACCAAGACAGAAAGATAATGCTAGAGACACTAATTTGAGAATGAAGACTTTAAAGAAGGGATCAAATGCCAAGTACAGAAAAACACTTTTTCAAGCAGTCAAAAACATTTCAAAGGGTGGGCACAGAGCCATAGACTACATCACCTAGCCAGCTAAGTTGCATTTAAAACCTTGTTAGCTTGCTGGCTGAATTTCTTCTTTTCTTCCTTCAGAAAAATACTGTTTCTTGAGTTATCTATGATATATATGTACTGTCCTGGGGTCTAGGAATATAGAGACAAATTATCAGACAGAATTTCTGCCATCACAGGGACTCCTTACAATAAATAGGATAAAATAAAAGTTTTAAAGTGGCTGTTTCTGCAACATGCAAGGAAAAACAATGTGTTTGTTCATCCTGCAGGGGGCGGGGTGGGGGAAGAAAAAAAATAACTTGCCCCTGCTTCTTTCTATGAAGCAAGTCAAAGATACTTTCAGAGAGCAGTGTCTGTTTAATTCCATTACAAGCCAGTCAGCCAGCTTCAGGTCAAGTCACCATGCAGTAAATAGTAATGCTAAAATGAAACTATCACACTGCTAAGTAGACACTGTTAGCTTAAGTCTCTGAAATACAAAGATATTAAAGAAGAAAAATTTGCAGAAGAATATATAGGATGGCAACAAAATGTAAATTAATTATTAAAGAACTGTTAGAATAACTATGTGAATACGTTTTTTCCTCAGTATCTTTAATATGAGATAAACTCAGTACTCTCTGCCTTGTCCACTCTTAGGAGATGAAGTCAGTGATTTCAGGGCATTAACCGTATCTCCTATGCCTTTTCTAACCCCAGAGCTGCTTAGAGAGATATATGAACATTTTTTTTTTTTTTGGTCTGCTGATAACAGGTAATCTATGTAGAAAAAAAAAATGGAGAGTGTTTCTAGAAAGTCTGTGCTTATTTCACAATCTCCCCAAGTGAAGATCAGTTAAATCAGTTTTAACAAAATAAAAGGAATCGGAACTCAAAGAGGTCTAGGAGTACACAGATGGTTAGAGGGGGAAAAAAACCCCACAACAAAACCATGGAAGTATCCTGCTAACCCAAACTCAAAACTGCTATATGAGAAAAGCCCAACTTTGATTCCAATGAGCCAAAATTTTATTGATTAAATCAGCAGATACAGGCAATCCTGTAGAATTTTGCCTGATATTTCCCAAGGTTAAAAAAAAGAGCTGTTTTTAGGCTATTCCTAACCTGTAATAACTAAAGACTATGGACCTATGTTAATATTCTTTTCTTACAGGTGCAGACTTTAACAGCAGACTTTAACACAAATACACCATGCTAGTTAAACACAAATCAAACATATTGACTATAGCAAACAAATAGCTTTATCTAGAGTAAATTTTCAAGTATTCTAAATATTAACCCCTTATTCAATATGAAGATAATTTTTCCTGCCAGTGTTCTTTGCTGTGTGGAAGTGTCCAAGTCTGATGTGGTCCCACTTGTCTATCCTGCTTTGTTGCCTCTTTTTTTGGTGTCAGAAGTTCCTGCCAAATCCAATGTCATGAAGCTTTTCCTCTAGAAAGTTTATAGTTTGGGCCTTACATTTATGTTTTTAATACATTCAAATAATATTAAACTATAAAGAGAATTCTTTTATACATTCTCTGCACCTCCATAATATACTTACTTATCTCTATTCGTAGAGTGAAGTATTGTCAGATCCAATGTCTCATAATCTGTTTCTAAAGATATTTTAGCCACTTCTAACCTTAAAGAATCCCTTAAGTTTCTGGGGTGTGGTAGCATACACCTGTAATCCCAGTGGCTCAGGAGGCTGAGGCAAGAGGATTGCATGTTCAAAGCCAGCCTTAGAAACTTAGTGAGGTCCTAAGCAACTTAGGCGACCCTGCCTCAAAATTAAAAATAAAAAAAGACTGGGGACGTGGGTCAGTGTTTGAATACACCTGGGTTCACTTCCCAATACTTAAAAAAAAAAGTATCCCTTAAATTCCATAGAGAGAAGTATATCTTGTTGTGTCTGTTTTGTATAATGTTTATATAAATTTATTAATTTCTGCATATGGTAAAGAGAATAACATATACTCAAGTTCTATGTTTTTTGAATACTAAATGCTACTTAGTACAGCAAGGTGCTTATTCTATGGGAAGGATCTGGAATTAGAACCATTTGAGGAAACAGATTCAAGTCCCTCACCTTAATTGACTTCTGAATATATATTCTTTATGTGTAGTGCCCAGTCCTCAATACTTAACTGTTATTTGTCAATATTCTATAACTTCACTATATTAATCTTCTAACTCTGAACACACTGCTTTAAATGAAAATAACAAGTGCATAAAAATTTTTAAAAAACTTCATAATGAAACTTTTAGTAAATTATTTGCATAATATTATTCTCTGATGCAAACAACATTCAGTTTTAGGTTGATCTAATCATGTGGTATTCAGTACTTTATGAATATTACATTAATAATGCGTTCCATAAAAATTTTTACTTTTATGCATCTATAGTGTATCAGTTACTCTGAGGATCAGTGAAATTTCTTCCTATATTATTTACTTATATTGTTTGAATACATCAAACCTAAATTCTAGGACTGACAATACTTAGCTAAGATAATAATATGTACTCTGCCATGATGATAATTCTTAATATGCTCATGAAGTTGGATGATCTACCCTAAAGTTAAAAAAAAGGGCAAAGCTAAGCCTCCTTTATTCTTTACATTTTCCATCATTAGTGATGAGTGTATTTTCAATCTCCCTACTTCTATAAAATAGAGGTCAAATATATTCTTCCTTTATCCAAGTCAAATAAAATGAAATGGTATCCAGGGAAATACTTAGATTAAAAATCAACTCTTACTTGTATAAAAAACATTTTTAAACAAAGAAAAAGAAATGAAAGGCACACAACCAAAATGAGATTAACACCATTCCAGACAATCCTCACAGTGACAGGGCAGATTAGAAGAGATACAGACATTTGCTTACTCAATGAAGTAGATCATCCCCGTGTCAGTGTAGGCCATCTCCCAGTTTTTGGGTAGTGGTTCCAGAGTCTCATCTCTCATCATATAATTTCTAAAGTCCACGGAGCTATTTGTTTGGTTATAACTTGGAACAGTCTTCATCCAGTCAGATGACTCAGAATGCCTCTCTCTGTTTTCTGTCATTGTTCAAAACAGAACAGCATGAAAAGTAGGCAAAGTTATACTCTTCTTTAAGTCCCTCTTCATTTCTAACAAAATGCCAAACATTTTTTTATATATGTATATATATAAAATATATAAACCCCACGAGAGAGCATTGCCCCTTTGAATTTTCAGGCCTAATCAGCTCGTGCCGGTCCTCTAACAGACCTACTTAACCCAGTGAGGATGAGTGTGCAGCTGCTGTCCCCACTCTAGCGGGTGGGCAGCCATCTCCTTGCTTCCAATAAATCTCTTGGCTGAACCTCTATTTCGGTGTAATAGATCCGCTTTCATTTCATATATATAAACACACATACACACACACACATATTTGTGCAATTATATATTTCAAATTTATTTATTATGTCCACATTCTGCTATAAATTTTGAGATAACAAATAAACATACCCAATTCTTTTCATTTACTAATTCACATTAATCCCTAGAGTATATTTGATGCTAGTCTGGGAGAGTAGCAACAAAACAACTGTGGATTCAATTCAGTATAAATCCTAACAGTAGCATCACCAGTATTTATACATAATTATGCATATGTCAAGCTTTATTCTAAGTGATTAACATTAACTCATAATCCTCACACCAACCCAGTATATATTATTACTAAACTCATTTTATATATTGAGAAAACTAAAAGACAGAGAGGTTAAGTTAACTTAGTCAAGGTTACATAGTCATTAAATAGCAAAGCTAGGATTTTTTTTATATACTTCATTTTTATTTATTTATTTTTATGTGGTGCTGAGGATTGAACCCAGTGCCTCACATGTTCTAGGCAAGCGCTCTATCACTGAGCCACAAACCAACCCCAAAGTTAAGATTTGAATCTAAGTGGCCTTTGCTCTTAACTGCTACACTAAGCTGCTCATACATTTAAAAACCACTTTTTTAGTTGTCAATGAACTTTTTATTTTTTAATTAATTTATTTATATGTGGTGCTGAGAATCGAACCCAGTGCCTCACACATGCTAGGCATGCACTCTTGCACTGAGCTACAACCTCAGAACCATGCTCATACACTTTTAAAACAGGTCTTTAAATAAAATTTGTCTTTAAAAATTATACTCAAGGGGCTGGGGTTGTGGCTCAGTGGTAGAGTGATTGTCTAGCATGTGTGAGGCACTGGATTTAATTCTCAGCACCACATATAAATAAATTGATACATAAAATAAAGGTCCATTGACAGTTTAAAAAAAGAATTACACTCAAGGGCTGGGGATATAGCTCAGAGGTAGGGCACTTACCTACCAACTAAATAAATAAATAATAAAATTATACTCATTAGACTTCATTGTTAAATATAATTTTGGGGTAATATTAAAATCCTTTTAGAGTCCCAGATTCTATAATGCAAGCAAGTACACTAAAATTTGGTTATTGTATAGGAAGTCAATAATTCATGCACTCACAATTTGTTTCTAGAATTTAAATGATGTTACACAATAATATCATTGTAAAAACTTCAAACTGCAGGCAATGACTAAGAATCAGAAAATCTGAGAAAGGCCTTAGATATCATTCCCTATAGTATTTCAACTCCAATATCCTTTATCCAACAAAATCATACAATTCATTAATCTTTCTACTTATTAACTTTCACTTTCTCCACCCTCTACCCATTTCCCTATTGCTCTTCTTATCCAACTTAAATTTCAAGATCAACCACTATAATCACTTCCAAGTACTCCTGATTCCTTTGCCTCAACCTGACTTGCCTGGCTAAACCATAACTCTGCTTTTTCCACCTACTCAATGCTAGCACATGCAGTTGAACATAGACAATGCTAAGGAATTCAGCTTAAATTCATTATCACTAACCTCAGTGGATATTTAATGATACATGACAATCAGTACATTTCTTTAATTGATTCACTCTGACACGCTCCTAGTTAAATATTTCATAACTTCCTTCTCCTTCAGTCATCTACAGTAGTCCTCCTTTTCTGAGGGCGATATGTCCCAAGACCACCTCCCCCAGTAGATGCCTGAAACTATGAGTAGGAATGAACCCTATATACAGAGTACTTTGTTCCCCTCCATATACACATACCTATGATAGTTTAATTTATAAATATGTGCAGTAAGAGACTAGCAGTAATCACTGATAATAAAAGTAGAAAAATTGTAACAATATACTGTAATAAAAGTTTTATAAATGTAGTCTCTTTCAAAATATATTATTATACAGTAATATTTTCTTACTGCCGTCAGTGTGGGTAACTGAAACCACGGAAAGTGAAACTGCAGATAAGTGAGGGCTACTGTATGACTTTTCTCTTATCCTTAATTTCATTTGGCGACCCTGTTTCCCATTTCACCAAGAAAATGGAAGCAAGCAGAAGAGAACTCTGCAAATTCCCACCATTCCGTCTATACAGCAACTATACCCATTTACTTCACCATCTGTTACTTCCTGAGAATTGTCCATGTTCCTTAGCTAAAGCTAATCCCCATTTATAAATATAACCTGTCCCCTCTTGCCTACAGCCATTCTCTCATTCTCATTTTCTTCCCTATTTATTAGATCATATCCAGCCACATAAAAACATGTTATTCCCAAATTCCTTAAAAACAAAATAATTCTCCTTCTCTTCTGGCAACCATCTCATGTCAGTCTTTTCATACCAAACTACCTTGACAGAGTTTATAATTGCTACTCCCACTACCACTCTTTCAATTCTCTCAGACCTTCTCATCAAGGCTTTTTAACTTCCAATAAAAACAAACAAACAAACAAAAACCCTGTTACTATCAAGGTCTCCAATATTGTCCACATTGCTAAATCTAATGATCAATTCTCAGTTCACATCTTACTTGTGCTCTCAGCAACATCTGAATGGTGGATCACTTTCTTCCTTGTATACTTAGTGACCCACTAACTGGTATCCCTGTTTATACCCTGCCATCCTGTGTCTATTCTCAACACAGTATGCAGAATGAGCCTGTTAAATCTGTTGTGTACTCTTTTACTCAAAACCTTATCATAGTTTCTAATTTCAGTTACAGCCAAATTATTCTAAGTACCTACAAGACCTTGCGTAATATGCATTCCTCCCCACCCCTCATTATTTGACTGACCATACTGGTTTCTATCCTGCTCTTCTGTCTTCCATCTCTCTGCTCCAATCACACATAGTGCATTGTCTATGCTGCACTGAACCACACTGGTTTCCTTGCTGTTGTCTGAATATTGCAGGCATGCTTCCAACTCAGGGCATTTCTCTGTCTGGAAAGCTCTTCTCTCAGATATTTAGAGTTTATTTATTTATTTCAAGTCTTTTCTGCCTATTTAAAATTGCAAACCCTGACCTTTTTCTTTTTCTTCTTCTTTTTTTTTTGGTATCAAGAATTGAACCCACTATGCCACATCTCCAGTCCTTTTTATTTTTGAGAGAGGGTATTGCTATGTTGTTTAGGGTGTCCCTAAATTGCTGAGGTTGGCCTCATATCCATGATCCTCCTGCCTCAACCTCCTGAGTCTCTGGGATTACAGGTGTGTGCCACTATGCCTGGTTTGACTCCACTATTTCTCATCCATTCTCCTCTACTTTACTTTTCTCTTTTGTACCGGCTAACACACCACCTGATATTCATTTATGCAGACCACTTCTGACTCTCTTGACTTTCCCATTATCAGGTAAAGTCCATCAGGACAGGGGTTTCTGTCTGTTTTATTCACTGATTTATTCCCAGTATTTAGTACAAATGGCTAGCTAGTAGTTAGTAGTTTAGAAGGCACTCAACAAATATTTGTTGAGTAAATAAAAAATAAACAAAATGCATGATTTATTTTCTATGCACAAAAATAACAAAAAAAGACACCTAAAATAGAAATCAATCTGGAAGGGAGTTACATTCTTGGGAAATAAGTATTATGATCTATAATACTTCTAATATAGTTCCAAGTGATTGAATAAGGGAGTTTGTATAACATCCAATGACTTGGGAAGATGCTGTTATGTTATACTTATTTTGGAAAAAAAAATTTAGCATCACAACATAACATATGTCATCCTATGTGGGCATATTAACAACCTTTGGGGTTAAATCTTTAGCAAGATATAAAATATGTATTGATGTATACAAATAAGGCACTACCTACCTTTTCCCTACTTCTACTCCTTAACAATTTTCTGGTTTTTCATTTAAATACTTGGAATATTTTCTCTTACAAAGAAACATATAACCTAATGTAAATATCCTGTGGTACCTAAACACAATAGAGAGTGTACAAACTGACTCCCACACACTCTTGGATGTGCTCTCTTTAAATATTAATATCAGAGTATGAAACATCTGGTTTAACAACTGTCTTACATGATAGCATAAACTATTGATATTACAGATAGGTTTATCTCTTAGGGAATCACAGTGATCACCACAAAGCTCTGCATTTGGATGTTAAAAATAAAAAAGAATCTTCTTTCCTCCTAAGTCAAGAATATATAATTCCATATTGGGACAGATTCATGGTCTCTAATCCTAGTGTTCAGCATTTTAAAATATTAACAGAATTAATTTTGTGGGACTGCAAATTTGACATGAATATTAAAAGTCTATCATATCATATTATTATATGATAATTTCCCTTAGTAATCTCTAAAGAATTAGGTATAAATTTCCTTAAACCTTTCCAACCCCAATTTCAGTCTTTACACCCAAATATATAATGTAATTCATTTAACATTAAACATGTTATGTGGCACAACTGTGTGAGAAGTTAGAATGATAAAATAGAACTCCCAATCTGGAGAGGGAAATAAACAATGAATATATTAAAACAATAAATATAATGTAAATGGCAATTTTTTTCACAAGTGAAAAATATTCTTTATTAATTTCTCTCATTTCATTACAAAATGTATGTTGGAAATAATTCGAATAACTTACTTGTGGTTTTTTGTTTGTTTCTTTTTGTTTTTAAACCCCTGGCTTCAAGGACTGAGAATCTCCCTATCTTTTACCAAGTATTGGGAAACATTGATTATTGTAGTCAGTAGGTTATCATTCTGCTATTTATTTTCTCTTCTCAAGCTCTGAAAAAAATGTCCTCTGTATAAATTAAACACCACCACCAAAACAATATAGAATGCTTCACAAATTTATGTGTCATCCTTGTGCAGGGGCCATAATCTTCTCTGTATCGTTCCAATTTTAGTATATGTGCTGCCAAAAGTGAGCACTAAATGGAAAATTTTAATAACTGATGAAGAAAAGATCAAGGTCCTTTGGGAAAATGATATGGAGATGGGGACATGATATGCAAACTTGGGGACATGAACAATTTTTTTTTTTTTAGTTCCTACTTTGTGCCAGGCACTGTTTTTGGTACACTCCTCTACCACGAGGCCTGCGCAGTGGTTTCATTAATGAGGTTCTAGGCATTAAGTTAGTTAGAAGAGATCAAAATAAAACACACAGACAGTACCTTATTTTATATTGCTAGGTCCGAGACGGCTCGCCTCCCTGGTTCCCGCCTCTAGCCGCCCAGCAGGGCATCGAGGATTACTCTGGGCTAGCAGGAGAGAGAGAGAGCGAACACGCCGGGGAGTAGCCTTTTATTTGGGGGACAAGAGATTCAGGGGAGAATTCCATCCAATGAAGGTTGAGGGGGGGCTGCACTCCAAGGTCAGGGTCAGTGATTGGGTCTCCAGGGTCAGTGGTCACACACACCCCCACACGGATGGGCTCTCTCATCAGGAAAGGGTCGGGATAGCTCCGACATAGCCAGAGCGCCTCAGGCCCTTAACGTGAGTCACCCAATCACGTGTCAGAATGGCTCCCCACACACTCCCAGTTACAAACTTAAGAATCACAAAATTATTTAGGGATACTGAATAGGATATTTCACCACTAAATTTCTGTTGGTTTTATATGTAATGAAAAAATAAGAGCGTCAAAGCAAAAAAAGAAAATTTTTTGAGTGAATTCAGAATTTAAATAAAAATATTAACAAACCTTTTGGATAATTTTTACTGGCATATATCTAAACTTCCAAGTACTTTTGTTTGAGCTAAAGGTACATTATAAAACATCTATATTTTGCTTTTATCCTATAAAATAGGACATAAGTCAATAAGATTTCCCTATTCCAGAGTCAAAGATGAACCTCAAATATTTTAAGGAATAGAGTAATGGCATATTATTTTATTACTGGTAGTTTTTCATACATTTATTAAAATTGGGACAACCCATTTTAGTTTATAGATGCTCTACAGAAATATACATTACTCTACACACAGCCTTCTCAAAACATTGGAAGCTTTCCATGCTTCAGCAAAAATTTTACTACTTCCAATTAAACGTCAGTACAGCCAACCCATAACATCCATTAGAAGTTGTTCATCTGTTTACTGACCTGTGCTTCCACTGCCATTAATAGCATCCTTGTCTTCATCTTCTTCCTCTTCAGGAAGAGAGCTGTCCATTCTTTCCATCTTGCTGACAGATGTTGTTCGTTTTCTTTGGGATTCTGTGTCAAACTCATTATCAAAGAGGACCTGATCAACTGGATCTGGCTGGAAAGGGCTGGGTTCTGCTGGAGGCTTGGGAGTTCCATAGAAGTTTCCTGAAGTGGACAAAATAATAGCAGCTGAAATCTTCATGCTGAATCGACTCAGAATAATATGGCCTACTGTATATCCCTACTGTTTCTTACACTGATGTTTTGGAATATCTACCATTGTCCAAAAGGTCGACCTAAGCACTCCTTGTGAGAGAAGGAGGTAGAAATAACAGAAAGAACTCATTTCTCAAGAGCCCTTTATCATATATCATCTAACATTTGAATACTACTAAGGCCAGGAAGTTGATTGATCCTTTCTTCCTTCCTCCCTTCCTCCCTCCCCCCCCCTTGATTATTGCTCCTACAAGACTTGCTTTACATGGGCTTTGAATTAGGACCTAACTTGTAAATTTAAAAGCATCAAAGCTGTCATGTAAGACGAACTAGTACAAAAGGTAGGAGGTAAAGACAATAAAAATAACTCAAATAATTTTGTTTTAATATACATAATGTATTACTTTAGTAAGATGAGGAAATATGTGGGCAAAGGATAAAGCTAAGAACTAAGCAGTTTGCAAAGAAATATGGATTGCTGATACAATTTTTACTTTAAAAATTTTTAAATTTTCTGAGCATTCTAATTATATTATCTGACAATCTATTGAACAAATGGTGACATTATTAGTCTAATTCAATATTGGCTTATTCTCATGAAAGCAAGAAATTAATTTTATCTTGAGGATCAGTGGTTTTTTCAGTAAAAATAAACATTCCAGAGTAGAAGGAAAACAACTGAATATCTTCTCAAATTGTCAAGTGGCTTCCTTCCTGGAGGCAGCCCAATACAATAGGAAAGCACAGTTACATTAACAGTGTGTAGCTTCCACTAGGTGTGACCTTATATTAGTTGTTATTCTAATTTTATAAAAAGTAAATATGATTAGAAAGTAAAATACTCATGATATTTTATTTTAAAAATCCACAACTTTCAATCAAATTCTTTGAAGCTAGGGAGATAATTAAGATGCTCATATATATAAGGTCAATTTATGAGGTAGATGCATTTTTTTCCTGGGTAGAAAAAAATCATAGGTTGCTACCTGTAGCACTAAGACTCATTTATAAATGACACAGTTAACCTTAGGTTGGGAATGTTTGAGGGAGAAAGTGTCAAAATTAATTCCTGAAAGTTTAATTTTGAGTGGTGTCATTAAATAGTCAAGACAAAACAATAAACTCAAACTAAAAAACTTTTCAACTACATTTGCCTCTCTCACTCAACTACTCCCTTGTTTCCAAATCTATGTTTGAAATGGTTGCTTATTTCACAAAGATAGATGCAAAAATTTGTATTAACACACTCCAGACTTTGCAAATTTCCTGGGTCCTAAGTACAAAACCAATGGAAAAGCAGGTTAAGGCTGGGAAGCAGCTCAGTGGCAGAGCACTCTCCCGACTATGTGAGACCCTAGATTCCATACCAACTATAAAAAAAAAAAAAAAAAAAGAAAAGAAAAGAAAAAGAAAAAAACCCAACAACATGGGGCTGGGGTTGTGGCTCGGTTGTATAGAGTGTTTACCTGGCATGTGTGAGACACTGGGTTAGATCCTTAGCACCATATAAAAATCAATAAAAATTAAAGGTACTGTGTCCAGCTAAAAAAATTATATACACACACACACACACACACACACACACACACACACACGGAAAACCACTACCACCAACAAAAACACAAATACTGGTTACTACTTCTCTGGGCAGAGTACAGAAATAATCCAAATAGAGGGGTGGCCAGGGAATAAAATATTCTAGGATCTCATTTTTCCTTTATTGTGGCCAATAATCATACTCTGAAGGAATAAGGATATATCCTGTGACAGAAATAAAAAGTCTACTTTTCTATGGATGATGGTAGTCATCCATAGTCACTAAAAATTTAATAATTATTATCTAACTCTAGAAAGTTTAACTTTTTCCTAAGGGGAAAATTGGAAAAATGCAAGATATTAGAGCTGCTATCCATAATCACTGCAAAGATTTCAAAACTTCAGAATAAATTTTGGCAGTTTCCTTGTTTAGAAAGGTAATCATTGCATATACCTATAATTCCAGTGGCTTGGGAGGCTGAAGCAGGAGGATTGCAAATTCAAAGCCAGCCTTAGCAACTTGGCAAGATCCTAAGCAATTTAATGAGATCCTGTCTCAAAATAAAAAATCAAATCAAAAGGGCTGGGAATATGACTCAGTAGTTAAGCACCCCTGGGTTCAATCCATAGTACAAAAAAAAAATTAATCATTGGGCTTAGTAATCTTAAACCACTGATAAATATTAACATTCCAGATGGCAAGGTATAAAATTCCAAGGTTTGTAAACCCTGACTGTAATTACTAACAGAAAAAATTAAAAAAAAATTTTTTTGGAACTTTTCTTTTTCTTCCAAAGGCTGTTGCACTTTTATAATAGAATTACCAACAATTAAATAATTCAAATATACATAAAATTATAGATAACAATATTAGAATCATATTAGAAATATATATTTTATTTATATGTTTACATATATAAATATTTATATATTTATACTTATTTACATACACATTATCCAGATAGTACCACTGCAAGATTTCTTTGAAATTTTCCTTCTTTCTTTCTGAGGATATACATACCTAATTGCAAATACAATTGAAGCCCTAATTTCCTGACCAATCCTTCCCACTGCCTCCCTGAGTTGTCCTGAAGTTGGTACATGTCATTCTTCCTAAATACTGTATACATCTAGGGTATATATACATGCATTCATAACAAATAAATATTATTGTTTTCAGCAAAAGTCTGGGTGTTTTCATAATGTTTCATTATTTTCATAAAGAATGTATTGTACATATACTTTTGTAACTTTCTTTTTATTCAATTATATTTCAAGAACATATCCATGTTATACATATAAACATATTTTATTCAACTTCTGTGTAATAAATCCATAAATCATAAATCCATCTTTATGAACAAAAAATGCATTTTATTCATTCCCCATCTACAGAAGAGTTATTTCTATTTCTATTCTGTCGCTATTTCAAACAGTGTTATAACGATATTTCTGGCTCCTGTGTACATAAATACATGGAAAACAGTTTCTCTAGGGTACATATCCAGAGAAGGAACTGCTAGGTCAGTTACTGAATTTACCAGTTATTGCCAAAATGTTCTCCAAAGCGACTGTACCATTTTATATTCTTGCCAACAATGTATGGAAAATTCAATTTCTTGCAATTATTAGACTTAATTTTTTTTTTTTTGCCAATCTGATAGGTGTGAAATGAGGTATGATTGTTGAGCCATGTGTTGTAGCACACACCTGCAATCCCAGTGACTCAGGAGGCTGAGGCCAGCCAGAGAAACTTAGGGAGACACTGTCTCAAAATAAAAAAGTAAAAAAGGGGCTGGGGATGTAGTACAGTGGGCAAAGCACCTCTGAGTTCAATCCCTAGTAGCCAAAAAATAAAATTAAATATATAATGTTTTAATTTACATTTCCTTTGAACTAAGCACATAGTAGACAATAACTGAAAATATGCAATATGTCACTTTATCATATACCAAGTTCTTATGCTTCCTGGATGCAAATCTAAGAAAGTATTTTTGTACTTTTAAGGACAGAAGACTTTGTAAACAAAACTTCAAAAGCACAATTATAAAAAAAAACAGTAATGAACTGATGTTTAATTTTTTTTTAAATTTATTTTTTAGTTATAGGTGGATGCAATATCTTTATTTTATTTTTATGTGGTGCTGAGGATTGAACCCAGTGCCTCACACATGGTAGGCGAGTGCTCTCCCTCTGAGCCACAACCCCAGGACCTGATTTTTAAATTTTAAAAATTCTGTTTAATGAAGAAATACAAGACAAGATTAACAGGTGACAGAATGGGAGAAAATATCTACATCTAGTAAGAGAGTAATATCTAAATATCTAAGGAAAACCTATAAATCAGAATATGACTGAGATCTCAACTTGGGAAAAAATGAACAAAGAAAATGAGTATAGTGCATAATTTGCAGAAGTTCAAAAGACTAATAGGCACATGGAAAAATGCTCAGACTCTCTTGACTACCAGAGAAACTAAAATTAGAATGAGATACCACTTCTATAACCATTAGATTGGCAAAATTATGTAACTGAATAATGCCAAGTACTGGGAGATGGTGCCATTATTACAGCTGCTACAGAAACCTTTGTGTACTTCTAGGGAGAAAAGAGACTGGAGAGGCACCAAAACTATTTCATCAGACAAGGATACATACAGTCTACAAGTCAATAACTCGGCTCTTGGGTATATATTCCACAGACATTCTCATACATTTGTAAAAAGACATGTGAGAACGTTCATCTTTACTTATAGTAACAGGGAGTTTGAAGGAAGGCCATCACTAGGAGAATAATTAAGTGCAATGGATTACACACAAATACAGTATATCAACATGGGTGTATCTAAAAACAAAGTAATAAATGAAATGATAAAAATCTGAATGATAAATATATATGACACAGTTCAGTTGTAAACAATATATATGCACACAAGACATAATATACATTGTGCAAGAAGACATACAAAAACATACATATTAAACACATCAGAATGATTAATTATAAGAGGGAGGCTATCTGTGTGAAAGTCAAAACAAACAAGCAGCTGTCCTTTCCTCTAAGCCTTCACTGGCAATCTTCTCTGAGGAAGATATTCCTATTCATTTCTTTAAATCCTTTGTTGTTGTTTTCTTCATAACAATTTATAGTTTTTTGTTTTTTTGACTATTTTCCCCCACTAAGAGATAGGATTAAGGCAGTGGCATTTCAGTCTTATTCACCCCAGTACTACTAGGCTCTCTTACAGTGTTTGGCACATAGTAGGTACTTAACAAATGATTGCTGAATGAATGAAATAGGACAAAATGAATGAGTGAATGAATGAATGAATGAGGGAGTCATGGTAGCTAAACCCAGAAAGGATAGTTAGATAAAACTTGTCAGGTAAAAAATGGCTGAAGATTTTAAATAGGAGAGGGACATGATCAGAAGTGTGCTTAAGGAGGATCAGCATGGTAGCAATGGACAGGTTGGATTGGACAGAGGAAGAAATTGAACATAAGAGACCAACTGCAATAGGCCAGACATGAGCTGATCCAGTAGGCTTCAATGAGATAGTGAAGGTGAAAAGAAGGGCATTGTGAAAGTGGGTACAAAGGAAGAAATGACTAGATGTGGTAACTGACTGAAGTGAAGTGCAAGAAAAGGGAGGAAGTAAATGATGACTCCACTGTTTTGAGCTTGGGTTACTGCTACAGAGAGAAATTATGAAGAATTAAAATACAAATGTGGATATGTTGTATTTAGGGTTAGATATTATTCATCATCATCTGAGGCCCTGAAGATAATATCAAGTAAGAAAGACATGATCACTACTATCAGAATTTATGGAATAGGCAATTATAATAGCATGATAAAGCAAAGATGGAAAAGTAAAGGGTGCTATGGAGTGGATAAGCTTGCCAGGAAAAAAGCATGTTAGATAAGGAAAAATAAATAGGCCTAAGAGAATCATTTAAAAATTGAAACTGATCTCAACTGTACTTTCTGGAATCAAGTGGGTAGAGATATTAAAAGAAAACCAATTATTCTGGTTTTATTGCCCACCCCCCAGCAAGTTATATGTTCCCTTCTCCAAGATAGTCAAGGTACATACAGGTTTTTATAAATATACAGATTTTTATTCCCAACCACAATAGAGAGCAATCAATAAATGCTTGTTGAGTTCTGATGATGACTGTAAATTACTATGAAATATGCATGCCAGTCAGTTTGATTTTTAGTATATTATTTACAATTAAATTTATAATATGAAGAAATGTTTCTATTTTGGTTTAATCCCATCTTACTTAGCAAATTATAAAATCTCCTCATCAAAGGAAAATTTTCCTAAGAAATTTTTAGAAATAGTATTTTACTGATCAAGTTCCCTCTGAAATAATTCATCATTCAGATAGTTTTCTGAGTGTTGTTAATATTAGGGGACATACCATCATAAGTTCCACTTTCTAACAATGCTCCACTCTCTTCCAGTGCTTTGAACTGTTCAACAGAAATGAAATTATAGTCCACCCCTGGAACTTCCCCATCCCTGGGGGCCCTTGTAGTGCCTAAAGAAAAAAGAAAAAAGAAAAAAAAATAGGTTGCAAAGTACTTTTAAACTTACAAAATATTCAGAGTATCAGAAAATTCAGTTTATAGAGGCACAGACTATTGGATATATTGCATTTGCTAGAATGAGGATGAGAAAATTTCAGGCAACTTAACATTATTAGGTGAAAGTAGGATAATAAATGTAGAATGAGTAAATATACTTTAATAAAATCTAGAGATAGCCATGAAATTCAGAACCAAAAAAAAAAAACCACTAAAATAATTTTAGTGCTAAAAAAGGCTTAATCTCTTAAAACACAACATTTAATCTCAATTATCATTACTTAACAATAAGTAGAAATAAATCCACCATTAAGAGACTTCATTTTCTCCCTCCAACTTTATTCAAGTAAAAGTTGACAAACAAAAATTGTGTCTACTTGTGTTGTACAATGTGATATTTTGCACATATTGTGTAAGACAGAATTAATTAAGTACTGGGGACTGAACCCAAGGGGCCTTTTACCACTAAGCTACATCCCAAGCCTTTTCTATATTTCATTTTGAGATAGGGTCTCCTTAAATTGATTAGGGCCTCATTAAATTGCTGAGGCTGGCCTTGAACTTGTGATCCTCCTGCTTCAGCCTACTGAGACACTGGGATTACAGGTTTATATCACCACACCCTGGCAACACACTTCATTTTTAAGTAGTTGTCCTGTGTATGTATCTTATTTTTCTTTCCTAGCATAAATGTAAACTTAACATTCTATTTACTAGAGTCATAAAGATAACAAAAAAGAGAAGCAATTTTTATAAGTCTTTTAATGTCCTTTACTTAAAAATTTGCATAAATATTATGAAGTTATTTTAGACTAACCAAAGGTTTAAGATAGGTATTCATATATTTCATCTTAACCGTTATTCTCTTTAAGCAATTTTTAAAAAATCACTGTTAAGTAAACTGATTTATAAACTGATTACAGCAACAGATCACTAAACTTCTATATATTAAGGAATTTATAATAAGGTAAAATCTTTCTTCTGTATAAATTCAGGTTGTGGCAGTATTGCTACATCTGACAAATTTCGCTAAATGAGAATCAATCACTTTTATGAACTGATATTAGCAATGTCATGTTAAATACTACACAAAACAAAAAAAGACCCAGGCTTTTCTCTGGATATGGTCTGACACAGCCTTCCCAAACCTGTTCCTCCACATAGGTTGAGAGTCAGTCATCTCAGGCTCCTCCTTCTACTCCAACATTCAGTCACCAAATGCTGTTGATTTCACGTCCTAAATACCTCTAGACATTTCTCCTGGTTCCCACAGTCACCTAATTCATATTACTGTCTGCAGCCTGTGTGGTTGGATCCCCCAGATCAACTCTTGCCTATCCTTGGCTATAACTCCCACCAAATTACAGTCAGACTTTTCTTAAAAAAAAAAATTGAGCAAAAACAACAACAAAAGATCCTTTAAGCCCTTAAAAGGTTTCCTATCATTCCTGGCATATTTATAAGGTTCTAGCAATCTTAGCCTCCTCTCCAGTTTCTTTCCTGTCTCACTCCTTTCACACTCCAGGCTTTAGCCATAGTAATCCTCTCTCCCACAACACAATTCTTTCATTGACCCTTACACTCACTTACTTCCAAATCAGTGAATCCTTTGTTCCTTCCCTAGAGCAATTCCTATTTCTTTTCCCACTCTCACTTCTGCTAACTCAGTCATCATCCTTCAGGTCTTGGCTTACAAAATTTCTTTAGAGAATCTTCCCTGATTCTCACCTAAGGTATGGCAGCATGCAGAAATTATGTCTGTTTGGTTCGCAATACCCCAAGTCTTGACACAGTGCAAAGATCTTGAAGTGTTCAATGTACAAAATTGTCAAATTAAGTGAAAATTCTAAACAAATAATGTAATGCCTAGCAATATGCTATTATTGTTATAGATTAATTAATGGGAAACTTAATTGCTCTCATATTTTAGTTGCATTACATTTGATTATATTATGTAACATGAAAAAAAATCCACAAAGATAATAATACATTAATTGTAATGACTTGAGAAAATAATGCTTAAGCCAACATTCCATGCAATAAAGACTATATTGAATTCCCGTCCTCATTTTTTAACCCAACTTTTTCTAAAAATAAATATTTCTGTTTTATATAAAAGAGGATACAAGCACTGGAAAACATTTTTTAGCATAATATAATTTTTCATTTTCAAGTATTTTGTGTTTCTCATATGAGCCAAACTATATTATTAGATTCCCTATGTCAGTAACTTTTAGCTTCATATTAAATAAAAATTAACTTTAAGAAGTAAATTCAGTGGGTTAAAATTATTATTTATAATGATCTGTAATAGATGGAACAAGCATAGCACCTCCTTCCCATTAAGAGGTGGGGCCTGTTGCTTCATCCCTTGAGACTCACCTGGATTCATGACTAGCTTTGATTAATTTAATGGAGAGCATGATGTTAAGCAAATTTAGGAGTCTAGACTTCCACCTCCACCCTTTTGGAATGTTCTTGACACCATGCAAGGAAGTTCAGGCTAGACCACTGAATAATTACAGAGTCCCAGCTGACAAACAGCACCAAGGCCTCAGACATGAGTGAGCCATCTTATTAGCCCCTCTATCCACAGTTGAGCTGCCAAAGACTGAAGCTGCGTGAGTGGTCCCAGCCAACTCACGGAATCACAAGAAGTAACACATGACAGTATTTTAAGCCACTGTGGGGCTGTTATGCAGCAAAGACTAATTGAGATATTATCCAAATAAATTCTACTATTAGATATAATGACTATATAAAATCCAATTTAACAGCAAACCAGGTTATGGATAATACTGCAAAAAGAGGACTGACCCAAGGGCCAGGAGGAACTGTTTTAGTCTGAGGTAATTAAAAATGGCACAATTTGGAGTAAGACTTTAACCTCTCTGGAATTCATTCTCTTTCTGCAAAGTGGTATTAAACAAAATGATTCATGGTTCTTTTCTTTTATAGGTATGAATGATATATAGGATTACAACATATGTATATTTCTAAAAACGTAGTAGCTTTGATGTTAATTCTCTTTACAATATTATAAAATTTAACTTTCTTCACAAAAGCCCATACATATAAAAAGCTCTCTTCAATCCCCCATCCTCCTACTTTCCACATTACAGAAAATTTACCTTTATATTCTCCTGATACTTATATATTGCAAAGCTTTTCACATCCCCTCCTTCACTTACTACCACAGTTCTCCTTTTTACATTGATATTTTATTCATGTCTAAAATGTTTACTCGTGTCTCCAACCCCTCCCTCTCATTCTTTCCTGAGTGCATTCCAATCAGCTCGTTGTCCCAGCCATTCAGTGACACGTGTGCTCTGTTCAACCACAGTCTTCACTTGGCTGAACTCCATGGTTAATTTCAGTCATCATATTACCTGTCCTATGAACAAGTGATATAACTGATCATTCTCCTTTTTAAAGTACTGAATTACACAGAAAAGCATATGAATTTTAAAGTTGAAAAACTAAAAGTAATTTCACCCATATGAAGAAATAGGACACTGTTGCACATCTGATTTTAAACCTTTAAATTTCCATCCCCCAAAGGAGCCACCATCTTGACATCTGGGATGATTTCCTTTCCCATGGCTGCACTGACTAAGGAATGTGTTTCTAAGCAACATATATTAGGTTTATAATTTCATGTGAGTGGAATTATACAATAACATTCCTCCCATGTCCACACAGGATACTTGTTACTAGGTTTTAAAAATTTTTCAGTGTTGAGTGTGTAAAGGCACCTCGTGGTGTACTTAATGTGCAAGTGCATTATGAGATTAAACATTCTTTTTTATATATTTACTGGCTGCCATGATTTGAAAATGATTTGTCCCCACCTCAACTCATGTTGAAGGCTGGTCCCAAACTTATGATGTTGAGAAGTGGTAAATCCCTTAAGAGATAATTAGTTCATGGGGCTCCATTCTCATGAAGAGTTTAATGTAGTTCCTAAAGAGTGGGTTAGTTTTCAAGAGAGAGAGAGTTGTTAAAAAAAAAAAAAGAGCCTAGTTCTTCCATTTACTTTTTTGGCACATGTGCATCTCTTGTGCATGTGCCCACTATGCCCCTTTGCCATGAGGCCATTATCAGAAGAAGCCAAGCAGATACTAGTGCCATGCTTAAAGACTTCCAGATCCATGAATTAAAATAAACCTCTTTTCTTTATAAATTATCCAGTCTTGGATATTCTATTATGGCAACAGAAAATGGACTAAGATACTAGGAACATAAATTTCCTGTTAGGAAGTGAATACTCAAATCTTTTCTGCTCTATTGAGTCGTCTTTTAAAAATTGATTTATATTTCTTTATACTGTACATACTATAATGCACTGTCAAATCTAACCAGCAGTTTCTGAAATGCAGTATTATTTTATCTCTAAGAGAGAAAAAAGCTTGCCAATTATGACTGAAAGAGTACATTTATTGTAAGATGTTTTCCAAATGAAGAGATGTTAAAATGTGAAATAATTGTTTTAGTATTGAGTATTGTGGTCTGCTGGCAGATAAGTATGTTGCATATGGAACATTCCTGTGAAATGTGATTTCTTGAAACAGTGCTTATTGCACAATCATACACCCAAAACAACAGAAATTACAGAGAAAATGGGTCAGGGTTTAATTTTCAAAACAACTTTGTAAACAGAACACTAACAAAATAAAATATAATCCTAACTAAAAATATAAATACAGTTTAAAAGACATGTTAAATTCACAATAAAAAATTGTAGAGCAAAAATATTTGTCATTAAAAAATGAGAAAAAAAAAGCTACACAGAAAGGGGTAAAAGGATTGAAACTACTGACAAATGAATATTGTACAATCTACAATTTTAGACAGAGCACAAGGTCAAACAGAAAAGAGTCACACTGAGGGGAATGGCATCACAGATACTAGTATAGTCTTCCTCAGTTACCACATTCTGTTGTGTTCATTTAGTCTATGTTTACTTACTGCTACTTGATGATACAAAACTATAGTCTAAGGGAAATGGCACAAGAACTAATACAACCTCAGTAAAAGTGACATCATTCTCCCATTTACCAATCATATATGAATTTGCATTAGAGAATAAATGTTATAGCAAGACATTATCTTTCCCCCCACTCTGATTTTCTTTTCACCTTTTAAAAACAATCTTTTGATAACAGAAGTTCTTAATTTTAATATAGTCAAATGTATCAACCCTTTCCCTTACAGCTGGTGGTTTTCATTTCACATGTTAAAATGTGAAATCCTTTCCATGGAGACATTCTACATTCTTGTAAAAAAGAATTACAGCTTTGCCTTTCACCTCTAGAATTTTAATTAACTAAAATAGATTTGGAGGGTGGGGTAGAGACTGAAGGGAAGTAGCTGTCTCACTTTCCTTTTTTCCAAATGACTACTCAACAAGATTTACTGAAAAGTCAGTTTTCCCCCTTCTAATCAGTCATAGCACTTCTGCCACAGAAATATCTGTAACAGTGGGCATATGTTATTAGGCTTGCTACATTATATTACATTATCATATTGTCATAATTATTCTGTATCATGATGAATCTTGAGATAGAGTATACCAAGTTTACCTTAGTTTTTTCCCACTATTCATAGCTTTTCCCTATAAATTCTACAATCAAATAAATAAAAGGCTGGAATTTTTATGGAATAAGATTGAATCTATCAATTTGAGAACTGATACTTTCACCATATTGAGTCTTTAATCCATAAATAAGAAATCTGTCAGTATATCTACATCTTTAGTATGCCTTAATTTACCCTGCAGACGTGTTATACTTATTTAAAGGTTAATTTCTAGTTATTTACCTGCTATTATAAATGTTCTCTTTTGATAAATGTTCATTTTCTCATTGTTGATTGTATAAAATAATTAGGAAGATCTGTTCACTCTTATTGGGGCATAATTTACCTACAAAGAAATTCACTAATTTTTTTATTAATAAATTTTAATTAGGTATGTGTGACAGCAGAATGCATTTTGATTCATTGTACACAACTGCAGCACAACTTTACATTTCTATGGTTGTACACCATGTAGTGTCACACCATATATGCAGTCACACATGTACGTAGGGTAATGGTTTAGCATGTTTATTCTCCAGCTCCACCCATTTACCTGAAAATGCCATAATTTTATTCTCTTTCAATGCTGAGTAATATCCCATTGTGTATATATACCACGGTTTCTTTATCCATTCATCCATTGAAGGGTACTAGGTTGGTTCCACAGTTTAGCTATTGTGAGTTGAGCTGCTATAAAACATTGATGTGGCTGTGTTACTGTAGTATGCTGATTTTAAGTCCTTTAGGTATAGACCGAGAAGTGGGATAGCTGGGTCAAATGGTAGTTCCATTCCAAGTTTTCTAAGGAATCTCCATATTGCTTTCCATATTAGTTGCATCAATTTGCAGTCCGACCACCAATGTATGAGTGTGCCTTTTCCCCCACATCCTCATCAACACTTATTGTTGTCTATATTCTTAATACCTTTCATTCTGACTGGCGTGGAATGAAATCTTAGAGTAGTTTTGATTTGCAAGAAATGCACATAGTACAATTCTATGAGTTTTGGAAACCATCACCCCCAGAAGTTTCCTTAGGTCCCTCTGCAGTCCTGTCTTTCATAGCAGTCACTACCTACTTTCACTATACTTTCGCCTTTAATTAAATTGTATATAAATGAAATAGTATATTAATTTGATTCTAGTAGTTCTTTCTGTATAGCATGATGCTTCTGAGTCACCCATGTTGTTCAATTTCTTTTTATATTTGAGATCACATCACTTGTGAAAAGAGATTATTCTGGGTGTGTTTATGTTTATAGGAATTTAGTTCTCTAGTTTATCCAATATGTTAGTATATAATTGTTCATAGTGTTGTCATACCTTTTCTTATTTTTGTGACATCTATAAAGTTTCTTCTTTTACTTCTAATTTTAGATATTTCTGTTTTCTCTGTTTATCTTATTCTAGGTAAAGGTTTGTAAATTTTGCTGATCTTTTCAAAAAACCAACTCTTGGTTTTATTGATTTTTTTTTTCTATTCTCTAGTTATCTCTGCTTAGTCTTTGTTATTTACTTCCTTCTGCTGACTTTATCTAGCTTATTCTTTTCCTAGTTCTTCAAGGTGTAAGGTTAGGTTATAGACGTAAGATCTCCCTCCCTCCCTCCCTCCCTCCCTCCCTTCCTTCCTTCCTTTGGGGGGGGGTGAGTACTGGGGATTGAATTTAGGGGCACTCAACCACTGAGGCCACATCCCCAGCCCTTGTTTGTATTTTATTTAGAGTTTCACTGAGTTGTTTAGTGCCTTACTTTTGCTGAGGCTGAATTTAAACTCGTGATCATCCTGCCTCAGCCTCCTGAGCTTCTGGAATTATAAGTATGTGCCATTGTGTCCAGCAAGATTTTTCCTTTTTAATGTAAATGTTTCCTGTTATAAAATTCCCTCTTATTACAGTATTCACTATATCCCATAAGTTTTGGTATGTTGTGTGTTCATTTTTATTTGTCTAAAGGTATTTTTTAAATTCCCAGGGTTTCCCTTTTGCCTCACCACATATTTAAGAGTACACTGTCTAATTTCCAAATTTACAGATTTTCCTGATTTCTTTCTGTTATTTAGTTTCATTCCATTAGGTCTAAAAAGATACTTGACCTTTTTGTGTGTGGCCTAACATGTGCTCTTTCTTGGAGAATGTTCTATATATGCTTGGTAAGAATGTATATTCTGCTTGCTGTTCTTAGACAGAATGTCCTATTTATGTCTGTTAGGCCCTTGTGCTCTATACTGTCATTCAAGTCCTCTGTTTCCTCACTGATAATTTGTCTTGTACAATTAAATTTACTTTTATTAGTGAATGATAATACATTATATGGACATACCATTCATTATTGATGAGTATTTGGGCTATTTCCAAATTTTGGCTATTATAAATAAAGCTTCTATGAGCTTATGTCATATATTAGACATATCTTTAAATTTATGTTGGGTTAATACCTCGGAATGGAATTGCTGGATCATATGATAAATGTGTATCAATTTTATATGAAAATGCCAAAATATTTTCCAAAGCAGATGTACCACTTTTCATTCTCCCTCACCCCCCAATAATACATAAGAGCTGCAGTTGATTTACATTAGTGTTTCCACATAAGAATTCCCTTCTGGAGTTTTCCATGGAAACTTACTTTTTCTAAATCTAAGAAAAACCAATTGTGGGGGAAAAATGAGAAAACAGTATTATATTTACCTTGTGAGAATTAAATCTTAATAATTGGCATAGAAATATTATTGCTTTAAAAGAAATCAACTGACATCAATTGAAAGCAAGAGCATGCAACATTGAAAAGTAGAATCAGCTGTTATGCTGACATTTCCAGGCACCAGGACAGAAGCACAGGGGAGAGTAACAGTCACAATCTACTCAGTCAGTCTTATTAGCAGCTGTTTCCATGTTATTACTTTGTGTGCATGGTCCTATCCGATAATATGGGTTTTTCTTACAAAAACAACATTAGTAAGATTACATGTGTACTATACTTTATATAAATCCTGTGAGTGGTATTTCAAGAAATAACAGGTTTTGGAAGCTAAATAAGTCCTTAAATTGGCAGTTTCAACACATGACTCTGTAATGCTATTAACCTTGCTGGGAGATTTGAACGTTAGGTTATTTGAGTACTATTCAATAATATCCTCTAGCATTTTCCATGTTTGAGTACTTGCTATGCACTTTGGTGCTCTGTAAATACTTTTTTAAATAATATTTTTTAGTTGTAGTTGGACACAATATCTTTATTTATTTAATGTGGTGCTGAGGATTGAACCCAGGGCTTCACTTGTGCAAGGCAAGCTTTCCACTACTGAGCTACAACCCCAGCCCTCTGTAAATACTATTTAAAAAATTCAGAGAAGAAGTAAATGTTATACACTACAACATTAAATCAGAAACTGATCCAAAATTTGAAGTGAAAGCAATACAGGTTTCAAGTCAAAATCAGAAGAAGCAGAACAAATGTTTAAATCATTAAAAATAAAACAAGATTACGCGGTACAACGTGTCCAACATGAAGATACTTTTGGACACAGCTTTAACAATTTGATGTCATTGCAAAATGAAAGAAATTTTTTCTATTTATGGAATATTTGCTACCAAAGATCAAGACCATCAGATAATGCAACTGATGCTTTGTAGGCTTTAGAAGGGAAAAGAATCAAATTTATATGTGTCATTATCTTTCAAAATTTTAAATGATTTTAACTTGGTAATTATTGAGTTAATTTCCCTTTTTTAAGGTTCTTCTATACCAAATGCCTGCACATGTAGAGATAATTTTAGATGTTATTAAAATCTTACTAGTTCATAACAACAATAAACTATCTGATTTAATCTTATCAAATACTCTCTGTAAGCACTTGGTATAATCAAGACATTTATTCCACACCAGTGTTTGCAGCCATCATCAATGCCCTAACAGCCAAGTGCAGCAGTCTTTTGGGCTCTCAGGGTACTGGGTTCATTTGGCACTTCTTTATAATCAACCACAGGTAACACTCTTATTAAATTGTGTGCTACAGCGTAACATACTACTTATTGGAAGGAACCTGGCAGTGGGCTTAAGCCCAAGAATAACCAAAACTAATCTCAGCCCCTTTTTGAAGTGACTCCTGTGACCACTCTTGGTACCAAATCTGTGTAGGTCAGGATCTCAACTGGAGAGAGAAATCACATGGTGATCTGAACAAGGGCAGTTTGATTTAAAGAATTATTAACTATTTACAGGAAATTAACTATGAATAAAAGAGGACTCCCAAGAACTCCACCCCAGAGCTGAGGGAAAATATCCAAATAAGGAACAAACTTGGAAGTGAGGGACCCTTCCAAAGTCTGGGAGTTAGTCATCATTGATGAGGGTATGGCAACACCCATGAATGATGATGAATCTTGCTGGGTTGCCTGGGTATGGGGCTGGTTTACAGTTGATGGATCAAGACTGGCAGGCAGGGAACTAACTAACCCAATGCAATTCACCAACAAGCTGCTTGTGGCTGTGGTAGGTAAAGAAGTGTTTGGTTTGGTTTGATTTGGTTTGGTTTGGTTTGGTTTGGTTGTGGTGCTGTGGAGTGAACCCAGGCCCTCCTGCATGCCAGACAAGCACTCTACCGCTAAGCCACATCCTCAGCCCTAAAAGAATGTTTTGAACTTAACAGAAAACCAGATGGAATACTGGCTGGACTTGCCAGAAACCCACTGGAAAGCTATTTGCAAGAGCTATTTCTGAAATCTGAGGAGACAGGTGGGATCCACAGAATCCACCAGAAGACTGCTAAGGAATCAGCAGGTGAGCTGGTAGAACTCAGGAAGCCACACACAAAAGTATTGCTGACCTCCCTCCTGAGAGGACTCCCACCTTCAGCAAGTATGCATTGAATCTACCACTGGGAAGCAGTCTGCTCTAACTTGCTGAATATCTTCTTGCAGAGCAGGAGCAAAGAGAGGCTGGACCAGGAACACAATCCTCTTTATCCAATATCCTTCCTGCGCCCTCTACTGACAAAGCTTAACATTGTGCCAGAGGATAGTAGAGAAATGTTGCAGTTCTCCAAAGCAGGGGAAAAAGAACAGATTTGAAGCCAAGAAACAATAAGTAACAAATGGTGTATTCGTTTTCTGAAAAATTCTATCATGAATGGAAGTTGAATTTTGTCATATGATTTTTCTGCATCTATTGAGAAGATCATATGGCTCTTCTTCTACAGTCTGTCATAGTATTAATTTTCAAATGATACACCAACCTTACATTCCTGGGACAAACCCTGCTTGGTCAAAAAATGTTATCCCTTTATACAGTGTTACATATTGATTTGTTGAAATATTATTAAACATTTTTTAGTCTATGTTCATAAAAATTTTTGATCTAATATTATTTTAATTTTTTTTCTTTGGTCTGGGTTTTGAACTAGAATAATACTCAGATGAAAAAAAAAGTTTTGGGAAATGTTCCCTAATCTATTTCTTAGAAGGGTTTGTGTAAAATAGATATTCTCTCTTTCTCAAATGTCTAGAACAATTTATTAGTACTTATTTGCACAAGGTTAATAAGTTTTATTTATGGGAAAGTACAAACTACAAATTCAATTTCTTTTTGAATAAAGAGTTGTTTGGGTCATCTATTTCTTCTTGAGTGAGCATTGGTAGGTTTTATCTTCCAAGGAATTTGTGTATTTCATCTAAGTTGTTGAGTTTATTAGTATAAACTTATTCAGAATACTCTTTATTACCCACTTAATACTAGGATTTTTAGCAATGCCACCTCTCTCATTCCTGATATTGTTGATTTCTATTTTCTCTTTTTCCTGAGCAGTCAGCTAGAAATTTATCAGTTTTATTGATCTCAAAGAATCAGTTTTGGATTTCATTGACTTACTCTATATTTCATCAATTTCTACTCTTTACTACAAATTTTCTTTCTGCTTACTTTTTCTTTATTTACTTTCCTCTTCTTATTTTAGATACTTAAGGTAGAAAATTATATCACTGATTTGAGAGCTTTATTATTTTCTAATATCATTATTAAATCTAAGTTTCCCTCTAAGAACTGCTCTAGCTATAGTCTAAAAATTGATATATTTGATACATTTTAATATATTGATACAATAATATTTTGTAAATTCCCTGGTAACTTTTTTGTTCTTTTTTTTTTTTTTTTTTTTTTTTTTGGTGCACAGGTTATTTAGAAGTGTTCTATTTAATTTCTAAATATTTGGGGATTTTTTAATTATCATTATGTTAATGATTACTAATTAAATTCTATCTAGCCAGATAGCATATTTTGTATAATTTAAATCGTCTTGTATTTACTGAGTCTTTTTTTGTGACCCAGAAATATTTCAAAAATATTTGAAAGTGCTTCATTTGTACTAAAAAGGAATGTGTGTTTTCCTGTTGCTGGGTAACATTAAAATACATAGCAATTAGGTGCTGTTGGTGGAAAGTACTGTTCATAATGAGGTGTGGTGGTATACACCTGTAATTCTAGCTACTTGGGAGGTTGAGGAAGAAAGTTATAAGTTCTAGGTTAGCTTGGGCAATTTAAGTAAGACCCTGTCTCAAAGTAAAAAGGGAGGTAGCTCAGTGGTAGAGGGCCCCTTGTTTCAATCTCCAGTAACCCCTGCTTCCCTTAAAAATGAAAGAAAGTACTGCTCTGTTAGTCTTTCTGACTTTTTGTGTAATTTTTAAATTAACTGCTAAGAGAGAATATTGAAATATTCAAGGATGATTATAAAGTTACCCATCTTCCTTTCAGTTTTATTTCTCTGCTACTTGAAGAATGTCTTTTAATATTTCTTATAGTAATATTTCTGCTGCTGAAAATTTTCTTTTATTTGGTATGTGTGTGTGCAGCGGGGAGGAGGAAGGAGACACTGGTGATGGAATCCAGAACCTCACATATGCTAGGAAAGTATTTTAGCAAAGAATCAGTCCCAGCTCTCTCTCAACTTTGTTTTTCTGAAAAATTCTTCATTTCTCTTTTACTTTTGAAGGATATTTTTATTGTACATAGAAATATATGTTGGCTATTTTTCCCCTTTTAGCATATTAAAAATGTCCCCTGGTGGCTGATGGATTCTGGCTTGCACTGTTTTATTTGGTAGGCCTAACGTAGTCCTTTGCTCTCTTGCTAGTAATATATCTTCTCTTTTCTCCATCAGCCATTTACATTCTCTTTTGATCATTGTTTTTTAGCAATTAGATTATGATGTGCCTTGGTGTGGTTTGCTTTTTTTCCTTCTGCTTGCAGTCTGTTGAGCTTCTTAGATCTGCATATTTATAGTTTTCATAAACTTTGGAAAAATTTCAGCCACTATTTCTTCAAGTGTTTTTTCTGCTTCCCCCACTCTGGCTTAATATTGTGCCATAGGTCAATATGAACGGATCATAGTCCTGCTGTGGCTATATTTCACTATCTGAAAACAGATGCTACTCATATCTTGTTCGAGTGTTGTTTATGGTGAGGGTAAATCCACTGGCAGTCTGTCCTTGGAGGCAGAAATAGAAATCTCTCTTACTTGTTCTCTTGTTGTTTGGTTGCTTCAAAAATAAGTTCACTTTTTTGGTCTCTTTCCTTGGTTTCAGTTGGATTCATTTATACTGCTATGTGTTCACATTCACTGATTTTTTTTTCCTCCCTGCAATTTCTAATCTGCTGTTAAACCCCTCCAGTGAAATTTTAAGTGCATTTATTCCATTTTTTATATTTAATTTTCACTTCATTGTTTTCATATTGTGCTTTAAATCCTTCAGCATATTTATAACTGTAAAATTCCTGGTCTGGTGATGATATTTCATGTGTCATTTCTATTTTTTCTATCAGCTGACTTTAGAAACGTCATATGGAGAGAATCACAGGCTTTGGGAAAGGAGTCCCCATGTTTCTCCTTTGCTAAGAAAGCAATAAAACCTTCTTTTTCCTTTTTCTCAAACCATGTCCTCATTATTGGATTGGCATCGGGAATAAGGACTGAGCTTTCAGCAACAAATTTGGAGACCACGAAGGGACTTGAGAGCCTCCCACGCTCCAACTTTCCTGGACAGGCCTGGCATTCCAAGCAACCCCGCTTCAAAGCTGAGGATACAGGGGAGCTGGTGAGTCTATTGAGGGCCGACTGCTGGAGAAATTGGGAGATGGTGTGAGTTTGCCTTGGACTGAACCAGAGTAGCTATTCCTATGAGTAAAGAGAGGACTGCTTCCAGCAGCTGCCGTTGCTCTTTTTGCTTCAGGGGACTTCCACCTTCTCTCCCTGAACTGCACAAGTTGTTCCAACAAATGCTTTACTTTGAAAAAAGGAAACTGAACTCAGGAAAGTCATGACAACTTTGACCATTCAGTAAAGCTCCTCCAGTGTGCACACTGAGACCCTTGCTTCTACACATCTGGTTCCCCTTTGTAGAAATGTTTGGTCCCTCTTCGTGGGGATATCTGTGGCACTGCTGGTGTAGAAGTGACAGTTAAGCAGGAGTTGGGAACTTAGGATTTCCCCCTATCTGGTCTGTTTCAAAGGTTCCCCTCTGTTGACCATGGTTTGGGAATTTCCTCTGGTTGCCTGTTTTGTGTTTATCTGCTATTGCCTCTTTTAAGACATGGCCAGTACTGCACTGATTCTATGGGTAGTGTTGGGAAAGATTGGGCTGGTCAATTTAAAGGTTCTGTTGGCCATGGTTTGGGGCCTCCTCTCAGGTTGTCTCTCTCTGTATTTCTTTTTTGTACAATCTTGCAATTGGAGTTGGCCTGTCAGAGGTAAAGTGAGTTGAACAAAGGACCACCTATAAGTCTGTCTACCATAATGTTTGACTGTAATGATCTGGCTTTTAAATAGATTTCTAGATTATTATATAATCTTGCATTTGGAGTTGGTCTCTCAAAGGTAAAATAAGTGGAAGAAATTTGTATGTGCAGGTCTGTCTGTTTTAAAGGTTCCTGTCTGTCAGCCCTAGTTTTGATGATCCTCTCTCTCTCTCTCTCTTTTTTTTTTTTTTTTTTTTTTTTGTGTGTGTGTGTGTGGGGGTCTGTTACTGTCCCTTTAAGACATGGGCCATGCTGCATTGATCTTACCAGTAGTATCTTGAGCAGAGAGATCTTAGCTGCATGGGTCACCTATGGGTAAAAGCTTGTCTAAGAGAACAAGGATTTACTGTAATACAATCTGGCCTTTAAATGTTTTTTTCTGGATTATTATACAATCTTGATGTTGAAGTTGGTCTGTCAGGGGTAAAGTATATGAAAGAGATTCTGTATGCACAGACATTGATGGAGTTGCATGCTAAGGGGTCTGAACCATCAGGAACCAAGATGAAGGTGCAAAAAGGCACTGCCTCTGGTGTGAAGGATAGCAGGACACCAGAAGAAAGGGTTAAAAAGATTTAAATCTTTTAACCCAGTACTGGCTCCCAGCACTGTTGCTCAGCCTGCAGCTGCATCTCATCTCACTATGGTCAAGGACACTACCCCTAAACTGGGGGACAGGGAAGGGGGATACAGAAAAGCTGCTGGGCTGTAGGACATGGCCAAAGAAAACCTGGCCTCTATGGATAGAGACTGCTGGCCACAAAGGATGTGGCAGTAGGTTCCAGCACTGTCAGTTTATGACCGGGGGATTGGAATAATCTCCCTTTTTAAGACCTGACAGGAGAACCAACTGGACAGGGGAAATTCATCACTGGGGCAAAGCAATTCTTGGTATATTAGTAGCCCATCAAACTAAATGCCCAGGGAGACTGGCAGAACACATAACTGCATCCAGAAAAGAAAAATACAGAAACTAAGGCCAACCTGTGTTTTGTAGGCAGCATCCACAAGGGGGTCTCAAGGAAAACTAAAGAAAAGGATGAAATGGGCCTCCTCCATTGCGTACCAATATGCCTAGTATAAGAAAAAGGCCCCAAAGGAGCCTCTGGGTACAGCTGACAATGAGGAACTCACTTGTTACGTTGGTGGCATTAAGATAATGGTAATGGAGACAGGTCAGGCTCAAAAATATCCTGTGCTCCAATCCCCTGAATGTAACCTAGGAGGAAAAGATTACGGTACAGTTTTTCTGTATATGCTGGATTGTCTAATCCTCTCTTGGGATGAAATTTGTTGTGTAAATTAAATGCACAGATAACATTCATAAGGTCTGTTTTAGAATATGAATTTAAGAAATGGTCCAAAAGTAGAAAAGATAAAAGAAAGTTATAAGTATGGAAATATATTGTAGTACAGAAAATTCAAAGGTAAAAGAAATGTTTCTGGATGAGGAAGTATTTTGTCTGGCAAAGTAATATTCTTTTGCTAAAGTTCATAATTAGAAACTTTGGTGACACACTGGACATTGTATAAAACTAAATAACAAGGGAAAAAAAAGAAGAAGAAGCAGAGTTCCAGAAGCATTATGAAAGGTATTATAAGGAGTTATATATATATTGAAAAGGAAAATGAAGAATGCCCTATGTGCCTTCTAAAGTTTATAGCTTTTTACTTTTTATCCTTTCCCTTGACCTGCACTAAATAAATCTAAAATTCAAGCATATGTGCTTTCTTGTTATATGTTTATAAACAAACAACACACGAGTAAAATATTCAGGTCCACCTGAAAACCATTAGATCAACAACTAAATGACAGTTCACAATGGAGAACCACAAAGAAGGTAACATGTGCATCTTCCTTTTTTCCTTTGTCCTCATTGGGGAAGGTGTAGATTTTAAATCTAGTTATGCTCTAATAAAATACTTCGGAGTACAACATATTAAGAGCTAAAAATTCTCACATAGGCTTTAAAAATTGATGTATAGAAATAAAATATAGTTAACAACATGTAAGTATAGTCTAGTCATCACTTTTTGAAAAGCCACAATATATTCTTCCAATTTTTCTACTTTTAAAAATCAAACCTCTGAAGTTCTCTGAAAGTTTTTCTCCTTATTTGTGTTTCATTCTTGTCCCCAACTTGGTCTTCACCAATTTATATGAGACACTGGATTCTGAATTATTTCTAAATGTCTAATTAGTTAAGCAAGGATATTTCTAACTTGTTTCTTTTGTTCCATTACATACTTACATGGAATGGTTCTCAAGTAGAGATTATCTCTGATCACTTGCTGCAGTTTGTGGTCAATTGATCCTTTCTGAAACTGAAGACTCAAGTAATGTCGCAAATCTTTATTAATCACTTTCCCTACAAGAAAAAAGAAAGAGAAAACAAAACATTACAACTGTTAGATGTCCACTTAAATATGGAAGCTAAGGACTTAATACCTTTAAACTATTTAATTATAAACAAGAAAAAGAGGGCTGGGGATGTGGCTCAAGCGGTAGCACGCTCGCCTGGCATGCGTGCGGCCCGGGTTTGATCCTCAGCACCACATACCAACAAAGATGTTGTGTCCGCCGAGAACTAAAAAAATAAATATTAAAAATTCTCTCTCTCTCTCTCTCTCTCTCTCCTCTCTCACTCTCTCTTTAAAATAAATAAATGAACAAGAAAAAGAAATCAGAATATTTTACTATAAAGAAGTAATACCAAGGACCTCCCCACCGATCCTCGCAAGAGCCAAGGCCCAGGCCCTGGCTCAGGACCGCCCCACCAATACCCCCCCACCCCCAGCCAAGGCCAGGCCCCAGCCCAGGACCACCCCCACCAATCAGCAGACCCACGCAGGAACCCAGGCCTACCACACCTCCATCTTGGAACACTGCAGCCATAGCCATAGCCTTCCCCATGCAGTAGCCTCTACCTTGGGACAACAGATAGGGTCTGGAGGCAGCTGCATCTCTGAACAAGAAGCCCACCCTTTCAGCCCCATCTCTGAAAGTGGTTGCATCCATCTTGGGACACCCTCACTGCTATCTTGAGTTATCTCTGCTATTGCCACCACCACCCTTGGTTTAGTTGCAGTAGCATTTATCGTGAGACACTGGCGGGAGTTTGGAAGCCCAACACCAAGGTGAGGTACAGGTAATCTGCATGGACACTGTAAGATAGTGTAGAAACTGTAATACCTCAGATATGCAAGAAAGGAAGACAACATGAAAAAACAAGGGAGGAAAGTGTCCCAAACAAACCAAGATACTACAATAATAGAGTCCATGGACAGCACAGTTGATGAAATGTCAGAGAAGGAGTTCAGAATGTACATAAATAAAATGATCTACGAATTAAAGAATGACCTAAGTGAGCAAATACAGGGAAAAACTGATCACTCCAACGAAGAGTTGACAGCAAATACAGGCAACCACTGATCACACCAACAAAGAGATAAGGGAGCCACTACTGGCAGCAACAGACTACTTCAAGAAAGAAAGAGATTCTGAAAAAAATCAGAAATCCTTGAAATGAAGGAAACAATAAACAACATAAAAAACTCAACAGAAAGCATCACCAACAGACTAGATCACTTGGAAGACAGAATGTCAGATAATGAAGACAAAATACATAATCTTGAAAATAAAGTTGACCACACAGTGAAGATGGTAAGAAACTATGAACTGAGAATTATGAGATAACATCAAAAGACCAAATCTAAGAGTTATTGGGATACAGGAAGGAAAAGAGATTCAAACCAAAGGAATGCACAATCTCTTCAATGAAATACATTTCCCAAACATGAAGGATGAATTGGAAAACCAAATAAAAGAGGCTTACAGGACAATAAATGTACAAAAATTCCAACAGATCTACACCAAGGTACATTATAATGAAAATGTCTAGTATACAGACTAAAGATGGAATTTTAAAAGCCGCAAGAGAAAGGAATCAGATTACATATAGGGGGAAAACAATTAGGATCTCTGCAGATTTTTTAACCCAGACCCTGAAAGGAACATATCTCAACATTGTAAAAGCTATTTATGCTAAGCCCATGGCCAACATCATTCTAAATGGAGAAAATTAAAAGCATTCCCTCTAAAAACTGGAACAAGACAGGGATGCCCTCTTTCACCACTTCTATTTAACATAGTTCTTGAAACTCTAGCCAGAGCAATTAGACAGATGAAAGAAATTAAAGGGATACGGATAGAAAAAGAAAAACTCAAACTATCACTACTTGCCAACAAAATGATTCTATACCTATAGGATCCAAATAATTCCACCAGAAAACTTCTAGAACTAATAAATGAATTCAGCAAAGCAGTAGGATATAAAATCAACACCCATAAATCTAAGGCATTTCTGTACATTAGTGACAAATCCTCTAAAAGAGAAATTAGGAAAACTACCCCATTTACAATAGCCTCAAAAAAAAAAAAAAAAAGCCTTGGGAATCAACTTAACAAAAGAGGTGAAAGACCTCTACAATGAAAACTACAGAATGCTAAAGAAAGAAATTAAAGAAGACCTTAGAAGATGGAAATATCTCCCTTGTTCTTAGATAGGAAGAACTAATATTGTCAAAATGACCATACTACCAAAAGCAATATACAGATTTAATGTAATTCCTATTAAAATCACAATGTCATTCTTCACAGAACTCGAAAAAGCAATCATGAAATTTATTTGGAAAAATAAGAGGCCCAAAGTAGCCAAAGCAATCCTTAGCAAGAGTGAAGCAGGTGGCATCTCTATACTAGACTTTACACTATACTATAGAGCAATAGTAACAAAAATGACATGGTATTGGCACCAAAATAGACTTGTAGACCAATGCTACAGAATAGAGGACACAGAGACAAACTCACATAAATAGTTATCTCATACTAGATGAAAGCACCAAAAACATATATTGGAGAAAGAATAGCCTCTTCAACAAATGGTGCTGGGAAAACTGTAAATCCACATGCAGCAAAATGAAATTAAGTCCCTATCTCTCACCATGCACAAAACTCAACTCAAAGTGCATCAAGGACCTAGGAATTAAACCAGAGACCCTGTATCTAATAGAAGAAAAAGTAGGCCCACATCTTCATAATGTCAGATTAGACCCCCAACTTCCTTAATAAGATTCCTATAGTGCAAGAAATAAAATTAAGAATCAATAAATGGGATGGATTCAAACTGAAAAGCTTCTTCTCAGCAAAAGAAATGATTAGAGAGGTGAATACAGAGTCTACAGAATGGGAGCAAATTTCTACCACATACACATTAGATAAAGCAGTAATCTCTAGGATATATAAAGAATTCAAAACAATTGACACCAAAAAAAAAAAAAAAACAACTCAATCAGTAAATGGGCCAAGGAACTGAAAAGACACTTCTCAGAAGAAGATATACAATCAATCAACAAATATATGAAAAAATATTCAATATCTCTAGCAATTAGAGAAATGCAAATCAAAACTACTCTAAGATTTCATCTCACTCCAGTCAGAATGGCAGCTATTAAGAATACAAACAACAATAAATGTTGGTGAGGATGTGGGGGAAAAGGCACACTCATACGTTGCTGGTGGGACTGCAAATTGGTGCAACCAATATAGAAAACAGCATGGATCCATTCCTCGGAATGGATCCACCATTTGATCCAGCTATCCCACTCCTTAGTTTATACCCCAAAGGACTTAAAAACAGCATATTACAGGGACACAGCCACATCAATGTTTATAGCAGCACAATTCACAATAGCTAAACTGTGGAACCAACCTAGATGCCCTTCAGTAGATGAATGGATAAGGAAACTGTGGTACATGAACACAATGGAATATTACTCAGCATAATACATAAAATATTAAAAGAGAAAAAAATTATGGAATTTGCAGGTAAATGGATGGAGCTGGAGAATATTATGCTAAGGGAAGTAAGCCAATCCCAAAAAACCAAAGGCCAAATGTTTTCTCTGATATGTGGATACTGATTCATAATGAGGATCGGGGAAGCATGGGAGGAATGAAGCAACTTTAGACAGGGCAAAAGGGAGGGAGGGAAAGGAAGGGGGTATGGAGGTAGAAAAGACGGTGGAATGAGATGGACATCATTACCCTAAGTATATATATGAAGACATAAATGGTGTAACTCTACTTTGTGAACAACCAGAGACATGAAAAATTGTGCTCTATATGTGTACGATGAGTTGAAATGCATTCTGCTGTCATGTATAACAAATCAGAATAAATAAATGAGTATGAAAAGACAAAAAAAGGATACCATTATTATAGGTAGTATGATTAAAATATGTACCTGCAATATAATGTAGGTATAATTTTACATGGTATGAAGAAAAGGTATAGGTCTGAGAATATTATACATATCCAAGGTAATTTAATTCTGTCCCATGGCTTTAAATACCATCTACATACCCAAATTTCCAAATTCATATCATGTCTCTATCCTTGACCTATCTCTACCAAGCTCCAAACACATCCAACTCATTCATATACATTGTAGATATACCTGGAAGTTTCAAATAAGCAATTTTCAGACAGCCAAAATAGAACTCTTACTTCCACCCTCCAGCAGTGTTTTCCCTGTCTTAGAATATAACAACACCATCAACTGGTAGAATAAGCAATAAATCTAGAAGTCACCCCTGATCTCTCCTTTTTATTTTTATCCCCTATATCCGATCCATTAGCTACTTTGTCAGCTGTATCTCCAAAACATCCCATTGCTCTTTATTTGCATTGATGCCACCCTTATCTAAGTCACCACCATTTCTCAACAGTATTTTTCTAATCATTCTCCATGAATTTATTTTATCTCCTTCCTGCCTCATCCTTCACATGGTAGTCAATAAGATTTAAAATGCAAATTAGATCAGCATTCCTATTCAGCCTCCTCACTGCCACCAGTCTCCAGCCCAAGGGATGGAATAAAATCTAAACTCCTGTTCAGGACAAAGAAGGCCCTACATGTTCTGGCTTTGGCAGTCTCTGACCCTAACTTCTTCACTCTTCCCCCATCTCAAATTATGCTCCACTTACTGTGCCATCCTTCTGCTCTTTGTAAAGGTCAAAACTGGGCCTCATTTCAGGGTCTTCTGCCTGTCACTAGATTGAACAGTGCACTTGCTTGACTACTAGAGACAATGTGAATAAATAATAGAGTCAAAGATTTTCTTTGTAGGAAAAATGGGAGATAAATAGAGGAATATTAGGGATCTCAAAGAAATAGCAAACAGAGGATTGTAGAAATCTCATAGCAGTGAATTTGGAGCTTAAAAACAGAAATCAAAGCAGTCTAAACACTGCTCATTAGACAAAACTTAATAAGAAAAGATCAATATTAAGACAAAATAGATAATCTCACTGAGTAAAGAAATGACTAGTTGATAAAGTATACTCTTTGTTTTATTTGGAACAACACACTTATGACAGGTAAGGTAAACCAAAAGGTTACTATAGACCAGTTCATTCTAATTATTTTCCCATAATATTACATTTCTAACCTTTTCTTTTGCTCTTTTCTCACGTGTGAATAAAAACATACTGTATGTGGGACGGTGTTAATATAAGCAGGAAATCACTGTTTCTAAAGTTCAAATATAACAGTCAGACCCTAGACAAATAAACACAAACCAAAACAACTCCCTCTTTCACCTTGCTAAAAAGAGACAGTGAGGAAGGGGGAATCTTTGTGATTGAAGGAAATAAATCTGAAAGGTGTTTATAGGAATGAATATAGAAGAATCCCAGAGGTTTCTATCAGTCATTTAGGGGTCCCATTAATCAAAGTCTAATTTTAAATAGAATTTTATCAGTACTTGTTCATTGGCATGTAGAAGAAATTCATAATACTGTATAGTCTCATTGCTTACTGAACCAAATTTATCTATTAAACAGTTCATTAAATAATTTAAAAATCAGGAAAGAGAACTGGGTGTGGTGGCATAGGCCTGTAATACAATGACTGGGAGGCTGAGGCAGAAGACCACAAGTTCAAGGCCAGCCTGGTCAATTTAGTGAGACCCTGCCTCAAAATAAAAAATATGAAGGGCTGGGGATGTAGTTTAGAGATAGAGTGCCTCTAGGTTCAATCCCTGGTACCATCTCCTTCTGCCCCACCGCCCCGCAATAGTTAAGACTATCTCAAATGCATGGTAATTATTATACAATTGCTTTGGTTGCTATCGATGCTTAAAAGAAATTTGGTTAGAGTTTTTGAATGGACAAAGAATGCATCATTGTCCCCCCCCCCCCATTTAAAATAATGACATAGACTCCAATATCCAAAAAACTATCATTGGACATATTTTCAGGAAAACACTTAATATGGACAAAAGTTAAACCTCTCCAACTGGAGAAGACAAACTGGGACTGGTGCTATAGCTCAGTGGTAGAGCACCTCCCTAGCATTTATGAGATGCTAGGTTCAATCGCCAGTACCAAGGGGAAAAAACTGAATCAATACTTAGTCTAACTCATGATTTCCTTTTTATTTTTAATTTAAAGCTTTAAGATATGGCACAACTTAGACGTAACTATAAAATGCTAAAAATCCAGATTGGATTTTAATCTATAAAAATAACAGCCATTAAATTAGATATAATTAAAAGATACAGCCACAATAAAATCCTAAATCACAAATTATATAGCATAATGGGTCTCTTAGGGTGAATGGAGTTGAAACAACCCAATTCTTGTTTTAAGGGCCTATGAGATCTTGAGGTGAGTTAAAGCAGAAAGAGATAAATTTAAAGAATAACACCTACAACTACCAAGGCTGGAATCAAAATGCTGTTTTACCCTCATATTCAGAGATTCTAGATTAATGCTTAGAGGAATAGTTAAATAAAGAAAAGGGTGAGAGAAAATTTTATTCAAAAATGTGATATTTTATCTAAAATGTACAATCATGGGCTGGGCCTGTAGCTCACTGGTAGAGTTCTTGCCTAGCATGAGCAAGGTCCTGAGAAGGAAGGAAGGAAGGAAGGAAGGAAGGGAGGAAGGGAGGAAGGGAGGGAGGGAGGGAGGAAGGAAGGAAGGAAGGAAGGAAGGAAGGAAGGAAGGAAGGAAGGAAGGAAGGAAGGAAGGAAGGAATAGATGGGCTAGTACAGTGCTTGCCTAGCATGTACAAGGTCCTGGTCTCCAGCACCACAAAAGAATAACGAACGATAAAAAATAAAAGTAAATAAAACAAAATGTGCAAGTGATGACTATTAAAAAGTCATTACTCCTTTAAGGTTGGAAACAAAATACTCTAAGTATCAATGAAATATCAATTATGAAAATTTAATGATGAGTACATAGGTTGACATTCTTTTAGATGAAAATTTGTAGGATATTGTAGTCATCAGAGACTTCCTTGTCTCAAGAAACCCAAAAGAACTTTCTTAAGGGACAGAATATTATGGTTCCTTCTATCATATGATTTCAAGGAATTTGTATTTTTAAAAGAGTTTAAATGTCCTGAATAGGTAGCTGACTATAGATTACAAGAAGGCCAAAAAGAAATATTAACTCTATGTAATAAACTTCTGCCTTTTATTTAGGGTTAGTTCACATAAACTTGACATTTCAAGGGTATAAAAAACATCTCCTTGTGGTTAATACAGTTGTTCCCCCAGTCCCCGGCATTGGAGATTGAACCCAGAGGTGCTCTATTACTGAACTACATCCCCAGCCCTTTTGTTCATTTTTAAATTTTGAGACAGAATTTCACTAAGTTGCCCAGGCTAGCCTTGAACTTGTGATCCTCCTGCCTCAGCCTCCTGAGTCACTGCTCTGTCCAGTCAATGTAGTTGTTATTAAACCCCAACAAGTAAGATTCTTTATAACATTAGCATTCGTATCTAGCCAGCCTTTGCTTTGAGTGTTAAGGTTATTCTCTGACTTCTAAGTGATTTATAAGTTCAAAGTGATTTATGAAATTTAAAAATAGATCCATATAGCTTACAATTATAGTTTGGCTAGGAAAAACTCTATAACTGAAACCTCAATCATGTGGATAAATTCAGGCATTCAAGTTTCAAAATTTTAATCCTTAAAAGAACTCCGACCTACAAATTCATACTTTCTGAATATGTGCAAATTAACATCGCCAGCAGTTTTCTTTGAGGAATTAGTGTATAGAATAACTAGCTATTACTTGGATACACCCTATAGCATTCTAGTATTGGCATGTCATGCAAACAGCTCTAAATCAACCCAATTACCCACATTTCATTATCTTTTTCACAAGGACAGTCCAGGAGACTTTGTCAACCACTTGTTAAAGTCAAGATACAACATGTTTTAACTATTCTGTAATACAGTAGTAATTATAAAACTTTTTTAAAAAGTAAAAAAAAAAATGAAGTCAGTTTGGCATGTCTTGTGCTTATAAATTCACACTAAATCATGGTGATCATTCTATTCTCAAAACTTAAAAAATAAACTCTTTAAATTTTGCCACATTTTAGTTTATATTAGAAAATTAGACTTCAATTTTCACAGTCTACTTCTTTTGGGAAAACTGGGACATTTGTCTCTCTTTAGTCCCTTGGTACTTCCCATATTCTCCAAGATTTTGCCCCCCCCCCAAAAAAAAATATATAAAATATTGTCAATAATCCTGAGATCCTGATGAGATCCTGAATCCCTTTAGCAGCTGGGAGACAACTTATTTGTCTTGAAAATACAAATCCACTTACAGTGAATGATCCTCTTACATATATTTTTTTTTTTGGTTTATTTTCTCCTGTTTCCAATTGTTTATTTTACCTTTCACTGTTGGAAGAGAATTCTGCCATTTCAAGATTATAGTAGAAGCAAAATAAGAAATTAAGATTATAGTAGAAGCAAAATAACAATAAGGGATTGTCTAATACTGCCTATAAACTGCTGCCATTCTTCAGACAGTGAGCCTACCTTCTTGTTGCTCTTGCTCCCAACACAAACTTAAATGCTTTTTTTGTGCTCTCTGAAGCATCTTATCTACTTTCAAGCTTTGACCTTTAAAAGGAAAATCTCTCATGTTTATTTCTTAAAGTCTACTTAGCACTGTGCGACTGTGTGATGATCGTGAGTTCCTTTCAGCTAGCAAGCACACATACCCTTTAAGAAATGGAGCTGCTTACAGCCTTCTGTATATCCATAAGAACCTTTTGACATAATTTTTTCTTTTGGAAATCTCCAGCCTTGAAACCATATCTGTAGGTGCTATAAATTTTTAAGACTCTTTTCCTCAAAGGAAATAATCATGTCCCAGTTATCTTTCTTACCATGATGTCCAAAAGAAAACCTAGTGACCCTCTCACTTCAATAAACTGTTCACTGAAAGATAACTTGGGGGCTGGGCACGTAGCTCAGTGGTACAGCACTTGCCTGGCACATGTAAGGCACTCAGTTTGATCCTCAGCACCAGATACAAATAAATAAAGTAAAGGTAGTATGTCTATCTACAATTTATACATATATATGGTAACTTGACACAACTAATATTATTAACTATTCATTTCCCATTAGATCACACCTTAGAAGAACAGTGTATCTTACTGCTTCCTCTTCTTCATGAGCTCCACAGCAGTGAGGGGAGGCTCCATGAAAGTGGTGAGAAAGATAAAACACATTTCTAACACCAAACTGGCTCCTTGGCTCAAGGCAGGGGGTCCCTAAAACAAAGCAAACTATAGTCCACTTGTTGGTGAAAGTGTTAATATATTTACAAGGCTCTTCTAAATAATTACATCTAGACATTCCATAGTAAAATATGTACATGTATAAAGACACGAATTGGTGTGAACATACTTCATACACAGAGATATGAAAAATTGTGTTCTATATGTGTAATAAGAATTGTGATGCATTCCACTGTCATGTATTTAAAAAATAAAAGCAATTAAGAAAAAAATATATTTATATACATACACACATACATGCTGTGGCACAAAAGTTATCAAAAAACATCTTACACATTGTTAAACATAAATGTCAGCCACCGTAGGGCCAAGGCTTGGTTTGTTTTAATAGACTTAGTTAGTACCTGGCATAAGGAAGAAATGAATTAGCTTAATTTTGCATTCTTAACTGTTCATTTGACCCTCTCTATCCTTGAATACATAAAAATTTAGAAGACACTAGTAAGCATTTAAATAATACAGCACTCTTTAATAGCCTGTACATAATTATGTAAAGACTTAAAAAATAAAAATGATTTTGATTTTCAAAATATGATAAAAACTGTTCATTAAAGAAGTAATCTATAAATCTATATAAATCTTTAAAAGTAGGTTTCATTATAGTTTGCATGCCAATTCCTCAAACACTGTTCCTCCTTACTAGTATTTTAAAATGCATTCACAAAATGATATCTGGCTTATTCAAACATACAATAAAGCTAAGCTAACCATTTAAATCTGTTGTCTTCTGGCTCCACTGGGGAAAACAAGCCTAGAGTAGGGGAAAAAGAATCCCAACTCTTCTACTCTGGGAAGAAGGTATAGGAATGAGAATGAAAAATAGAAAAAGGAATGCTATTATTTTAGAATTATTATTAGCAAATACATTAATTTATTTATTTTAACTCACTCATCCTAACAATCTTTGAGAGAGGTATTATTAGTATCCCTATTTTACAGATAAGAAACTAAAGAGGAGAGAGGTTAAATAATTTGGCTAAGGTCACAATGCTAATAAGCAGCAGAGCTGGCAGGTGAATCCATTACCTCTGGCTTCAGAACCTGCACTGTGCACTATAAGCACCATGCTAGAATGTCTGTCTTTCTATATATATATTTTGTGTCTTGTGATTAATTTCTTCTTGTGCATAAGCTTATATGTGCAAGCTGTTTTCTAAGAGCCTACCTTTCCATGAAATAGTCACATCTAGTCATTTCAATTCCTAAGTAGTAGGCACATGGGGGAAAGCAGTGAATGAGCCCAAACAGAGTTTTAAGTCTCACTGAAAAGATGAACATTAATGAAGAAATTTCAAATATGGAGACATTAAAAAGAATCAGTACAAAGCATTATGGGAATGTGTAACCTGGATCTTAAGGCTGGGTATTCAAGGAAGATTTCACAGGTCAAAAGTTATTGGAGCTAGAACCTGAAGGAAACACAAGAGCTAGCCTGGGATTTTGATTGGCATTGCATTAAACCTATAGAGAACTTTTGGTAATATCGCCATTCTGATGATGTTAGTTCTGCCTATCCATGAATAGGGTATATTTTTCCACCTTCTAAGATCTTCTTATATTTCTCTCTTTAGGGTTCTGTAGTTTTCATTGTATAAATCTTTCATCTCTTTTGTTAGGTTGATTCCCAAGTATTTTTTTTTTTTTTGAGGATATTGTGAATGGGGTGGTTGTCCTCATTTCCATTTCAGAAGATTTGTCGCTGATATACAGGAATGCCTTTGATTTATGTGTGTTGATTTTACTTTGCTGAATTCATTTATTAGCTCTAGTAGTTTCTTTGTAGAACCTAAATAGATAAAGCAATCATGAAATTCATATGGAAAAATAAAAGACCCAGAATAACCAAAGCAATTCTAAGCAGGAAGAGTGAAACAGGCAGTATAGCGATACCAGACTTCAAACTATACTACAGAGCAATAGTAATAAAAACAGCACGGTACTGGTCCAAAACAGGCAGGTGGACCAATGGTACAGAATAGAGGACACAGAGACCAATCCACAAAATTACAACTATCCTGTATTTGACAAAGGTGCTAAAAGCATGCAATGGATAAAAGATAGCATCTTCAACAAATGGTGCTGGGAAAACTGGAAATCCACATGCAACAAAATGAATCTGAATCCCTTTCTCTCACCATGCACAAATGTTAACTCAAAATGGATCAAGGAGCTTGATATCAAAACAGAGACTCTGCGCCTAATAGAAGAAAAAGTTGGCTCTAATCTACATATTGTGGGGTCGGGCTCCAAATTCCTTAATAGGACACCCATAGCACAAGAGTTAAAAACAAGAATCAACAAGAGCTAGCCTGGCATAAGGGGTCAGGGGGGCATTGGCAGAGGGATAAGACAGGCACAGGTACATACTTGTGGTGGGAAAGAACGTGGTGAGTAGAGGAACTGAGAGATATCGAGTACAGCGGGCCCTTAGAAAATGAGGAAGAATTCACACAAGCTGGCACAAGAGTTCCTGGGACCAGTTGGTTGAGCAGGACCTTGTAACAATAATTTAAAAGAAGATCAACTAACACAGTTGTGACACGAAAGCCCTTCATAATTGCTGTAAGCTAACAACTATGGACATACTCTTTCTAGCCATCGCTATATTCCATATTGTTCTATCTTCTATCTGTAAGAGTATATCTAAGGTTATAAATTTAGAAGACCCATATCTACATAATTCTCTCAGTATGCCACACTCATTACAGGCAAACAGAAACATAATGAATTTTTAAAAAATTTATATAATTAAATTACTGTCCAGTCCCAAGTATGAAAAATATTAAATACTCTGAAATCTCTTGAGCCATTTAAGTTCTTAAAACTAATCAGTTTTTAGTACTCTTCCAACTTGCAGTTTGAAAGAACAGGGAGACCAATGGAGCCTCATTGCTTTCTTCTGCTTAATACTGTAGGTACTTAACTAGTTGGGACAAAGTCTGCTAACGGTGGGGGGTGGGGGGTCACGGTCTTTATCTTTACTGAATATTATGGCAATAGTACATGTTAAAATGGGAGTGCCCACCCTTCAAAGGCTCCTGGAAGCAGTCGTCATAAATACATTGGTCAGATTTCATCTATTGTCCTGGCTTCTACGTTGCTGAATTTTAAGGTCAAGTCTCCTGATGCACACCTTACACATCCCCAGGAAGGTTTTCTTTTTACAAATAACAATTGTATTTACAAATAACAAATATTTCTCTGAAAAACCTTCTGATACATGCCAGGGATGAGTGGTAGAGAAAGAGCTGGTGCCCAGAGAAAAATGTTGTGTGTTTATACAGGTATTCACATGTTTGTTCATTCATTCTGAGGCAGCTATGCCAGGCCTGTCCCTTCTAACCTCCACACCTAACTGTTCCCCTTATGGTTTCAGTTTTGTGTATGTTCTACTTAGCGCTTAACAGTTCTGTGAGCATATTAATATTACTAGAGCAAAAGGCCTGCTTAGCTGACCATTTGCCCACCTTGAAGCTCAGACCCAGGCAGAACTCTGGAGTAGACACATTAAGGCCTTATGTTCACCTCTCCTCCTGCTGGTGCTAGCCACTCAACAGGGGACATGTGTCTGCTCCCTTGCTGGATCTTAAGTTATGTGAAGTCAGAAACTAGGCTTTATTCATCTTTTGTGTCCTCTAAAATATCTAGCATAGCTCTCTCCTTGCTTCCTGACGGTTAGGTCCTGAGCTGCTTTCCTCTGCCATGCCATTCTCTGCTATAGTCTTGGGCAGATGTTCTGCCTCATCTTGGGCTCAGAGCTATGGAGTTGGATGACATGGACTGAACCTCTGAAATTGTGATCCAAAGTAATTTCTTCCTCCTCTTAAAAAAAAAAAAAAAACAATCAAACAAAAAACCTAGCACAGTAATGAGTAAACACTTGTCTTATACAGCCACAGACACACACAAATGACATTTTAAATAATGTGACTACTACACTGAATTCATTTTAGAAAACTACTTTTACTTTGGTTAATTGAGACAGAGAAATTCTTTCATTAAGAAACATTAAAAGCAAGGTTTCAATATATAACAATGCTATCAAATGTTTATAATGTATTTTAAATGGGAAAAAGCAGGTTATAAAATAGACTTTTCAATGTTAACCCAAATGGAAACATACATGAGGATGTGCATATTTTAAAATGTAAGAGGTGCACATCAGACAAAGTTGTACTTAAATACTGAACAGTGCTTAAAGTATTACTGCATGATGGTTGCGAGGTGATTTTTTAAAGTGAAAGTTCTAGTTTTCCTTCATAGTTCTTGTGTTTTCAAGAATTAAAATTATTACAATAAGAAAAAGCTAATAAATTAGAAACCATATTTTAAAAAACTGTGCCCTTAAAGTCATTAGTACAAAAGGAAGCCTGACCTCGTAGACTATTATGAAGAAAAACTTCCTTCAGTTCTATGAGTCTGACATGGTTTGTCTAAGTTTTCCTTCAGTTGTTTGTCTTTAAAATAAGTATTATTTTCACCATATCTAGGTTAAACTGCAGCCCTTTTCCTTATAACTAGAACTCTCAATTATAAGCTACAGAACCAAAATCTACATTTGAAAAATAAATGAAAATCATCATTTTAGAAAAGACACAACTAAATCATGATAAATTTGCCTTAAAAAGGCGTATCTGGAAGAACAAAATAAAATGGAACCTTCTTAGCAGAACAGAGTAAAAACATAATGAATAAATAATCAAAACTGGGTCCTTTTCTGAACTTTTTGATGGGGTTATATAAATTTACTACTGAAAGAAAGAAAAAGGGAGAGAGAGAAAGAAAGAAAGAAAACAACTCAGTATTTTTAAAAGTGCCACCCTGAGGCTGTTCACAATTTTTTCTTTGTGACACTCACATCAGGAATCATTAACAAACCTGTCATAATGCCAGGTAACCAATGCCTGGTTGGCACACCAATAACTGCTGCATCCTTTTGACAGGAGAATACAGTCATCGATTGTGTTCTGTCATTTTCTCTGAAAACAGAATCACTGGGTGTAGTAGACTCTGCAAACCAAAGTTTTGTGCTTCAACAGAACACCCAGGACAGGAGGTGGAAGATGTGCTACTGATATTTCATTACAACAAGTGATAAAGAGAGAGCTGAAAAGAATACAGATGTATTTGATTACAAGTTTTATCTTACAAAGAAAATTAATATTAGGAAGTCATACTATATTTTAAACGGCCTCATTATGTAAACAATCTCAACCTCTGGGTTCAAACTGTAAGCTGATAAAATTAGCCACTATTATGGGAACAATTTAATAGGCTCTTCTTTAGTAGTTTTTAAAAACAGGGCTGGGCAAGGTGGCGCATGCCCCAGCAGCTCAGGATGTTGAGGCAGGAGAATTATAAGTTCAAAGACAGCTTCAGTAACTTAGTGAGACCCTTTCTCTAAATAAAAAATGGGGATGTGGCCTAGTGGTTAAGTGCTCCTGGGTTTAATCCCTGGTACCAAAAAAGGGGGGAGGGGTATTTATTATACTCCTTAAATATTTGCTAAAGCAGATAGGAAAAGGTCTCCAAAATTATGTTACACACCAAAAGTAATGACTCCAGGGAGAATCAACATTCATTCAACAAACAAAAAATTTAAGTATTTCCCATCTCCTTCTAATCTCTTTGTTTAATCAACACACTAACAAGGATTTTTAAATTATGCTTACAAAATATAGTTAAGTATAAGCTCAAGAATTGTAAGAGACTTTACTAGGCAACATGACTTAAATGTAAGTCATTACAAAAAGCCTTCTCTCCAATGTACACCAAAATGTGGAGATACAATGAAAAACAGAAGAGAAAAAGTTAATCTCTGTCCATTCAAGTATCAATCCCAAAAAATAAAAAACAATTTGGACTACACTGAGAGAATGCTGGAGGTGACAAATTACTCTCTAGCCCATAATAAGCCCAGCATATTTTGCAGACTCTGAGTGGAGAATATCTGGAAGGATGGGATAGGGAGTACCATGGGCATCCTAGGAAGGGAACAGCCTGCAGGTGGAATGGGGGTCAAAAGCAGAGGGACAAGGAATTATAAAACCAGAGTGAGAGGCAGGAAGCTCTGATAATAGAAGGCTTTATTCATGACATTAAAAGGTCAGAATTTTACTCTGCAGTGAAATCATTAAAATTATGTTATGAGGCACATTTACAATTCACATGCTTGAAATTATGTTTTTAAACACTTTAATAAATACAGACAGTTCTCAACTTAAAATGGTTGAACTCTTTTTATAAATTATAAAAAATAAAATATAGAACCCTTTTTATAAATTACAAAGAGTAAGGGGGAAAAGGCTGCTAGGGTTTTTTAACTTTTGTGACATAAAAGCTATACCATTCAGTAGAAATCATACTTTATTTAAATTTTGATTTTTTTTTTTCCCAGATAGCAATATTAGGGTGATACTCTCTTGTGATGCTGGGTAGCAGCAGTGATCTGGTGCTCCCAGTCACCCATGTGATCACAAGGGCACACAACTGATAGTCTATAGACCATGCTGTGAAGCTATGCTGTTCAGGAGTTTGGGTGCATTAAATGCATTGTCAATTTATTATTTCCAACTTTAGATGGGTTTATGTAAGTCAAGAAACATGGGTAATGATTCATTTACACCTTGCCTTCAGTAAACATCAAGTAAAACCAAGTCTGCTTTTGATGCTCTTGAAGGATAATATTGGATTTAAAAGAGTAACTAGCACACAAAAACCACTATTGAAGATTTTAAAAGTCAGATGTGATAATTTTAGAAAAGACCTTAAAATAATAAGAAAAGCTGGCAAATAGTTGAACAGTTGTTAATGAGAAGATTAAATTTTTATCTTAAATGTTACTATTTTTATAGTTGGAAACAAAACAAGAAAAGGCCCAAACACAAAGTATACTTTGTTTACAACTATAAAGGTTATATTTATATAATTTATTATATATAGAAATATATACCTATGTACACACACACACACACACACACACATACACACGGAAAGAATTTACAGACATGAAAATAGAGTTTAATGTTCAATTCTGTGTCTAGGAAGCTCATTATATAAGAAACATAAAACATTTAAAAACATACGTGGGACACAAAAGATTCATAGTTGATCTATTAAAAGTATATATTCAATTTTTCTTATCAAAGTATGAACACTCTTTAAGCAGTAAAAAACATTTTAATTGGACTACCTAGTAGAGTCCATTGACAAGCCAATTTAACTGATCTTATGGTTAAATCACTGATTTCTAATTACTTGGGCCATAATTGTATATGCCATTTATGGTAATATGTTATAAAATTTAAAATTACCACTGATGATGTTTCCTTTCACTTTATAGCAGTGGTTTAAAAAAAATAAGAATAGCATATCTGAGGAAATCTTATGTGAAATTCCAATGCATAAAAATAGACAAAAATGCAAAGTGTAATTGCAAAGTGCAATTTGAAAACTCTGCTTCACCAGTCATAGGTTGTTTTTTTTTGGGGGGGTGGGCAGGCTTACACACATGAAGTTGTTTTAGTTTCTTGTCTGGCTGCAATATTCATAAGCCATCTCAAAGGGGAAAACTGAATTCTGTTAATATATAATATAGTAAGGCTTCCCACGAGGCTGGCCAATTTAGTCAGATATGGTGCCCTGCTTCTTTGTTCTTCCAATAAACTTCTGTTTAAATATAGAACTCTTTTTATAAATTACAAAGAGTGAGGGGGAAAGGCTGCTAGGGAAAAAAAAAAATGACATTGCTGGGTGTGGTGGTGTGCACCTGTAATCTCAGCCTAGGAGGCTGAGGCAAAAGGATTGCAAGTTCAAAGCCAGCCTCAGCAACTTAAAAAGGCCTAAGCAACTTAGCAAGACTTTGTCTCTAAATATAGAAAGGGTTGAGGATGTGGCTCAGTGGTAAAGTGCTCCTGGGTTCAATCCCCAGTATGGGGGGGGGGGGGGATAATGATTAAGGAGTTTACAAAAATTTAAAAAAATGATCTTTGAGTTTATAAAATGATATTTGCTTTCACTCACAAGATAAACATTAATCAAATCAATACTGAGATACCATTTCTTACCCATCAGGCTGAGAAAACACTGAACAATATACTTAGAAACAGGTATTCTTATACATTGCTAGTGAATACAGTGGCATACCAAGAGTTGGGTGGTGGAAGCAAACCACCCTGATGTGCCAACAAAAAGAGAGTACAATGTCTATAAGAATTTTAAATCTGGTCTGCTTTTTATTATCATTTGCCAGCAATTCTAAACAATGTCAGTAATAAAATACTCCCTGGTGGGGGGGAACTTCTGTTAGAAGCTAAGCATAGTGGTACACAGCTACGATCCCAGCTACTCAGGAGGCTAAAGACAGATCACAAGTTCAAGGACAGCCTGGGCAATTTATGGAGAACTTGTCTCAAAAAATAAAAAAGGCTGGGTAGTTTAGAGATAGAGCATCTGCTTAGCATGCACAAGGCTGTGAGTTCTAAAATCTAAATAATGGGGCTGGGGATGTGGCTCAAGCGGTAGCGCGCTCGCCTGGCATGCGTGTGGCCCGGGTTCGATCCTCAGCACCACATACCAACAAAGATGTTGTGTCTGCCAAGAACTAAAAAAATAAATAAATATTAAAAAAAAATTCTCTCTCTCTCTCTCTCCCCTCTCTCACTCTCTCTTTAAAAAAAAAATAATAAAATAAAATAAAATCTAAATAATGACTGTTAAGCTTTAATATCATGTATGTAAGCTTCAATTAGCATACTTATTACTTATTTCTCAAACACTAAAATGAATTATATATGGAAGTTAACTTAGAGAACTTCTAGTTTAGCTTCTGATGTACATACTCAGTTAAACTGATTTCAGAAGTTAATTTTGTAATGTTTTGAGATCATTCAAGATCTCTCTGAATTCGGTTCACATATTTACTCCCCTTGATACCACACATTCTTGCAACTAAAAAGTAGATTCCAAATAAACAATCACAGTTATATGGGACTTCTCTTTATTAGGTTTTTTCTTTTTTTTTTTTTTTTCCCTAGCAGGAAGTTTTAGATGAGTTAATCGGACCCCAAAATATTTACAGACAATGGGAATCAGACTTCAATAATGAACAGTAAAAAATAAAGCTTCAAAATTGTTATTTAAACAACAGTACATGGAAACTGTGGTAAAGATCATTAACTGTACAACAATAAAATCTAAGGAAATGGACATTTACATAGGAAAAATAAAAAACTGAAGAATGCTAAGGGAGCCCACAAAGATGCTGCTCTTTATATTACTGAAGAAACCAAAAGGGCAATGTTTACTTGAATTCCTAGTTAGGAATCAGTGGATCAAATATCACCAATATTTACCAAGATTCAGTCATTTTCCAGACTTTACAAAAAAGAAAAACTTTAGAAGTTTTTTGTTTTGTTTTATTTTGTTTTGTTTTTTAAACAAAGTATAATAGGAATCTAAGTTTCATTTTCTGGTGAAGATATTTTAGCAAACATTTTCTGTAATTTATTTTATTTTTCTTTATTTTCTTGGCATGATCACATATTTAATATTCAGTAAAAGAAAATATTTAATGTTTATATCTTGCTTTTATCCATTATTATATTCATTTCATTTCATGCTTACTACTAAAAATAATTTTCTCATATAAAAGAAGAATGTATCATAAACAAATTGTCTTGCCCCAGACACCAAACACATACTAGGTAAGCTGTGGAGCATAAAATGATATGACCAGTAGGGAAGATAAAGTAATGAATTATTTTATTCTGCAGATAAGAGTCATAGTTACTACTACAGACTAAATGTAATCTTCAACCCACAAATTCATTGATACATTCTAATCCCCAGTGCAATGGTTTAGGAAGTGGGGCCTTTGAGAGGTGATTAGCTCATAAGGGTTCCAATGAGTGCACTTCTGCCCTTACAAAGAGCACCCTTGTCCCTTTTGCCATGCTGAAGACACAGCAAAAAGATGGCCTTCTTTTTTTTTTCTTAATGGTGCTGGAAATTGAACCTAGGGCCTTGCACACACTAAGCAAGTACTCTTCCACTGAGCTACATATCCCTAACTCTTTTAAAGATGACCTTCGATGAATCAGGAAGTAGACTCTCACCAGGCAGCAAATTTGGTGCCACCTTGATCTTGTATTTTCCTGCCTCCAGATATATGAGAAATACATGTTTAAATTATCCATTCTATGGCATTTTTGTTTCAGTATTCTTAATGGATTAAGATAGTTATATAACAACAAACAAATAATAGGAGGTTGACAGAAATAAGTAAGAATAGTTACCTATGGTGGAAATGTTGAGAGGAGTAAGGTAGAGGGTAGAAATAGAAAATAGAAGCAAAAATTCTCTAACGTACTTCATTTCCATATAATTTGACTTCTGAACCAACAAATGTTTTACATGTTTAAGAAAATTAAGCCAAATAAAAGAAAGCAATAAGTAAACTTTAACTGAAAATAAATAGAGATAAATGAACTTAACTGTGAATATAACCACATGAAAAATCATAGAAATATTTCAAGTCCCTTTTGGGTTTTGTTGTTGTTGTTGTTTTGGTGGTACTGGGGACTGAACTCAATGGCACTCTACCAGTGGCTTGGGAGGCTGAGGCAAGAGGATTGTGAGTTCAAAGCCAGCCTCAGAAACTTAGTGAGACCCTGTCTCCAAATAAAATATATATTAAAAAGGTCTGGGGATGTGGCTCAGTGGTTAAGTGCCCCTGAGTTCAATCCCTGGTGTCCCCCGACAGCCCACCCCCCAAAAAAATGAAAGAAATCTTTAAATTCAACTAGTGGTTGTAGTATTAACATTGGGTTTTGTAATTTTAAGCTCTTTTATTTATACTGTAGAATACAGCATGTAATTATGTGACTATTATGAGGAACCAAAATGTTCAGTGGAAGATAAAAGATACAACATAAAACTGTAATGTTAAATTTACACAGGTATAAAGATGAACCCATACATTTAAAAATACACCTTTATATAAACAATTAGAAATATGCATGTCCTAATGAGATACACTAGAAGTAATGACACCCCAATAGTGATAAATATCTCTAGTACTCATATTTTGCTTTCTAAATACATTAAGAGGAACCAGGACTCCTTGGAGAAACCACTGTTTCCAGGCCTGGGGCAGGAAAAGTGTAGGTGAGCCTACGTCATTATATTTTTCAAGAAAATAAAGAAATACTCTGAGACTAATGGAGGGCTGTCAAAGCTTTCTGAGCTCACACTAGCTATTTGAGATAATTTGAATACCCAAAAGAATAATGACTAAAACTGATTATAACAAACTGAATAAATAAAAACCCATGAGTCCAAATGACACTCTACATAGAGAGGGGAAAAAAGGAGCTCATCTCTACCCAGTGGAGGTGACTATAACACCAAACTTCTGTTCTCAAAACCTCAAACTAGGGCTGGGGTTGTAGCTCAGTGGTAGAGCACTTGCCTAGCATGTGTGAGGCACTGGGTTCAATCCTCAGCGTCACATAAAAAATAAATAAATAAAGGTATTGTGTCCATCAACAAATAAAAATTTTTTAAAAAACACTCTAACTAAAAGAAAAAAAATTGGCATTTATCCTGCCTTTTGGGGAAGAAGTAATTTTCCGGTTGAAAAGAGAATTTCTCCTTTGCCTAAGAATGTCAGTTAACAATGTAGAAGGAACGTCAGAACTCCCAATTCCCAAATAAATAATCAAGGCAAAAATCATCAGTAGATGCTAAACAGTTTCAAATGAAATTATTCCACCCAGATTACTTGCTAATATTAAAGTATACTATTATACACAAAAATCCTGATGCAATGCAGCATAAAGTGTATAATACCCCTATGAAGTATCCTTGCCAAAATGGCTAATCTGAATGTCATCAGCCTTTAGATTTATGTTCTAAAGGAACATAACATTCTAAAGGATTGAGGAATATAGTGTCAAGATAAATGTCACTATGAGGAGACAATCAGACTAACAGAAAAGTTTAAAAAATTGTTAAACTGTCTACATTCCCTATTATGTATGTGTAATTACAATGCACCAATAAAAAGCCCATATTCCCCTTAAAAATGGTGTGAAATTATTCTGGAATAAAATAAATTAAATACATATAACACTTAAAGGCAACACATAAATCGTGGTTAGATCCTGTTAGGAGAAAAAAAATCTGTAAAAAAATTTTTTGAGATAATTAGGGGAATTTGAACACAGACTCGATATTAAGAAGTTATTGTCAATTTTCTTAGGTATGATGGGGTATTATAGTTCTACTAGGAAATATATGCTGAATATTTTAGGGATTAAGAGTCATAAAATTTTCAATTCTTTGAAATGGTCTGGCGAAACACGGTTAGATGAGTGTGGAATCTAGGTGGTGGTTCATAGATACTCATTGTCCTATTCTTTCAATAAGTTGAGAGCTGGAGATGTAGCTCAGTGGTACAACACCTGCCTAGCATGAGCAAGGCCCGATGTTTGTCCCCTGGCAAAAGAGAAACAAATAAAAATGTGCACACATACTTCATCAGTAGATACAACAGTAACAAATCCTAGTAATGTGTACTTACAGGACACAATCCATAAAGACTCAAGAACTCATTCGATATTCTCTGCCATTCTTCCAATTAGAAATCAATTTTACATCTTTCTATTTTCCCCAGTCAGAAACAAAACAGGAAAGTAATCAGCAACATCTTCTCTCCATTAGCAAAGCAACTTCTCTGCAGTTCTGAATTTTATCAACAGGCAAAGGATTTTCTTTCATCTGACTGCCTACTTTACCTCAGCCCAAGCAAACATAAATGCAGTTGTGTTGAATGCTGGAAGTTTTCTAAACCCTCCACTTGGTACCGAGTTTTACGCCTTGGCTTTTTCTTTTGTTTTCTGATTTTTCATTTATTTTTGATCAATAACTGTACATATTTATGGGGTACAATGTGATGTTTCCATTCCAGTATACATTGTATGATGATCAAATTGGGGTAATTAGCATACCTCTCACCTTAAACATTTATCATTTCTTTGTGGTGACATTAAAAATCCTCTCTTCCTGCTGTTTTGAAACACAATACGTCATTGTTAACTATATATAACCCTACTGTGCAACAGAACACCAGAACTTATTCCTCCTAACTATAATATTGTACCTGTGACCAACATCTCCCTATCCCCCATATTCTCCCCAGCCTCTGGAGACCACTAACGATTCTACTCTCAAAGTTGATCAATGAGATCTGGAACTTCCAGATTAACTCTGGAAACCACTAACGATTCTACTCTCAAAGCTGATCAATGAGATCAACTTTATCAGAATGAATCATGGTATTTGTCTTTTTGTCTACCTTGGCTCAGCCTCCCTAGTGGCTGGGACTATCAGCATGGGCCACTTCACCCAACATAACCCACATATTAAACTTCCTCCTTAATCATCAAATACTATTGATAGCATCTTCTAAATATTTCTCAAAATCATTCAGTTCTCCCCTTTTCAACAACCATAATTCGAATTCAGGTCACCATCCTCTTTGACCCAATTAACCAACAGTTTCCTAACTGGACTCCTAACTGGACTTCCTGCCACCAGCCTTTTTTTTTTTTTTTTTAATGAAGTCAGGATAATTTTCCCCAAGCACAAATCTGATCACATTATACTTCTGCCTTTACACATAACCACCTGATGGCTTCCAAAAGAATTTAGAATAGCATTCAAATCCCTTAATGTAGTCTGCTGCCTTACCTCCTACCACTCCGTAGTTTTCCCATTCTTTGTACACACTCACTGTTATTCCTAGATTCCCCAAACATTAGGCTCTCTTTTGTTACTGGGCTTTGAATGTGAGGCTCCGTTTCTCTGGGACAGTCTTCCGGCAGTCCCTTGTTCCGTGTTTCATACACCTTCCACACCCATATTCATGTCTGTACATGGATGCTCTTTCTTGGAGGAAGCCTCCCTGATCTCCCAATTCTTTTATCTGCCCCTCTTGTTTGCTCCCCTAGTATCCTGTAATCCCCTTATCACATATGCCCACATGCCTTATCACACTGTACTATACTGCCTAATTACTTTCCTGCATCAGTCCTAACTGCAAACACCAGAATAGGAACAATTTAGCAAAAGTTTAACAAATACTTTAGAATAAATAAAATCAAACAGAAAAACTTAAAGCCTTTGTCGAATAAAATAACCTTTTTGGTCTAATCATATTTTCTTCTTTATAAAACTAATCTTATCTTCTAAAATATTCTACTCAAAATATTTACTTTTATGGTTTTCCAAATGACCCAAATTGTCTCCATGATTCATTTATCTTTCAAAACTTTGAACTGCAATGATAGTTAAGTGAAAACTACAAAGAGGAAATACAGTTTAACAAAGTCTACTACCTTTTAATCTCTAAATGCAGTTCTCAAAAGAACATTTTACAAAGCAATTGTCCTAGACTCTTCAAAAATGTCAATGTCATGAAAAGACCAAAAAAGAAAAAAGAAAAGAAAGTGAAGGAAGACTAGTCTAAAGTAAATGATTGAAAAGTCTGGGTAACTAAATCAAAAGTGTTCTTCTCTGTATCCCAGATTTTTAAAAAGAAAGAAAAAAACTATAAAGAACACTTTCAGAATAACCAGGAAAACCAAACAGCCCCTGTATATTAAGTGCTTTTATTATCTCATTCTTACATTTCTTGGTTGTGATAATAACATTGTGGTTACATAAAAAAAATCTATAATCTTACGAGATATGTGCTGAAGTATTATGATAACTGCATTACCTCAAAGTAAAGTGAAATGCAGTTGTCCAGTGTAAAAAATTACACACACATACTAACCCATGGGGAAAGGGGGGATATGAGAGATAGGCAGTACGGATACTCATTTGTTCTTTTTTTTTTTTCTTTAACCATTTTTGTAAGTTTGAGCTTTAGAAAAAGGGAAGAGAATAGCTAACATTTATTCAGTGATTACTATTGGCTGGTCACTGTCCTAAGATATCATATATCAACTCACTTCATCCTCACAAGACCCTTTTGAGGTGAGTACCATTACTATTATAGATGAGTAGCCAGAGGCACTGAAAGGTTACATATTTTACCCAGTCACACAGCTAGTTGTGAAACTGAGGTAAAAGAAAGTATAGCCTCTAAGAGAACAAAAGGCAAAGACAGGCAGAGAATAACTATAAATAAATAAATAAGAAAGAAATCAAAGACTCACATATAGCAATGCAATTAAAGCAAAGGGAAAGAAAAGTTAGGGTAGTCCAGCAACAACTAATAAAATGTTTTTTTAAAAAAGGTCTAAACTACATTTATATTTATTTAAACCATATTAGCCATCACTAAAACAGGCATGATTTAATTGCTGTCTTCCCAAGCTATCATAATTATGATAAACTTTACCCATGAGCTTTTCAAATTATACTGCATATGCACAGAGAAGAGTTAACATAGCAGGCCTGTGATTGCTATCTTTAGAAAAGCCTGCTTGTAAATGAGCTTGGATTTGGGGAGAGTTTTCACCATTTCTTGATGAGGAAGTCTCACTGTGCCTAAACTGTGCACATCCTATGGTCTGTCATCCCTCTGGGAGCTGGGGACACCTATGTGATCAGTCTCCATAACAACCCTGGCCACTGAGTCTCTATGGAGTTCCCCAGGTATACATTTCAAAAGCGCTGTCACAACTCGACACTGGAGGAATTAAAAGTATCCTGTATGACTCCACTGGGAGCATGAGGCTGGATTCCTCAGACTTTGCACCACTGGCCTTTTCCCTTTACTATAATACACCAGAGCTGTAATTAGGACTATATGCTGAGTCCTGAGTCCTTCCAGCAGATTACCACACCTAGTAGTGGTCTTGGAGACCTATGAAACAGCATGTTGTATCAAAGAGTAGTCCCATTTTTCTAGGATAATAAAAAGTTTAAAAATCAACACATCTCCATAAAAAGTCATATCAAAAAGAAGTTTATGCCAGTCATGGTGGCACACACCTGTAATCCCAGCAACTCGAGAGGGGTTCTAGGCCAGCCCCAGCAACTTGGCAAGACTCTGTCTCAAAATAAAAAAAAAATTAAAAAGGGGTGTGGTTATAGTCCAGTGATAGAGTGCCCCTGGGTTCAATCTCCAGCGTCACCACCAAAAAAGGAAAAAAAAAAAAAAAAAAAAAAAAGAAATATAATAGGAGTCATTAGGATTTTATCTTAGGACTATTTTTGCAATAATTGCTTCCATCCAATAGTTAATGTAGAGTTCCCTTATGAGACAAGGAAGTGAAAAGATAATTAATTATGAGAAATTCAATAATACCTTGAAGCTATGAACTAGGTCTCAGCTTCAACATTAATGGAATTATTCTTAAGAAATCTCATTTACACACACACACACACACACACACACACACACACAAGTTCATATAAACCCCAAGACATATACCTCTAGAACAGGTTTCTGAACCTCAAAGATTACATTTTGAAAACCAGAATTCCTAAGGCTTTTGTTTCTGTTGGCACAGACAGGATTAGGGTGATGTCAGAAGGCATCAGAGCCCATTCCCACGCACCCCCTAAAAATTATATGAGCTCATAGCAATGGAGGAAACAACTGTTGTTCATTCCTCTGAAGAGTTGAAACTTGAAAACAGTATATAACCAAACATGGTCAGCCACTTCCTGCATTACATTTTCTATTGAAAAATAAGTAATAAGAATTCTTAAACATTGTCTCACAATAAGTGTATTTTATAGAACATACTAAATAAATATAATTACTTTTAAAATTAAATCAGTTATAATTAGGATCCTTTTAGAGATAAAACACAATACACACTTTTTAATCTATCACTGAAAATATATTTGATCTGACAAGTTTGACAGCAATTTTACTTTGGAGCAATTCTGGTAGCCACAGAAAGATTAGGTGCATTTGCCCAAACTTTAAATCACAGTATGAATGGAGGCAACTATTAAATGGGAAAGGGGGTAGGAGATATGCTTTTCTAATTATAGCTGAAATTCTAATTAAACTGCCATGTTTAGGATTTAAATTATTACGCTTTTATTGCATGATATGTGGACATGCAAGAAAAATAACTAAGGTGTCAGACAATGTTAATGAATCAAAGCCAGGACACAAAAATATGGTCTTTGTCTCTGAGAACTTATGAGCAGAGGGCAAGATAGGTCGGCAATACAAGTGGTATATTTAAGAGATTTAGGGGCACAAAAGAGGATGCGGTCTATTTGAGCAATATTAAAGGATGTAACAATAGAGGGAAATTTTCCCTGCCAGCAATGAAGACTCATTAAAGGGTTAAAATAAAAGGCATTAGGATCACATTTCTGTTTTTAGACTCATCATTGGTAGCAATGTGAAATATACATCAGGAGGAAGTGAGGTACAATGATCCAGGCTCTATAGCATAAGGAATCTGGAATAATTCCCACATATTTAGCTGGGAGGAACAAGCCAAGAGAATGTAGGGAAGATCCGATTTTGTTTTTTTTTTTTTTTTTTTAAGAGAGAGGAGAGGGGGGGAGAGAGAGAGAGAGAGAGAGAGAGAGAGAGAGAGAGAGAATTTATTTATTTATTTATTTTAGTTATCGGCGGACACAACATCTTTGTTTGTATGTGGTGCTGAGGATCGAACCCGGGCCGAACGCATGCCAGGCGAGCGCGCTACCGCTTGAGCCACATCCCCAGCCCAAGATCCAATTTTGTGACTGAATTGTTTAACACTTATTGAGTTGGACAAGCTATGAAACGAACAAGTACAGATAGATGCCCACTCTGCCACCAGACATAGATGCCTCATGCTCACTGAGACCAGCCTAAAAGATTCTAATTCTATTGTCCTTCCTATGGAATTAACTGGACATAACTTTCCTAGCCCTGTATTTGAATACATGATCAGGGTAACTCCACATCGTGTACAACCACAAGAATAGGGTCCTAAATAGAGTAAGTTATACTCTTTGTAAGCATAATTTGCCAAAATATATTCTACCATCATGTGTAACTAAAAAGAACAAATAAATAAAGATTCTGAATCAATGGTGTCAACATTTATAAGAGATAAGGGAAGACAAGAGAAGCTATAGACATAGATGAGTTTAATCAAAGGCTTATTAGAATAAGAACAGCAAAAAGTACAGAACCCTAAAGGACACCAACATTTTAAGGGAGAGAGATTGGAAGAGATACCTGCTGGGTGTCCTAGGCATTTTCACTACTATTATTTCTTCACTAGGGACACACTCAACAGGCACAAAAGAATATATTTTTTCTTTTATCATATTATTTATGATGGTAATTCTCTCAAATGGGGGGAGTTCTGTTCCCCAGGAAACATTTGGCAATTCTGGAGACCCTTTTCTGAAAATAAAAGTTTTATTTTAGAACAGTTTTAGATTTACAGAAAAATTGCAAAGATGGTACAGAGAATTCTCACATGTCACACCAATTCCTCTTATTAACATATTACTATGTCACAATTAATGAGCCATACTGATACATTATTACTAACTAAAGTTCATATTTTACCCACATATCCTAAGTTTTTACCTACAATCCTCTTTTTCTGTTCCAGGATTCTTTTCAGGAAATGATATTACATTAGTTGTCATGTCTCCTCAAGCTTCTTTTTTTCGGTGGGGGTGGGGTGGGTACTGGGGATTGAATCAGGGGCCCTCAACCATTGAGCCACATCCCAGCCCTATTTTGTATTTTAGAGACAGGGTCTCACTGAGTTGCTTAGCGCCTTGCTGTGGCTTAACGCTGGCTTTGAACTAGCGATCCTCCTGCCTCAGCCTCCTGAAGCTGCTGGGATTACAGGCCTGCACCTGGCATATTCCTCAAGCTTCTAAGATTTAAGGTTTTGAACAGTTTCTTAGGCCTTCTTTGTTTTTAAAAATATTTTGAGTACTAACAGTCAGGTATTCTATTTAGTGTCCCTCAACTGACATTTATTGAGGCTTTCCTCATGACGACACCGGGGTTGTATGTTTTGGAAAGGAAGACTTTTGAAGCACAGTGACACTGTCATTAATTCATATCTATGATAGATATATATCTATATGTAGATATAGACATCAGTATGACTCATCACTGTTGACATTAACTCTGATAACCTGGCTGAGGTAGTGTGCCAGATTTCTCCTCCTTTCTACATCATACTCTTCAGAATCAAGTCACTATGAGGAGTTCATATTTAAGGAACAGGAGTTGGTTTCACATCTTGAGGGTACATACTTAAATAATTTTGAATTCCTCTGCACAGATTTGTATGGTTTTGCACTCGTATTAAAATTTATATAATCATTTATTTATATGAATATGGATGTATGGAGATTTATATGATACTCTGAGTTATAATCCAATGTTTTATTTAATATTTGAGCTATTTTGTTGCTCAAATTATTCTAATTTTGGCTGTTGGAGCTCTCCAGTTAGCTCCTATGTCCCTCTGGCATACTATTATCATTGTGGAATTTTCTGTCCTCTCTTCTTTTGAGGCTGACCTTGCAGTTTTTTGACCCAGTCCTAGCATCTGACATTTCTCCAAGGAGCTCTGGTTTCTTAGTGGGAAAATGGTATTAGAAACCAAGATCTGAAGACAATGTGTCCTCATTGCTAATGGGGTGTCATTGCTTCTAGATCCTGTATGTTGACAGAGCAAAGAAATGTATTAATCCGTGTATAAACACATATCAATAAATATTTCTAATATTTCTCTGTGTAACTCTCTTTATTTCATTAAACTAAAATATGAAGTCACAAATGTTGGAGACATTTTTCATGGCCACAACTAGAGGGTGCTATAAGCACCTAGTGATAGAGCCAGGTAGGCCTCTAAACATCCTACACTAGACTGGCCAGTCCTTCAGAAGAAATAATTACTTGATCCAAAATGGCAATAGTTGAAAGTCAGGTTGGAAACTCTTTACCTTTATTTTACTTTATACTTCACTTTTACTTTTATTTGAGACAGAGGTCTTGATATGCTATCCAGGCTGGTCTCAAACTCCTGGACTTCTGCTTCAGCTCACTGAGTACTGGGACTACAGATTCATGCAGAAGAGGAATTTTTATTCAGAGGCCAAAATCAACTAGCTATATTTAATCTGATTTACCTGTACAGCTGCACAAGATATGCTTTAAAATATCAGGTAAAAGTTGACAATTAGAATATTGATTCAGAATTACTAGATGTCAGAAGTTATTAAAGTATGAAAATACTCTCTTGTTCTTCAGATTTTACATTTTAGTATTGTTTTTTTTGCCATCTGTCATATCCTGGAAGTATGTTCTGTGTATGGAATTTGGAATTGTAGTTTAAAAAAGCTACAAGAGTGTAAATGCTTTGCATTGTCATTAAGTAGACCACTCCAAAGAGGAGAGAATGAAAAGAACAAGCCATAAAAATATTAAAAATTATAATCTCAAAAGAATATTTAATTTTTCTCTCTTACAAGTTTAACAAACTATTTTCTGAGAAGAATGAAAAGGCCACAAAAAGCTGCAGATTGTTTTGTAAAAAGTAAATCTCCCTCTAATTTTCAAATAGAATACTCCAAAATACTTAGATGTTAAAATGTTTGCCACAAAAAAATTATGCTTGAATTATGCTCTATTCAAGGCCTGCAATTTACAATCAAAGTCAAATAAAGAGAGGTCTTAATATTTCATTTTTGAATCTTCTAGTTAACTTTTAGAATACAAAATTAATATGCTTACACATCTGCAAAGCATAACCTTGACTTCTTGTTTTGGGGTTTGGTTTGTTTTTGTTTTTTGAGAAAAAGGAAAAAAAAGTTTTATTGCTGCCAATAAAGGAGAAACACCGGGGACTCCTGTCCCAAAAGCTGTGATTCTGCCCATTGGCAGGAACAGAGAGCTTAGAAGAGGTGATTCAAAGGCTACATTCTATGTGTTCTCAGTTGGAGTTGTAATTCACTTGTTAATTTGGGAGATAGTCATCTTTCTGAGATCTTCTAGTACCATCCCCAAAGTCTGGGTTACTACCTTACCTTGACTTCTAAAAGCTAACACTGGACATATAGGGAAATGTTTTTCTTCATGTTGGCTCCCTAGTCTTATGGATTATTTTTACCCATTTTTCGTGCCCTAAAAATAATCACTTTATTGATTTTAAATGTGGGATTGGAAGGACATTTGAATATTTTCAAGTTAAAATTACTGACTTTTGCCCCTGAAAAAAAATCAACGACTAAATTTATGTCTATCAGTGTCACTCATAAAAAGTAAGGCAAGAAAACTTGAGCCAAGAAATTCAGCTTCTCCCATACTTATGTAAAGAGTATGGCAGTAAGATGTAAAGATGATAATCACAACCTTAATCCTTAAAAATCATACTTTCCCCATTCATCTCAACTCCCCAGTACATGTACAACTGATGAACTCTAACATGTGAGAAACTGTATTTTCCACTATAATCATAATGCTCTTACATACCCAACTTGCTGCTACCCTAACAGCAATGCTCCTCAATTAATTCCATTTCCATTTAAATTATAGCTCCATATAAATTGGTTTCAGTAAATTAAGTATCCTATCTTAAAATTATATTTATATTAATTATAAATTATTTAAAATTATTTATATAAATTATTTATATAAATTAATTATATTATATCCTATATTTTTAAGATAGGATACTTATCTATCTGCCCAACTACTATCTGCCCACTTATAAACTACAAAATAAGAAATCTTTCAGATTATCTAATCCTTTAATTGTAGAAAGAAACTGAGGAATAGTACAGATGCAAGAGCTGCCCAAGGTTGCTGAGAAAGTTAATACATGACTTTTTTCTTTCTTTCCTTTTTTAAATACTAGGGATTAAAACCAGTACCTCACTAAGCATATAATAACTAACCCAGGGCTTCACACTTGCTAGGCAAGCACTCTACCACAGAGCTATGTACGTCCCTGGTCCTTTCCCTTTTGTTTTTATTTGAAAAAGGGTCTTACTAAGTTGTCCAGTCTGACGTTGAACTTCCAATTCTCCTACCTCAGTCTCCAGACTAGTTGTGATTACAGGTGTGTACGCCAGGTCACAACTTTCTTATACTTATTTTCACTTCATCTCCTGACAATATCTAACATAATTATAAATATTAATTCTGGGTTTTAATGGCCTAAAACTAGTATTTGGAGTAAAACAACAATAAGGCATATTAAATACTCTAATTTAACTTCATACCAGAGAACAGCCCTATAATTTAGCTAAAGTGGGCAGATGGTAAGTGGGAAGGTAGGACCACTTTTTTACTAAACCAATATAAATTCTCAGCCATCCATTCATTTAAACATTTATTGAATACCCAGTCTGTGCCAGGTCCTGTGGCAAGTGGTGAAGACAAGGAGTTCAATATGCAGGAAAAAGGGTAAGGCTGTCCCTTAGGATACTCCAACATACATCCTTCAGGATGTATATGAAGAGATAGCTTCTCTTTCCTTCAAAACTATTTATGACATTCATTATAACTTGATTTTATTTAGTAAAGCTACTTTGGTCTTTTTGTTTGTTTGTTTTGGATGAATAGTGGTTAGTAGAAATATTTGCCCCATGAATGCAATTATTCAGTGCAGTGATATGCCAAATGTTCATGTACTGATAGGTAAATTTTTATGAAGACAGTAGCACGGAAAAATCTAATTAACCTATAATTACCTTGAGAAGGCAGAGAAGACACCTGCCATTGCACGAATCAAAATCTTCTAAACTAATCACCTACAGACATAAAAATAGAAAGTATGCACCTATGACATTTGCATAGCAAATACTGGAATTCTGTCATACTTGTGTTGAAATTTGAAATTGATATGTATACTTTGTTTCTGACTGAAAGTGGAAAACAAAGAACCAGATGAGGCAAAACTGGTATTTTTTAATTCACACTTTTAAATATTGATACACTCAATCCAACTGCTTTGAATGGCAAAGTCCTTCAAGTAATGACTGTAATGTTAACCATTTCATATTTGAGCAAAAACCAAACATACAAGTCAGACAAGCACAAACTATTTAAGAGCACCATTTAAAAATGACAGTCCTTTACATTCTTTCCCAACTTGTGTTAGTATATGATGACTCTCTTGGACTATTTAACTCAGTTTGAAATACTCATCAAATAAATTATAACAAGGTCTTATAGGTCATACTTTAAGGATACTTCCCTCTGCCTGCAACTAAATTACCAGAATGCTCTAAACAGGCCCTGCTGAGATAGGAATTTAGGAAAAAAGAACACTGAGCCTCAAAAGAGAAATGTCCACAAACCACTGGAACAAAGAACAGACTATTCTTTAGAAACCCACCCATGTCCTTGCACTGTCGTTCTTGCCCCCAGCTTGCTAATTAGCTGATGAAAAAACAACAAAACCTCCAAGATCACAAGGCATCTAGAGGAACAACTCCTTTAGAGGGCATGCACATCAAAGAATTTGGTCACTGAGAAATGACCCTAACCTTACTGTAATGATAAGACATGCACTCCTGGGTGGAGATTTAATGTATGCTAATATTACTTGCAACATAGGAAGTAGCATGATTAGAACATTTGAGGGTAGCAATGGAGGAGCGCAGGAAAACAAATGAAATTGCATAAGCCTGCCCTGACTCCATCTCTAGTTAAGCCTCCTAGTTACTTTAAAACCAAGACCCAGACAAGGGATTCACTCTCTCTCTGAAATCACACGAATTCCCATTCTCTAGCGTGTGCTTTTCCTTTATAGTAAATCACATGCTCTGCTACTCGTACCTAACATGTTCTTAAATTCTTTTCTGTGATGTGGTCAAGAACCCAGAAGATCCAAGTAGAGGTCTCCTTTGCTCCTGGAGAGGCCTCCTCAGATCCCCAGATGATGACACTACTTTGGAAGCATGGATGGAAAAATGGGTCCTCTATTCACTGGATATATTTATAGCATAGATTCTTTCAGGGGGAAAAACCCTACCCCTGAACCTGATTCAACAAAGGTGTATGGAACTACCACATATCAAGGCATCACAATGGGCATGGAAGGGGGAATATCCAAAAAAAAAAAAAAAAACAGTCCACACCTTTTAAAGAGCCCCTAGTCTAATGAGAAAGGCATAAACAATTAATTAAAATGCATAGTATTCATGCTGTAACAGCAATCTCGACATAGTACTATAATGATGCAGAGCTCTAGAGGTATCAAAGGATATTTGAGCAGCAAAGTAGGAGGAGGATACTCAAGTCAAGCAGCACATGTGAAAATGGACTTGTGAAAGCCAAGTTTGGAAACAGCAAGCAATTAAACATGTCTTAATGATATGGTGGTTGAGGAGGATCACAAGGCAGACTATGAAACTAATTCAATAGTTGAGGCCAGATCATCATTGATGGCCACTTAAGTATAACAGGACTCTCTTGAAAGTATTCTTTGCTCTCCCTTTTCTTTGCCCTTCTACTCCTCTCTGATTCTTTGGCTAAAGAGAAGCCCACCTAGATGTTAACTGCTAGACCTGTCTTCAGATTCACAGAACACAGATGGTCTTTGTAATACCCTTCCTTAGTAACTAGCTGTGGAGCTAAGGAAGACCTCACCCAGCCTCACTGCTTCCTTTCTCCATAAAAACCCTTCCTGCCCCTGACAGCTTTGAGAAACTAACCCCTCTAATTTCTTTAGAACCAGCTTTTAATAAACCTGATTCCTTCTCATCAACTCTCATCTACCAAATATTTGTACTTCAGCAGTGGGCAGCCCAGACATTGGATTCTTATAACTTAAGTTCATGCTAGAGGTTAGAATTTTTCCTGTACACAATGTAAGACAGTGGAGATAATTAAGCAGGAATTTGATATGAGCAAGACTTTGTATTTAGAAAGATAATCTGGCAATGTATGAAAGAGAACAGTCTAGGTATGGGAAAACTTTAGGGAGACACCTCAATTATAAAAAGTTTATTTTTAGTCATAATGAAACCAGAAGTTATTAGCAGGAAGGATAGATTAAAGAATACTAAAAAGCCCAAACAGGTACTTGATGATTTGAATCATGTTCACCACATTTACACGAGTACATCTACTTGAAATATCATGGGGACAAATAAAATTATCTCAGATGTGAAAGAAAACAAGTTAGCCCTGCCTTGGATTAAATTTACGTTAGATACATCTTTTTCTCTTAGAGGTAATTGTTCTTAGGTATAACAGAAGCATCTTATCAAACACTTGTAGGTTTTTATTACCTAAGTAGCACTTAAAATACCAACAGGAGATTATGACTTACAGAAAAATTAACAATTGCATGTTGTTTACATATTAAGAACAGGGATCATAAGTCTGATAAGTGATGACAAAGAAAATATTGTACATAGATCACATTTGGGCAGGCAGGGGAGCCACTTGTGCATTTTTGTTTTACTGTTTATTAAAAAAGAAAGAATTAATTTTATGGATACATGTTCATTCTCATGCCAAGACACTGCATGTATATAACAAGGATGTAATTTATATGAAAAGATAACTGAATAATATTCATTAATGATGACAAATTGAAATGTTATCCTAATTTCAGTGAAGGAATTTATAATTAATAGACAAAAATAACTCAGGGGTTATTCATTTTAGGGCTGATAGTGAAATTTTTAAATATTTTTAAAATGTACACATGATTTTGTTGTTTGGGCTGGAAAAAAATTTCTGGATGTCAGAATGGTAACTTGAGAACAAAAAAATCCTCGCATCGGGGCATTGTAGGAAATATGCAGACAATAATAACAGCAAATTCCTCACAAAGACTTTCTTGCTTAATGTTAGGTTTGCCTAAGTGAAAATGGAATTGTTTCTATATAATATTATCATTTTCCCACTTTGTATAATTTCTTCCTACTCGTTTTTAGACAGGGGAAAAAAAATCAAGAAAAGTATTTTCTCCACATTATTTATGTACAATTGTTTTCCAATTTTTAAACAGAAATGACAACATCCAACAAAGGATCCTGAGGGATTTTTTAAAAGCATCAATCATTTTCTCAGCAGGGAAGAACGATGTAGGATAAGCACAGATCAATAAAGCTTGGATGTTTCCTTTTGCTCTGGTTCCATTCTCCCACTAGAGAATACTTTCTGCATACAGCAAAAATGTTATAGAGGTATATTTAAAGGAACAAGGAAAAGATTATCCTTGATGAAAGAAAGGAAAGCATATCAGAACTCACACCTCTCCCATTTCACAAAAGGTGCTCAAGCCAATTCTTTCCTTTCTCACACCTCCCATAGTTCCCCAAAACAAGCTTGGTTAAAGAAGGAACTGTGATAATTGCCACTAGGCAAGTTCAGTTAAACAAGGTGAGTGGTGATAGCCTCAAAGTACATTTATTTACCATTTTAATGGACTTTGATCCTATGAACAAAAACCACCCAGGCTTGCATAAAAACCTGCATTGCAGCCCTTTCACCAGAGGGATCAAGATCCTGATATGGAAACTTGGAAAGGAAATGATTTACCCTTAAGATTTCTATCTTTGGATCACTCTACAGAGTCTACTGCTTCCTCTTTCCTTTTAACAAAAATACTAAGGTATGCACTGCCTGTGTTTATATACCATGTTTCTTTTATTTTTAACTTGTACTTTTTCACAAATTGGCAGGAGTTAAAAGAGAGGAAAAGTGTTTGGAAATTAAATTCTTGGAGATGGACAATCATATTTGCCAATTTGTTCAGCCCCCTCAACTTTCCTTTTAGTAATAAAATCTGCCTCCCTGTCCATTAAAAGGAAAACTTAACATAGGCTTGGCCCTTCACAATATCTCATTTGAGGCAGTAATAACTGGTCTAAAGGGTAGGCACATGACCCCCAAAGAATTAGAGTTCTTCAATAAAGTTGGCATGTAAATGGTAAGACGTAGAAGCTCTCTCTTTCCACTGGGGAAGTTAAACTGGGACAGTTAGTAATCACAATTTCCTGTCTCAGAGCAAACCTTTCTTTAATAGGTAAAAATGAGAACACATTACAAAAAGAGAACTAGTCTTTCCAGTCATTCAGTAAACATTCAGTAAACACCTGCTATGTGTCAAATGTGCTGGGCACTGGGGATACAAAAACAAAACAGTATGGTGACCACATTTTGTGCATCAAAAATCAAGATATTATCTAGTCAAACATTTTCAAGTTACTTCTAGATGTGAGACATCATTTGAGAGAAACACTGTTTAGAATCAAAATGTAATTTTCAACTCCTCTGGGAGGAAAAAAAAAAACAGGATGTTCAAAGTTGGAAATAACAAGAGAAAAAGGCCAAATTTACAGGTGATACATAATACTAACACCATCATCCTATTCTTTCAAGTTTTCTTTATTCTCCCTCTCTTTTTGCGGGGGTCAGGGTTAGCATCAGGAATTTAACTCAGGGGTGCTCTACCACTGAGCTACACCCCCAACCCCTTTTTAATCTTATTTTAAGACATGGTCTAAGTTTCCTAGGCTAGCCTTGAACTTGAGATCCTCCTGCTTAGGCCTCCTGAGTAAATGAGATTATAGGTGTCCACCACTGTGCCCAGCTATTCCCTCAAACTTTCTATTTACAGTTTTTCAATACTACATAAAACAGAATAAAAACACCTACTGAAATAAGATAAAAAATGCTTCCTCTCACAAATAGGGGAGGTGACAGCATAAACTATAATATACCATGCTGAGAAGGCTTAATTGTTGAGTTGATCATCTGATGTCATTTAAAGCATACACATGTAAAACAGTAATAATAATACTCACCACCTCACAAGAGTTGAGGATGAAGGAATCTAATATACCTAAAACACTTAATGCTTTTCACAAGGTAAACAATAAATGATTTGTCTTACCTTAACTCTTACTATCATTACAACAGAAAAACACTTAGGGCCAAAGTCAAGTAAAAGTGGAGTGATCAACACCGTTAGCAAAAACAGCCTATGACATTTTAAAGGGGTCTTGGAATTGTTCAAGATGAGATTTACAGGAAGAGAAGTTTTACTCACTAGCTTCCTTTTAATGTATCTGCTTTGTTCTTTACCAAAGGGTACTACAGAATTAATGCTGAGGGTACTAAAGTATGTTCAAATTTTAAAAAAATTTATGTGATTCCAAAGTGTACTCAATTAAAATGTATTAGCCCTTTCTAATGACCTTTAAGCTCCATTCCCTCTACCTTAAAAATATATCTGAATCGGACCCCTTTCTCTCCAATTAACTCTGTGGTTGACTACCTTGAGTCTTGAATTCTATCTTAAATTTCACTCTCACATCTAATCTAGTGTACCCTACATGCCTGTTCTCCTTCCTACTCCTGCTGCATTATCATCACCACAAAAACCAGGTTAACCACTTAGAATGCATTATTCTACTTTTGTATGCTACCACTATCTTATAAACATATAAATGTTATAGAGACATATATTCATACATAAATACAGGATTTCCAGTCATTGTTCTACAAAACGAATGGGATATGTTGATACATATATCTGTATCAGCTGGCATAAACTCCCTCTAAATCGGCTCATACAGCGTTCTTTTTTATATCAATATAATAATCTATGCTATAATATTCTGTAATCTATTTGCCCATTCCACAATAAATAAGCATTATTTAAGGTGGGGGGTTATAGATCATGGTTGAATGCTTGCTTACCATGCATAAGACCCTAGGCTTAATCCCCTGCACTATACCAAAAAAAGGACATTATTAATATTTTTGAAGTTATAAATAGTGATGAAATAAAGGCCTTATACAGTTCTTTTATTTCTTAGTGACACATCTCCTGAAGATTCCCTGTGGCCAGGCATAGTGGTATACCATGTAAATGCAGCTACCCAGAAGGCTGAGGCAGGAGGATTACAGGTTCAAAGTCAGCCTGGGCAACTTTGAAACCCCGTCTCAGAATAAAATTAAAAGGGCTTGGGTTGTAACTCAGTGGTGGAGCACCTGCCTAGCATGCACAAGGCACTGGGTTTAATCTCCAGTAAAATACACACACGATTCCCAGGGACATAGAAAATGTGTGTTTTAATAGACACTGTCAGACTGCCTTCCAAAATAGGCAATAACAACTCATATTTCTATCAGCACTGCATTCAAATAACTTCCCACATCACCATGGCCAAGTGACAGGTGTTTTTAATATTATTTTAATGTTTTCCAGTATTATGAATGCAAAGTGAGAGTTTGATGGGTTTTTTTATTTGTATTTTACTAACTGCTTATAAGACTCAGCATCTTTAAAGAAATACTGTTGATATCTGAATTTGTTCTTCTGAAATTGCCTATTTCATATCTTTTGGTCATTTTCCTATTGGGTTGTTTTCTTCTTCTCACACTGTGCTTGAATATTATAAATACAAAATCTAGTATCTCTGTCATACTTTATTTTCCAAATTTGCTGTGAACTTTAAATTTTATGTTCTCTTTTACCATGTATGTTTTAAATTTTACATAGCCAAAATTCTTTTTCTTCTTTTTTTTCCCCCCTTGTCCAGCTTCTAGATTTTCTCTTTAATTAGGAAGGTACCAGGCTGGGATTGTTGCTCAGTGGTGGAGCAGTTGCCTAGCACGTGTGAAGCACTGGGTTCAATCCTCAGCACCACATAAAAATAAATAAATAGATAGATAGATAGATAGATAGATAGATAGATAGATAAAATAAATAAAATAAAGGTATTGTGTTCATCTACAACTAAATCTATTTTCTTAAAAAGAAAGTACCCTACGAGGTGCTTTCTACTTAAATATCAAAGTTTCTTCTTTCCACATAAAATATGAGAAATCTTTTCTAAACTGTATTTTGCTAAGAGTGACCCCTCTTTCTTAAACATATTTGTTTTTTTTTTTACTCTCTAGTGTTTGACCCTATGCACTGCAAAATCTTGACATTCTAATCATTAAAGTAAACAGACTTTTCACAGAAATCTGAAGATAAAAAGGATAGTAGACGTCACCTGGAACTTCCTATTTATCATAGGGACTCTGTTCTTCAAAAATCACTCTCAAAGAATGATCTACCCTTTGCTCATTTGCTGTTATGAGATACTTACTTCTCTAGACCTTACCATTCCATTTTTTATAGGTCCCTATTTGTTGGGGAACGCAAATCAAGTCAAGATGGCGCCTGGCAGTTTGCCAGGAGGAGTGGTTTGTGAGGCAACACCACGGAGCCATTAAGATGGTGGGGTTCCTCATTGGCTGACTGCTGTATCTAGATGATGCTAATTGAGTCAAGTGTGTGTAATCAGTTAGGCATATATACCTCTGCTGTTCCGCAATAAAGCAGTTCCCGTTACCTTGAGTTCCCGCTCAGTTCCTCTGCAATAAAGCAGTTCCCGCTTCAACCTTCAAGTTGCTTGTCACCTCCCGGTTATTTTGCCCAGCCAGACTGCGGCACCTATTCATTTCATTCTAGTCTCATATGTTTCATATTCCTGCTGAAATAACCAACCAAACAAATATGGAAGAGGATGTAAATTAGACTTACCAATAATTTAAGTGTGATGTTCTTGCTACCGGAAGATTATTCATTCCCTCCCTCTTTTACTTCCAATGAATACTGATGCCAAATATCAGAAATGCACAAAGCTTCTGACCTCAAAATCATGAAAAAGTGGTATGCTTTTAATATATATTCACATATGTGAATATTTAATAGATATATAGAGAGAATTACTATATAGATAAAATGCTACTCAAAATCAATTTTAAGAGCCGGGTGCAGTGGCACAAGCCTGTGGTTCAGGAAGCTGAGGCACAGGATTTTGAGTTCACAGCCAGTCTCAGCAACGGCAAGATGCTTAGCAACTCAGTGAGACCCTGTCTCTAAATAAAAGACAAAATAGGACTGGGGATGTGGCTCAGTGATTGAGTATCCCTGAGTTCAACCCCTGGTACAAAAAAAAAAAAACAAAACAGAAAGTCAATTTTAAGGAATTCTTTGGCATATATCAGGAATAATTAGGATAATTTCAAACTAAATTAATAAAGCTGAAGATGGAAAAAGATGGTATTATATAAGTTAATAAAGCTGAAAATTTAAAAAGTATTTTTAAAATTAAAGTTTTCACTGTTTTCTTGAATTTGATTTAATTAATCAAGCTCTTAACTGTATTGTTTTATCTAGATAATCAGACAGGCCAGGCAACATAATACATATTATAAGAGCTCTAAGGAAGCTCCTAGATTGAGATATTTTGATCTCAATCAAAAGGTCAGGTATTTTGAAGGGTTAGATAAAAATTAATTTTAAAAACATGTACCCAGTCCATAAATTTAAGATTGGATTTTCTTTGGTAATGAAAACTATCCCAAAACAAGAGTTGAAATTTGAAAAATTTAAAAATGTTTAAATTCAAACATTTAAACGTCCTGACAATTTAACCAACTAAAAATTGGTTCATTGGGTGCAGTACTGCACATCTATAATCCCAGCTACTCAGGAGACACAGGCAGGAGGATCACAAGTTTAGTCAGGCTGAGCAACTAAATAAATTTTTGAAAAGGACTGGGGATGTAGCTGAGTGGTGAAGAACTTGCCCAGCTTGTACAAGGCCCTGAGTTTGATCCCCAGTATAGAAAGAGAAAGAGAAGAGAAAAAAAATGGTTCAATATGAGGGGAGGAAAAATATTATTAAATGCAATCATAATTTTACTAAGAATTAAAAGTCAACAGAAAAACAAAATGCCAGAAAAATAAGAAACTGATTACCAATGTTTATTTCATCAAAACAGCAGTTTACTCCTTCAAATAATTTCTAAAAGACTGCAGAACCTTACTTGTGTTTGGAGAGCAATCTGCTTTTTGATTCACTTAGTGCCAACAGTTACATTTAACAAAAGTAGGCAGGACTTCACAGATTGTGCTATCATCTCCCCATCAATCAGCTTACCCAATTCCTTACTCAAACATCAAACTCAAAAAAACATGTAGTCATATGATTTTTCTGGAACAAAGATGCAGGATAGTTCTATTTATATTGATCAGAAACCCAACACTTGGCAAAGAAAAAAAAATCAGCAAATCTTAAGTAGTAGTAGTCAATGAATATTTCAACCTGAAAATATGTTTAATTTTTGACATTGATAGTATCTGGAATTTTTTAAAGCATTATAAATAAACAAAAAAAAAGTAGTAAATTAAAGCACAATTCCTTTATCAGACTATCAGGCTAAAAGGTAACCAAAAAGTTCACAAAAAGATGTCAACCACCGCCGAAAGCTTCACAAAGTATCAGTCAGGTTTATCCATCATGTTAAAGAAAACCTAGGAATTCTTAATGTACAATACAGACATTTACCAAATATAAAATTATGCTTTATACATCTCAGCAGTTCTAATGATGTCAGCTGTTTTGATTTATATAGTCATAATATAGGTTAGCTTCATTTTAATATGGTAGAGTTAGTTGAGCTCCCTATGTGCTTCTAAGACATTTGTAAATCTTATTATAGAGTTTACTATAAATATTTGTTTACACCTCTTTTTATTAGCCTGTGAGGTTCTGGAGATACACAACTTTATATCCCAATAACAAACACAAACTTTAGGCTTGAATGCATTATTCAGTTTATTAAGTTAAAGATGTATATAAACAAGATGATCTTAATCAGATTTATTCCTATTACTTATCTTCATAAGACTTAATGAAGTTCAAACCTGAATTATAAACTGGCATTAAAATTAAAGGTACAGTATCCTCAAAAAATAAAAGCTGGGTGCTGTGGCACACACCTGTAATCCCAGCTACTTGGGAGGCTGAGGGAGGAGGATCACAGTTTGAGGCCAGTCTGGGCAAGTGCGGGAGACTCTATCTCACAAAATAAAATTTTAAAAGCGGTACAGTACTGGCCTCACATGCACAAAGCCATGGGTTTAATCCCCAGTGCTACAGAACAAAAGCAAAACACTACATTCTTTGGAAGTCTAAAAGCCAAATATATGAATTTATAAAGCATATTTTTGTTAATAATAGTTTAACCTAGTTAGATTTTGTTTTTGTTTTTTTTTTAATACACTGATTTTAGTTCTGCTTTAATAGCTTAAATATATCCGTAAAAAAGGACCACACATTTAAAAATAAATGTTAAAAGTGTTTAAAAAAACTCCAAATTTATGTTGAAAAGAATCTTTATGGGTTTTGTCAGTACTCTAATTTTTCTAGGGTGTCATAGGAATTATTATAAAGTATGTCTTAGAGTACATTTTCTGCATTTACTTTGAGATGCAAAATAATTGGAGCCAGTATAACTGTTAAGTGACTAGTAACAGTACAAAATAGAGGATCCAGTTTTTAAAAGAAAAACTCATGTGTCAGGCTATCATTTAAATATAACACTTAATAGAAAATTTATTTAGTTGCTTAGCCTGACTTTAAACTTGTGATCCTCCTGCCTGTGTCTCCTGAGTAGCTGGGATTATAGATGTGCAGTACTGCACCCAATGAACCAATTTTTAGTTGGTTAAATTGTCAGGACGTTTAAATGTTTGAATTTAAACATTCTATTAAATTTGTTATAACGTATTAATTTTTGTAATTATACATGATTCTCTTTATTTACAATACATATCTAGCACAAAAGCTCCTCTACTTTTTTGGTAAGATAATATAACTTAATTATACATAGCTTGTGCTTATTACTGCAATTAATTTCAGCTGAAGTTGATATAATCAGGAAGGTGATAGTATAGACCCCGGATTTCAACACAAAGAAGCTTATCAATTCTCACTACCCAGCCCAGCTTCTTCTGTGAATTTTACTACACTTTACTAATATATTCTTACAGCTCTTCACGTACAGTTTACTTTCACTCATTTATTTATGTCCCACTTCTCCACTCAAATTCTTTTTAATATTTATTTACTTGTAGGTGAACACACAGTATCTTTATTTTTATGTGGTGCTGAGGATCGAACCCAGTGACTCACACATGTGAGGCAAGCACTTTACCACTGAGCTCCAGCCCCAGCCCTCCACTCAAATTCTTACAGATCAAGGGCTTGCTTAGATTTCCTAGAGCACCCAGTATAGTGTTACATATGTTACAGTTTGTAAATATCTGTTAAATTTTTTAATGCCATAGAATTTTGGAGTTCAAAGAGAACTTGACGAGAAATCTACCCCTAATTCCTATTCTAAGATTTTAGAGACTCTCTATTTTTATCTTCACAAAAAGTACATAAATTATAAGAAAATATCAATAGTAAACAGAGTTTATGACCTCTCAACATTTAAAGATAGTTTTGCCTCCATTTAGTCTTTAATTTATCTCAGAAACATTTTATTGGCTTTCAATGTCATTTAAAAAAATTTTTTTTCAGTTGTAGATGGACACAACACCTTTATTTTACTTATATTTTTATGTGTTGCTGAGGATTGAACCCAGCACCTCACCTTGTACATGCAAGGTGAGCACTCTACTGCTGAGTCACAACCCCAGCCCCTCAATGTCATTTTTAAGATGTATTCCTGTGAATAAGAGTTCCATATTTTGGAAGTTATTGCAAATGGTGTTTTCATCTTCATTGTTCATTGCTAGTGTACAGAAATCTAATTCATTTTTTAAAGTTATTTATAATTGTAGTATCTTTTTTCCTAAAAAATTATTTAGGACTTTACGCACAGATGAACATGCCACATACAAACAAAGACTTCATCCCTTCCTTTTCAAGATGGATACCAGTTTTTTTATTATTATTATTATTATTATTATTATTATTACTAGACCCTTCATCACAAGGTTGAATAGAAAAGGATAGGAGAGTTATTTTCCCCCCATTTTAGGAGGGAACTATGTAGTTTTTCACATCAAGTACACTGGTACCTCTACATTTCTTTCAGATTCTCTTAACCATGGTGAAAAAATCTCTTCTATGTCAGGTTTTGATTAAGGTTTTCTTTTTTTTTAAATAAGATTATTTTAAAAAATTTGTTCTTTTTAGATATACAGGACAGAAGAGTGCATTTTGATATATTACACATAAATAGAGTAAAACTTATTCTAATTAGAATCTCATTCTTATGCTTGTACATGATGTGGAGTTACACTGGTCATGTATTCATATAGGAACATAGGAAAATTATGTAGAAAAGACAGTAGAGTCCATACACTCTACTGTCTTTTCTATTCCAGTAAATGCTCCCTTCCCTTTATTCCCCTTTGTCTAATCCAATGAACTTCTACTCTTCCCACCTTACCCCCTTATTTTTGTTAGCATCCGCATATCAGAGAGAACATTCAGCCTTTGATATTTTGGGATTGGCTCATTTCACTAAGCATGATAGTCTCCAGTTCCATCCATTTACTGGCAAATGCCATAATTTCATTCTTCTTTATGGCTGATTAATATTCCATCATGTATACGTACCACATTTTCTTTATCCATTCATCTGAAGGGCACCTAGGTTGAACATCTTTTCATATATTTGTTGACCATTCATATTTCTTTTGTGAAGTGCCTGTTCGGTTCCTTTGCCCATTATTGACTGCATTATTCCTTCTTTTTTTCTTTAGTGTTAAGTTTTTTGAATTCTTTATATGTCCTAGAGATTACTGTTCTAACTGAGGTGCAGGTTGCAAAGATTTTCTCCCGTTCTGTAGATTCTCTCTTCACATTCTTGATTGTTTCCTTTGCTATGAAGAGGCCTTTCAGTTTTTGATACCACCCCATTTATTGATTCTTTATTTATTTATTTTCAGAGAAATCCATGAGATTTTATTTTTAAAGTCTAAGCCAAAATATACCTTCAATATTCTACAAGTTCACATTTATTTCTAGCCTATAGGGTATGTATCTGCCTGAAATCTCACATTGTGCGAACTAGATTGTTCTTTTTACACGTACAACCTCCTACTTTCCATATTACATACAATGTCTTTGGCTTTTTGAGGGCAGGAAGCATTATGTATGTGACGTTGCTATTACTTCCAGCACCAAACAGCGTGATCTGCACATATGACGTTCTTCAACAAATGTTGAAGTTGAATGAAACCTTCATGAAAATTTCATTTCTGTAATATACCACTATTGTCTTCAACTAGAATTTGTTCTAATCAATTCCCAGACAAAATGATCTATTACCTAGATATCCAAGAAAAAAGATAAAGTTAGAATTTTTTAGAGTGAAAATGGAATGAGTTAAACGTGGTATCACTAAAAGTTGATATGTGTGAATGGTCTTGTTAAGTTGTGGAAGCTGTCCTTGAACTTGTGATCCTCCTGTCTCAGACTCCTGAGTCACTGGGATTACAGGCGAGTACCAACACTCCTGGCCGTTCATAGCAATTTCTAAGAAGAGGGAGCATCAGAAGTCAGTTATGAGGGATAGATTTCATGTATATGTCAGCATCAGTTTGCTTTCATACCAAAATGTCATTCACATATGTTCAAATAAAAGGCACATTTAAACTTTCCAGTAATCTTTTTAAAAGTAAGGAAAGTAAAAGAAGAGTATCAGAGATATTCTTGTTTTTGATAATGACAAAGAAACTTAGAAAGGGCTTCATGTTCATAATCAGCACTGACGCCCTTTCTGAATTGATGTGTAATATAAGTAATGTGGGAATAGTGGTAATAGCAAACCAGAAATCAATAATTTAAGAGCCTGCTTTCCAATTCTGATTTTATTAAGTAAGCATGCATTTCCTCTTACATACAAATTACAAGAGTAAGAGAATAAGATCTCTTACTTTAAAAATAGTTTAACAAACTGAAATAAATATGAAATTCTCAAATATTTTAATAAGTAAGACAGGATAAATCCTGCCAAATGACTTTTTAAGGCTTTTCATGAAAAGGAAACCGAAACCCTCAAAATTTATACATCATAATTATTATCACCACCCCGTCAATAGTAAAGACTTTCTTTTCTGTCTTATGAGCGGCACAAAAAAATGAAAGAACTGGAATAGTTCAAAGCTCAAGTTGTATAAAGTGAATTTAACTGCTAATATAATTTAATTAACACTTGTGAAACTCATTCATTTGTTTCTTTTAGTGTGTAATATTCTTTTTTGGGGGGGTGGTAATACCCTTCCAGAACAATTAAAAATATGGAAATAAATTATGTTTTTCCCCTTTACAATGCTAGGGATGGAGTACAGGGTCATGCATACTAGGCAAGCTCTTTATCACTAAGCTATCCACCCCCCAGTGCTGGAAAGATTTACATGGTGAATTACAAAGACAGACCTAACCCACAAACTTCTGAGGTAAGTAGAGATCCTTTAATGTCTGAATTTCCACTGTGCGTAAAAAAACAGGAAAACAAATACATATCTCACACTTTCCTTTCATCAGCTCATGGACACTTAGGCTTATTCCATTATTTGGCTAATGTGAATAATGCTGCAGTAAACATATTTCATTTCCTTTGGTTATATACTTAGTAGTAAGATTGCTGGATGATATGGTACTTCTATTCTTCATTTTCTAAGGAAATGCTATACTCTTTTCCATAATGGCTGTACTGATTTATATTGCTATCAATGATGTGTAAGGGTTCTCTTGGTCCCCACATTGTTGCCAGGTCCTTAGCAATAAAATTAGTTAAGATAAAGAAAGAGCTACATACTCAAAACTGAAATATAGTTACAAAAGAAATGGGAGATAGCACAAGTACACAAAAAGATATCCCATGTTCATGGATTGTAATACTTAATATTGCTAAAATGTCCATGCTATTCAAAGCAATATACAGATATAAGGTAATTGCTCTCAAAATTTCAATCATATTTTCCAAAGAAATAGAAAAACAAACCTAAAATCCACATGGAACCAGAAAAGACCTAGAAAACCCACAGAAATTTTGAGCAAGAACAATGTATCTCGATACCTGACTTCAAAATATATTATGAAGCTGGCAGCTGGACCCAATGGCCTACTCACTGAAGCAGGAGGATCTCAAATTTAAGGCCAGCCTCAGCAATTAAGTGACACCTTTGGCTGTCGTCAGAGTGGATAACACATGGCATTTTGCCAGAACAGTGGTTGAAAGGAGACGCCAGCGAACCACTGAGATGATGATTTGAGTTAAGCTATATATAATTGCTGTGATGCTGGATTGATTGTATTGTATATTTGACCTTTATTGTGGGGCAATGGGGCTGCTCTTGCTGCCTTGGGCACCTGCTGCTTTGGAGTTCTGGAGGGGATTCCTGGAGAGTATACGTTGGCTGGGGAAGTGTGGGAGGAGGGATTTCCAGTTGGTGCATGGCGTTCACGGGAGTTCGGAAATAAAGTTTGTTCCTGCTTGAGTGGCTCGTGATTTGTGCCCAGCCAGACTGCGGCATTTGGCAATTTAGAAAGACCCTGTGTCAAAATAACAAAGGGCTGGGGATGTAGGCTAGTGGTAAAACATCCATGGGTTCAATACCTAGTACCTATATATATGTATGAATGTATGTGTATATTATACCCCCCCTCTACACACACACAGAACTACAGTAATCAAAACAATATGGTACTGGCATAAAAACAGATACATAGACAAACAAAACAATACAGAGCCCATAAATAAATCTTCACATTTATAGTCATTTTATCTCCCACACAGATGCCAAGAATACACACCAGGGAAAGGATCATCTTTTTTAAATGGTTTTGGGAAAACTGGATAAACTGGTTATTATGGTTTAGATCTTCAATGTTCTCCAAAAAGCTTATATCAGGCAACACAGGAATGTTCAGAGGTAAAATAATTATGAGAGCTGTAACCTCATAATCTATTTGATAGATTAATAATTTGAATGGACTACCAGGTGGTAATTATGGGCAGATGGGGCATGATTGGGCAAGTAGGTTGCCAGGGGTGTGGCAGGGATTTTTTCTGTCCATGGCCCCTTCCTCTCTCACTTTATGCTTTCATGGATGCCATGAGCTGAGCATTCCTCTGTTATGCGCTTCCATCATAATGTTCTGCCTCACCTTGGGCCCACAGCAAAGGAATCATCCAACCATGGTCTGAACCTCTAAGAAACATAAGCCCAAAATAAACTTTCCTCCTCTAAGTTGCTCTTGTCAGGTACTTTGTTTGTAACAGTGAAATGCTGACTAACAGAAATTGGTACAAATACTGGGGCTGTTGCTTTGACTGGGTGGTTCACAAGCCTTTGGAACTGGTTTGTGAAACAAGTTTGGAAAATTTGGAGATACAGGGTGGAGAAGCCTAAGAATTTTGTAAGCAAAGCTTAGTGGGCAATTCTGGTAGGAGTTCATAAGACCAGAATGCCAACAGGAATGGATAATAAAGAGGTTTCAGGTAGTAATGAGGACTCTACTGGGAATTGGTCTAGAGGCCATTTGTGTTATGTTTTAGCAAAGAACATTTTGTTCATGTTCTGAGACTTTCTGTGAGGCTGAATTAAAAGTAATGGACTAATTAATCTGATGAAGGAAATTTCAAGGCAGCACAGCATTTAGGCAGCAGCTTGGGTATTGTTGACAACTTTTTTTTTTTTTTTTAGAGAGAGAGTGAGAGAATTTTTTTAATATTTATTTTTTTAGTTTTCGGTGGACACAACATCTTTATTTTATTTTTATGTGGTGCTGAGGATCGAACCCAGTGCCCCGCGCATGCCAGGTGACCGCTTTACCGCTTGAGCCACATCCCCAGCCCTTGCTGGCAACTTTGAATCAGGTTTACAGTAAGAATCAAGATCAGGAAGCAGGGAGAAAAGATGAAAAAACAATTGGGGCCAAGGAAGCTGTTGAGGTGATAACTGCCACCAAAGGAAAGCAATCAGCAAGACACACCCATGATGGGGGTCAAGGGTTTAAAAGTGAAAACTCATTTAAGAGATCAATCATGGGGGCTCCCCACTTCCACAGAGGTGCCTAGGAACTTTTGCTCAGTCATCCATCCAGGCACTCAGACTGCCCAGCTGTGTTCCAAGGACCCATAAAGCCCCAATAAACTTTTCCTCCTATTTTATTCCTGTCAGGTATTTTAGTCATAGGGACTTTGCTGACAAATACACCAATACAAAAGAATGAATTTAGACCCTTACCTCATATCATAAACAAAAATCAATTCAAATGAATTAAAGATTTAAACATGAAATCTGAAGCTATAATAACTGGAAGAAAACCTTAGACATTGTTCTGAGCAATGATTTTTGGATACGATTACTCATAGCATAGGCAACAAAAACAAAAACAGACAAATAAGACTGCACCAAGGGCTGCAGGTAGAGTGTTTGTCTAGCATGCACAAAGTCCTGGGTTAAATACCCAGCATCCTCTTAAAAAAAAAAAAAAAAAAAGACCACATCAAATTAAATATACAAAGCTAATACATAATGGAATCTTATTCAACCTTGAAACAAAAGGAATTCCTGTCACTGACCACAGCAAGAATAAACCTCAAAGATACTGTTAAGTAAAATAAGCCAGGAACAGAAAGCGTGCCCATGTGATTAAGTTCTGACCAACAGTGTGTGTAACCTTCAGGTCTAGCACTTTTTAAAAAGCTGTTTGCCTTCTACTTGTTTTTTCCCATTTCCCACAAACTAGAATGTGAATGTGGTATGACAGTGGTGACTCAGAATTATCTCTGCAGACAAGAGCAATACCATATGGGATGGTATAACAACAAGATAGAAGGAACAAGGTCCCTGGATGGCAGTGTGCATCAGAGCTGCCTGCCAGCTAAGACAAGCAACAGAAATAAACCTCTATTTTCTGTGTGTGTGTAAGGACAATGCCTCCATGTTAATTCATTTCCCTACCTAGAATCTGCCTGAATCTTTTGATAGCATATTTTCCAAGCTAAGTTTTCTAGAATGCCCTTACAAATGTATGAGCTCTTAAAAGATATGTCACTACCGAAAAAAATCATGTGAACAGGAAAAAATAAAAACAAAAACACCTCAGCATGTGTGGGAATTTGTGGCAGCATGTTAAAAATGAAAAAGAATGTATACTTTTCCTGTTGCTTCATGACTATTCATTTGATAAAATTTATTCAGAAAAATAACATATTAGATTTACAATTAGATATAAAATAAAAATTTCCATGGGAAATGTTAATAGATAGCTCATAAGAAAATAAGCTTATATTCTTCATCTCCAAAAGTTAAGTCTATTATAGAGCAGAAATTAACCCTTTTAACAAAAGAGAGAAAGTGATTCCTGGGACCACTATATTCCTTGCACCTTACCAGTGGCAACATTTTCTTTATACTTTTCTGTGAACTGTAAAAATAATTATTACTAAGAGTATAAACATAAAAAGCTTATACTAAGTGGACAAAAATGAAGACTTTGATTCCTGAACATTAATAAATCTTAAATAAAAGCAGACTGTAAGTCCAAAGTAAACATTCTTCACTCCAGGAAAGCAAAGGAGATGTCCCAGTGCCCCATATGCTGCCTAGGGCTCATACAAGGATTCATACAAATCCTTTCACAACCTGAGGGGTAGTTAAATAATTGTGGGAGATCAAAATTATACGACTTTAGCTGGGCATTTTCATGCACACCTGTAATCCCAGCAGCTTGGGAGGCTGAGGCAGGAGGATCAAAAGTTCAAAGCCAGCCTCAGCAACTTAGTGAGGCCCTAAGCAACTTAGTGAGACCCTGTCTCTAAATAAAATAAAAAGGCTGGGGATGTGGCTCAGTGGTTAAGCACCCCTGGGTTCAATCCCTAATATAAATATACGTGTGTGTGTGTGTGTGTGTGTGTGTACATAAATATGATTTAACATTTCCTTACCATATTGGCTAAAAATATACAAATGATAAAGCCAAAATTCCTGAATTCAAACTATAGTTTCACCACTAATATTTTTGTTTCTTAGGCCAACTAACTTAATATCTGCCTCAGTTTCTTATAAATGGGGATTATTAATAGAATTTGGCTTGCAGATGCCATTATGAGAACTTACTGATCCAACTGTCGAGTAGAATTTGGCTCAAAAAATGCCTTCCTATGTCTCTCCCCCCCCACTTTGTGTAATGGTGTTTATATCAATCATGTATCAAAATATACTATGAAACAGACATATACCTAAAATCCTTCAAAATAATTTGCTTTAATTAATTTATTTATTTGGTACCAAGGGCACTTAACCACTAGCCACACCCCTAGCCCTTTTTATTTTTTGAGGCAGAGCCTCACTAAATTGCTGAAGCTGGCCTGAACTCTTTATTCTTCTGCCTCAGCCCTGACCCAGTCCCAGTCACTGGGATTACTGACATGCCCCACCCCCCACACCTGGCCTGTAATTTCATCTTTAGTTTCAATTCTTCAAATATCTTAATAGTGGGCTGGGGATGTGGCTCAAGCGGTAGCGCGCTCGCCTGGCATGCGTGCGGCCCGGGTTCGATCCTCAGCACCACATACAAACAAAGATGTTGTGTCTGCCGAGAACTAAAAATAAATATTAAAAAAAAAAGAATAGTTTAAAAAAAATCTTAATAGTTACAATTTTAGAGACTACTTATGTTTAATTGGTTACTCAGCACATTTTAAACTTAAGATAAAATAATCATTGAAATTAAAATGAAAAAAATAAGGTCCTTGTTCCTAAGGAGCTCACTGTCACAGCAGCACTATCCTATAGAAATACAGTGAGAGTCACAAATATGAGCCACATGTGAGGCACTTATATTTTTTAAAAAGTAAAATAATACAGGTAAAATTAATTTTAATAATACATTCTACTTAACCAAACATAAACACACTACATTATGGTATAGATAATCAGTATTTCAAATTATTAATGACAGGGACTGGGATTGTGGCTCAGTGGTACAGTGCTTGCCTCACATGTGTGAGGCATTGGGTTCAAGTCTCAGCACCACATATAAATAAATGAATAAAATAAAGGTCCATCAACAACTAAAAATTTTTTTTAATTATTAATGACAAATTTATTCTTTTTTGGTAGTAAACTTTCAAAATTCAACATGTACACATACATTTATCTCAACACAGATGCTACATTTTCATAGGAAATACTCTGATCACTCTATAGAATGTGTTTTGTGTTATGCTGCAGCCAGTAGTAACATGTAGCTACTTACACTTAGACTACTAAAACTTCAGTTGTAGTAGCTACATTTAAAGGTGCTCAATAGCTACTAGTGGCTACGGATTATATTTGGACACTGTAGGTCTGTGAAGAAGACAAATGTGCAAGAATTGGATTTAGGAGGTGATCTTTAGGCAGAAATGTAAAGGATAAATAGGAATTTGCTAGACAGACCAGTTGGGAAAGAATGTTACAGGAAAAAGGAATAAAATCATGAGAAAAGAGGCTTAAGAGAATTTACTAGGAAACCTATAAGTAGCCCAGAATTACTTAAGACATGAAATTGTTGAAGGCTTCGGCAGGGACCAATTCCTAAACAATTTTAGAACACATGATGTAACACAGCAGGACACTAGAGATTCACTGAAGAGGAAGTCTCTTCTCCCTAAACTCAATGACAAAATTAATAAAAAAAGAAGTTAGTGTTGAAATAGGAGGAAGAAGAGGAGAACCATAGAAGTTATATTCATAGTCCAAGAGGCTAAATATTAAAGTATAAATATGAGCATAAACGTGTAAAATAGTAGTTTGGCAAATGTTACCTCCAATAAGCTTAACTGACCATTTTACTACCATCAACACCTTTATAAAGTCTGTATTTTAAGTAGGCAAATTTTATTATTATTTTTATTTATTTATTTATTTTTTAGATACTGCCTCTTTGGAAAGTTTTAAAAAATGGATTTGGAAGTGAATCTGGAGGGTCTCTTGACAATTGGCTCTAAATAATTTTGTTGTTCAATGATCTCATTTAAAAGCCAACCATGAAAATTTCAAGAGCCAAGAAACATCTGTATTGTTTAACTGCCATCTAGTTCCAGGAATAGTATTAAGAATTGTTCCAGAAAGTTTTATGATCTAAGCAGGCTTACACAACTGAACTATCACATATAACACAAAGTTATAGAGAAGGTATTTTGAGTCCCTTGAATCATAAAGTAATAAATTTGGCACAACTACATCTCTCAAACAAATCTTTTTTAAAACCATATTCAAAATCTAAAGTAAAAAATACAAAGACCTTCAGAAGTGATCAGAGTAAACTACTTTGTATAACCTTTACACTTTTTAGAGAATTTTTTTAAGGAAACAATGAAAAGTATCAAAATAGTGTTTTAATTATAAATTCAGACTGCTCCAAACTGACCCATTTAATAGATACTTGGTAAATCAGTTCCTATAGTAAAGATTTTCAAGAGTTCCTATATTTTAATTATTTGTTATTCAAAACCTATAAAATTTCTTTCAGAAACTGTTTTTCATAATTCTAAGCAATGTTCATGACAAAATGATATGTAAAATTCTAATTTAAGACTATTCTAAATTAAATGCTATTTCAATTCATCTTAACATTTAGATAGCAATTTTGACAGTTCATATAAATCCCCAAAGAGAAGGAAATGGGATTTGCTTAACAAAGATTTCAATTTTTCCCTATTGATTTTCATCATAAACTCCAACAGGCCAGTACTAAGTCTTTTATGTTTCTGATAAAGAAAAGGCAAGTTAATTTCTAGCAGAAGTTTTTGTTGTTGTTGTTGTTGTTGTTGTTGTTGTTTTAACCAATATAACTCCCCAGCATTTCTCCCTACAACCCAGCCTCCCACCCTTTGGTACCTTTCCTGTTTCTTTTTTGTTTTTTGGTTTTTTGGGTTTTTTTTAAGTTTAAAAAAAAAAAAAAGTAGCAGTTTCCAGTAACTGTTCCTTGGATTCCAAGACCTCTCAAACAGCATCAAGGTACACACCCTACTACAGGTCTGCCTACAATTCCCACCCACATGCTTATCCCACAGAGGTGTTAGAAATTTAGCCTAATACATTGCCATGACTGAGAACTCATCATCTCAAAAGTCATCCCTTTCTCTTTAGACAGTTACGATTAGAAAATTAGTTGGAATATGAACTCCAAATTTGTCTCACAGTAGTTTATACCTTCATCTTGACCCCCCAAAAAAAAAAATTCAATTCCTCTTCCACATGACTATGTTCCCAAATTGTGAAGAATCCTTATGAGTTTTCCATCTATTTATGTAGCAGAAGTTTTTAACATCAAAACTGAGAAAGGGAGGGAAAAAGAGTGAATTCCAGAAGAATAAAGCTGAAAAGTTTCTGCACTGTCCTTAGAGTATTAATATAGAGCCTTAATATGTTAATTTAAACTATAATAGGTCCCTGGCTCATATCACCAATTCCAAATACTCTTCCAATCTCCCAAAGTGAATTAAGAAATCCCTACCAACCAGTTTCTCTGCTCCTCCTTCACAAAACAATCTACTGAAAAAGTTGCCTCTGTTGCTTATCTCTACTTTCTCACTTCAACCCCAAACAGACTTTTGGCCTCACCTCTTCAATGAAACAGCTCTGCTCAAGGTCATCAAATATTCCTTTTGTTTTAAAATAACCAATAGGTGAACTTCTCTCACTTTACTTTTTTACTTTTAATTATCCTCCATTATCCTTCAATCCAATTTATTACTTCTTTAAAACACTCTTCACTAAATGAATCACAGGTTGCTACATCACTGCTTACACCATTTCAGTATCTTTTTCCTACACCAGACTTTTAAAACCCAGTGTGCCCAGGGCTCTATTCTTGGTCCTACTGTCTTTTCAATTTATCCTTATTTCCTGGTGATCCCATGAGAACCAAAGCTTCAAATACCATATATGTGCTGATGACTCTCAAACTGCAATCTCAAGCTTAGCCCTCTCTCCAGAGCTACAGATTCCTATATACACCACTACCCCAAATCTCTAACAGAATAGACAAAAAGCTTTTTAAATTCAATCCTTGGGAATGTCATAAGGATCCAATGGAGTAGAGTTGTATTTTTAAGCAATTATATTTGTAAGGATTAATATTTAATAATTTTTATTATTTTTTAGGTCTTTCAAAGAGTAAATAAAAATTTAACATATGTTTAAATAGAAAAACTTGCTGTGCTTAGTGGTGCATGCTTATAATCCCAGAAACTCTGGAGGCTGAGGTAGGGGGATCCCAAGTTCAAAGCCAGCCTCAACAACTGGCAACATCCTGTCTCAAAAGAAAAAAGGGCCAGGGATGTAGTCCACTTGTAAAGCACTCCGAATTCAATCCCCAGTACCATGCACATACACTCATACACAGAGAGAAAGAGGGAGGGAGGGAGGGAGGGAGGGAGGGAAGGAAGGAAGGAAGGAAGGAAGGAAGGAAGGAAGGAAGGAAGGAAGGAAGGAAGAAAAGAAGGAAGGAAGGAAGGAAGGAAGGAAGGAAGGAAGGAAGGAAGGAAGGAAGGAAGGAAGGAAGGAAAAAGAAAAGAAAAATATTTTTAATTTGCAATCACCATGAGTTTATTGGACTCTTTTTTAAATCTAAGACATATCATGGGGTCTCAGTGATCTTATTTTTTCTATATCTGGAAATCTTTCGAGTTCATCATCCTGAAATTATTTCATCATTATATAGCCTTTATTTGCAATTATATTTAAAAACTCTAATAAGAGAATAGAAGAATGGAATTGTCCAAAAGAATGTTAGTACTATATCATCCTTACATTTTCTTATTGTTTTACCCAAAGCATTGCCTCCTCTTTTTAAAATAAGCCTGAAGGCATCATTCCTATATTTCTGAAGATTTCAGTGAACACAGTTGAGAACTCAAAATATTTAATTTTCTACCCATAATGTCACAGAGAAGAAAGCTGGTAACAGAAAGACATTTCATAATTCCTGGATAAGAAGCAGGTAGTGGTCAAATTTCAGATTATGGATCTTCAGATGATGAAATTCTAGATGAATTTCCTCAAACTTAAAAAGTAAAAAATGGGGGCTGGGGATGTGGCTCAAGCGGTAGCGCGCTCGCCTGGCATGCGTGCGGCCCGGGTTCGATCCTCAGCACCACATACAAACAAAGATGTTGTGTCCGCCAATAACTAAAAAATAAATATGAAAATTCTCTCTCTCTCTCTCTCTCTCTCTCTCCCCTCTCTCACTCTCTCTTTAAAAAAAAAAAGTAACAAATGGACAACATATATTTTAAAGACAAAAAGAAAATGTGGTATTCTTAGCCAGTTAGTCATTCAATAAGAAACTCCACCATGAAATGTTTTGAGAACCTAGACCAATTCATTTAGTTACAAATCTTGTTATGATGTCTGTACAGCAAAATTCACTTGATAAAGTTCATATGTGGAAAATTCTAAGGGAAGATTATCTGTACAAAGGCATACAGAACAAAACAGATGATGTAAAAATAAAAGTTATCATTATAATAGTTTATAAATCTAAAACACAAAAACATTTTTCATAGCAATCATTCATTCTTCAACAAAATCACTAGGCATCAAAGTTTTCAAAAGCATTGCCTTTTGACAATAAAAATTTAAGAACCAGAAGTACTGATAAAATGAGAACCTATTAGAAATATATTTTAAGTCTGGAAATCAGTGTTTGTTAGGATAAATGAGAACCTATTAGATATATTTTAAATTTGGATATCAGTTTTTATAGGATATCAGGCTTGTGCAGGGCCATTGATGGGCAGTTAGTTATAGTCAATGGATTTTCCCATTTTTGAATTATGTATTTGCCTTCAAAACCAGGGAAAAACAGAATAAAAATTATGTTTGCTATATTTAAATTATTAAAAATTTCTAACAAAGTAGTTTTTGTTATTCCTGTATACTTACTTCTATAAATTATTTGTAAAATAAAAAATATAAAAATTGAAAGTGAAAAAGTTACAATGGACTTAGATGGTAAATGACGGGGGCTGTTTATCTTGCTGTACTGGAGGTTAATTCAGCCAACACAGAGCTTTCTCAATCTCCACCTCCAACCATGAGATTTGACAATTTCAGCAAATGGCACCACACCACCTTTGGGCACCTTCTTACAGGTCAAAAAACCAAGGTAATCTTTGACTCAAGTCTTTAATACCAGCTAAATTCTACTGGCTTTACCCACCAAATACACCCTGAATCTGCCTTGCCACCACTTGGACCCAAGCAATCAGCACATGCAACAATAGTGCCCTACCTATTTCTTCTACTGCCACTTTTGCGTTCCTCTTCCACATAGCCCATGAATGGCTCACTTTGTGAGGGATGGAGGGTAGGAACTCTCTAAAGGTTTTCTATCATATTTTTTTGGAGAGTTCTATATCATTTTATTGTATATGTAAATTTGTATAACCACAAGCACAAACAGTACACGGAACTGTTCATAACCCCAAAGATGTCTTTCATCTACCCTAGCCTTACACCTCTCACTCCTAATCTATGGCAACCATCAATTTGTCTTCTTCTTATTATTCTTCTTCTTTTTTTTAGTTCTAATTCCATCACATTTTGAAAATCCCAACTCCTTTCTGTAGTCCACAAGTTTCTAACTGATCTGGTCCCTGACTACTTCTTACTTCGACCCCTTATCACTCTTTCTCTTTCTGACAGTTCTTTAGTCACACTGGCCTCTTTTCTTTCCTTAAACATACTAAGTTTATTGTCACTTTGTAGTCCTTTCTGCTAGGAACGCTCTGATAGCAGATTCTTAAGACTTCTTCCTTCTCATCTTTTCGGGTCTCAATTCAAATGTCACATCTTCAGTGAAACCTTTTCTGACTCCAGCTAAAGAGCTCTTGCTATAACCCATGCCATTCACAATCAACTAATACCTATTTACTTCCTCCATATTCATCAATAGTATCTTACCAATAATTAAAAATTACTTACATACAGTTTATCTTTTCTAGCCACTCTACAATGTAATCCTCTTAAGGACAGAAACCATCTTGAATACCACTGCATTTCCACCACTGAGAACAAGGACTAGCAATTAATAGGTATTTGATAAATACTGGCACTTAATTGACAAAAGGGAGTCCATGAAAAGTATCATATACTCCTTGCTGAGGATAAGAGAAGTGTTACAAGGTAGGACATGATCTCCACTCCTACACTTAATTCCGTATTCCTTACTGAATAAGGAATAGGAATGTGTGTATACCGATAGATTATTGTTATAGAGCCTCAGATTCAAATATTGGTATTAATATGTTTAATCTGTCAAAATCAAATAGGAAATTGAAGATGTGTGGACGGATGGTAGTGGGAGGGAGGAGGGAAGGGGGGAGAAAGAGAGGAGGGAGAGGAGGAGACAGAGAGAGAGAGAGAGAGAGAGAGAGAGAAAGAAAGAAAAGAGAGGAAATATGATGTCTTTGCCCTCCTCCAAATTTCTTTCCCAAAACAAAAGCCTATTTACAAATATCAAGCAAATGAAAAGTTGCCAAATTTCAATCTCTTTCAACATTCATTTTGGTTTAGTTCCACTGAAGAAATATGGCTCAGAACATTTAGGGGCAAGCCAGGTTCTTTCCCTTCCCACGACTGCACACTACCCAGTAAACTTTCCAGCAAATACAATCCAATAAATGCAATGGAGCTCAGAAAGTCTGAAGACAAATTAGTTTAAAAAACTTCTGTACTATCAGGGAAACAACCTACATACACAGTTGTGCTCTGCTGATTATGAATGAAGTGTTACTGACATCGCTATTTAAAAAATGCTCAAACCGATAGCTAAAATACCTAGGCATTTTATTGTCGAAAATGTCGAAGACACTTCTTTTGAATCTCTGACGGAAAAGCAATGTAAAACAATAATCCTATGAAACATACTCATAAAAAGTAATGCATTGATTGAAACTCATCAATGGCACCAGCATTCTATGCTTCTGAAAGATTAGTCAAACAAGAGCTAATATTCATTACAAGCAAAACAAAATTATCTATATCCTGAAAGTACAGATAGATAAAACTTATAACATCTCAAATCGAACTACCAATAGTATCTCGAAACTTAAGACCATAAAATAACTACATTTTAGATGAAGAACATCCTCCTCGCTTTTTAGTAAAAACACATTAAACCCATTGTTCCACTGTCCTATATATAGGATGCCTATAAAAACTTAAATTGATAATATTGTAAAATGGTCATACTTACAGTTTCAATGAAAACCCAATCAAAATACCAATGACAGGGCTGGGTTTGTAGCTCAGTGATAGAGTGCTCTCCTCGCATGTGAAAGGCACTAGGTTCGATCCTCAGCACCACATAAAAAAATTAAAATAAAGGCACTGTGTCCATCTATATCTTAAAAAAATATTTTAATAAAATACCAAAGACATTCTTCACAGAACTAGGTTAATTTAAAAAAAAAAAGTCCTAAATTCATTTGGAAGAACAAAAGACCCAGAATAACCAAAGTACTTATAAGCCAAAAAAGAAAAAATCAGTGCTGGAGACATCACAATACCCGATCTCAAATTATACTACAGAAGTATAGTAACAAAACCTGAATGGTATTGGCATAAAAACAGACACATAGACCAATGGTACAGAATAGAAGACGCAGAGGAAAACCCATACAAATACAGTCATCTGATCCTTGAAAGATGCCAAAAACATACAATGGAGAAGAGACAGCCTTTAAAACAAATGGTGTAAAAAAACACTGGTTTTCCATTAAGTAGAAAAATGAGACTAACTCATACACTGCTGGTGAGACTACAAATTGGTGCAGCCAATATGGAAAGCAGTATGGAGATTCCTTGGAAAATTGGGAATGGCACCACCATTTGACCCAGCTATCCCTCCCCTCAGTCTATACCCAAAAGAACTTAAAAAAAAAAAAAAAGGTGACATATATACACAATAGAATATTACTCAGCAATAAAAGAGAATAAAAGCATGGCATTTGCAGGCAAATGGATGGAGTTAGAGAAGATAATGCTAAGTGAAGTTAGCCAATCCCAAAAAACCAAATGCCGAATGTTTTCTCTGATATAAGGAGGCTGATTCATAGTGGGGTAGGGAGGGGGAGCATGGGAGGGATAGAGGAACTCTAGATAGGATAGAGGGGTAGGAGGGGAAGGGAGGGGACATAGGGTTATAAATGATGGTGGAATGTAATGAACATCATTATCCAAAGTACATGTATGAAGACGTGAATTGGTGTGAATATATTTTGTATACAACCAGAGATATGAAAAATGTGTGCTCTATATGTGTAATATGAATTGTAATTCATTCCGCTGTCATATATAAATTAATAATAATAATAATAATAAAGAAAAAGAAAAATGAGACTAGATCCCTATCTCTCACCCTGTACAAAAGCTAACTCAAAAGGGATCAAATACTTACAAATTAGACCAGAAACTATGCAATTCCTAAAAGAAAATATAGGATCAACACTACCAACATATTGATGCAGGCAATGATTTTCTCAATAGGACCTGTAAAGCTCAGGAAATAATGCCAAAAGTCAATAGATGGGATGATATCAAATTAAAAAGCTCTGCACATGAAAGAAACGAGAATATTAAGAGAGAACCTACAGAATGGGAGAAAATCTTTGCTAGCTGTTTTTCTGATAGAGCATTAATATCCAGAATATACAAAGAACTCAAAAAACTTAGCACACACACAAAAACCCTCAATCCAATTAATAAGTGGGCAAATGAACTAAACAGACACTTCTCAAAAAAAAAAAAAATACAATGGCCAACAAATATATGAAAAAATGTTCAACATCGTTAGGTAAATGCAAATCAAAACTACACTGAGATTTCATTGTACTCTGATTAGAATGGCAGCCATCAAGAATATAAATACAGGAGCTGGGGATGTGGCTCAAGCGGTAGCGTGCTCGTCTGGCGTGCGTGCGGCCCGGGTTCGATCCTCAGCACCACATACAAACAAAGACGTTGTGTCCGCCAATAACTAAAAAAATAAATATTAAAAAAATTCTCTCTCTCTCTCTCTCTCTCTCTCTCTCTCTCTCTCTAAAAAAAGAATATAAATACAGTAAGTGCTGAAGAGGATGTGGAGAAAATGTACATTTTTATACTCTGGTGGGGCCGTAAATTAATACAATCACTATGAAAATCAGTATAAAGACTAGGAATGGAACCACCATAAGACCCAGCTATACCATTCCTCAGTATTTATCATGAAGAATTGAAGTCACCCTACTATAGCAATACATGAATAACCAAGTTTATCACAGCACAGTTCACAATACACAAACTATGGAACCAGCCTAGATGTCTGCTAGTAGATGAACGGATAAAGAAAATGTGGTATATATACACAATGGAGTTTTATTCAGCGATAAAGAAGAATGAAATCATGTCATTTGCAGGAAAACAGATGGAACTAGAGACCATTATATTAAACAAAATAAGCCAAACACAGAAAAACAAAGGGTCATATGTTTTCTCTCACGTGTGGGAGCTAAAGAGGAAAATGAAAGGGGCATCTCATGAAATGGGGGGGCATTCATGAAAATAAAAGGGATATCAGTACAGTAGAGGAAAGGGACAGGGGGAAGGAAAGGGGAAATGCTGGGGAGTATTAGCCAAATTACATTGTCATATTGTGTAATGTACAAATATACCATGATGAATCTCACCACTATGTACAACTGTAATGTATCAACAAAAAAGTACAGAGAAAAACCCTAAGCTGAGCAATTTTACAGGTGTCCTATAAAATTTTATAGATGTTTATAGGTGTCCTATATATAGGATGATGGGACACAATGGGTTAAGGAAAAGAGGACCCAAAAGAACAAGAGCTATGTCATCTGCATCAAAGTTTTCTAAATCCATCCAGACATAGCAAAAACATTGCTATTTGCAAAATGTAATATTTCAAATTCTACTTTTCCTTACATTTTACCTACAAAATATAGTATGTCAATTTCTATATTATTCTCTTACATTTATAATTTGAAAACTTTCTAGGGCATAAACTCCATTAAACTCCTTATTAGACAAAAGAAAAGCATGTTCAGATTCCTACTCTAGTTACATCTGGTCATTCTTTGTCATTTGAAACTGTTTTTTTTTTTTTCATCCAACCCAGCTTCTGGGATAAATTCTAGTCCCTGTATTGCCACCACCCTTTTCTTAGTATTAACCACTTTCTTGCCAAAATGGGTTGCAGAGATATAGGAATATTTTAAAAGGAATAGGACTAAAAGTAATAAGGAAACTAGTGATGGCCATTTACAAGGGAAATAAAAGGAGAGTTTTCTCAGTTTCTCAAAAACCACAAAGGGTTCAGAGTTAAGGGTTGTTAGAATTTGAGAGCAAAAATGAACTTTTGGGATCAGTCTACCAACCTCATTTTGCCAACAAGGAAACAGAAAGCATTCATACCAAATTAATTCCCCACTTATCAATTCCTCAAAATTCTGTGTTCTGGATGAAGAATATCCACTGGCAATACGAAGAAAAGCAATTTTCATTTCTTTGTTTCTATTTAGTGACTTTGACTTGAGCTCAATTTACATGCAATTCAAATCAAAGCATTTCATTCATTCTGCAAATATATATTGAATACCTGCTGTGCACCAGGCTTGAAGAAAACAAATGGGGTAGAAGGAAATACAAAATACCCTGCCCTCATTGAGCTTACTTACTAGAAAGAGAAAAAAATGAACAATCGAGGAGAGGAAAGGACAGTAAACAAAATACATAAGCAATAAGTATAACATAGTATGTTAAAAATGGTAAGCACAATGGACAAAAGGCAGAAACGTAGAGTAGGTGGGGCCTGGTGGTGACTTTTAATAAGATAGTCTAGGAAGGTCCCCCTGAGAAGGCAACATGTAAGTAAAGATATGGAGGAGGTAATGGAACAAGCCATGTAGACATACAGGGGAAAATATTACAGGGACCGCAACAGAATGGCCAAGGACCCTGAAGCGGAGGCCTGCCTGGCATGCCAAGGAAAGCAATGCAGATGAGTGTCTTCAGGTAAGCACTGATCTGCTGCTTTTTGTCACTACAGATTAATTTGAAGTTTCTAGACTTTTACATATATAGAATATTCTAGTAAGAAGTCTTTAGACTTTGGCATCTTTCATTCAACATAGTTATTTTGAAATGCACTTACATTGTTTTACATTGTTTGTGTATCAATGGATCATTTCTTTTTACTGTTGAGTAGTGGTATATGCTTGAATATTGAAAGCAGGGGAGGCTCTGATGCCCCCACCAAGGTTTCCCACTTAACAAAAGCTGCTTTCAAAAAAGTATTCCCAACAATGACCAGGTTCCAGAGCTGTTGATGCCTAAGCTTTCCCTGCAATCCCGTCATATGCAAGGAAATTTAACTGACAAGACTCCTGAAGTGGTGGTAGTGAGCACCTCTACCATCTTTTACAACACAGTACAAATGGATCCAATGAGCACTGAGCAGATCACAGTGCAAAATGCAAATTTCTGTGTAGGAGCAAAGAGCTGAAAACATTTGTGCAGACATACTGGGATCATGTTCAAAAGCTGACTGTGTGCCTGCTCAAGCCCACCCTTTTTTGTCATATAGGCTTTATTCCTTAAGCCCAGGGAAAGCAGTCCAAAGACCCTATGCCATTTGCTCTTTCTTGTCTTACAGCATAAACCCTTAAAAACCTCATTTAGATGGTATTGTTTGCTTATCTTTTAGAGATTTCTATCTCAAATTGAGCAAAAGAACCCAAGGTTGATGATGCTAAGAGCTGGTAACACTAAAAGCTGGGAACTGACAATACAATTTTTTTAAAGCCATTCGAATGTTAAAGAGACATTTTGGATGTTTCCAATTTGGGGCTACTGTGGATAAAACTGATATGAACATACATGTACAAGTCTTTGAATAAACATGTTTTCATTTCTCTTGGGTAAATATCTAGGAATGAATTGGCTGGACTGACCAGTAGGTACACCTTTAACTTTTTACATTTCCATCAGCAGTGTAGAGGGCTCCACATCCTATTTAACACTAGTATAATCAAGTTTTTAAACTTTAGACAATTTAACTCTGTTTCAGTGAGCTTTTAACTCTGAAGGGTATATGGAAAGCAGTAGCTCATGAGTTTTTAATTTATTTGCCTAATAATAATACAGATTTTTTCCATGTATTTATTGGCCATTTGGTTTATCTTCTAGCTTATGAAGCTAATCACTTTTGGGTAGGGAGTGGAATTGAAACCAGGGGCACTTAACCACTGAGTCATATCGCCCAGCTCTTTTTTACATTTTATTTAGAGACAGGGCCTCACTGAGTTGCTTAGGGCCTTGTTAATTTGCTGGGGCTGGCTTTGAACTTGCAATCCTCCTGTGTCAGCTTCCCAAACTGCTGGGATTACACGGCAAAGCTAATCACTTTTTAAGTTCCTTTTTAGAAGCTCATATTGACTTATTTTATACAATGGAATCTATTTCTGGGTTTATTCAAATATATTTGTTCTTCTGAATTACATTATTCAAATTGTTGCTTTACAAAACCTGATACTTGGTAAAACTCTTTTCTCCTAATTATCATTCACTGAAAATCTTGTCTTAGTTTTTATCTTATATTTGCTCTTCTAAATAGATAAACTTTTTGGTCAAATTTCAAAAGAAATATTTTCAGTATTTTGACACAGTGAATGTATTAAGCAATTTGAAAGCATTTACATATTTAGTCTTTCATCTCATTCAGAATCATATATGGCTTATTCATTTAAATTTTCTTTTGTACTTTTCAGTAGAAGTTTATAATTTTCTTCATTTACTTGTCATATTTTCTTCATTAAGGTGTTCACTGATGCTATCACAAATAGAACATTCATCATTATATTTGCTCATTTGTTGAGCTACAGAAAAATCACCAACTTTATATTTTAATCCAACCTCTTAATATTAATTCCTACCTATTCTTATTAATTCTAACTTTTTTCATTTTCTCTTTGATTTCTAGATATAACTATTCTGCCTGCAAATAAATGAGTATATCTCTATTTTTCCCAAAAGTCCAGTTTCTAATTTGTTAAGTTTTATCACATTATCCAGACTTTCCAAAACATGGGAATCTATGATGACATTTCAGTGAGCTTTTTTATTCCATTCCATTTCACAGAAATGTCTTTTCATCACATAGCATGATACTGACTATTGGTTTTAATTTGTTGTTTAACTAAAGCCTTTGTCTTTACTATTAAAGACTTAATGAAGAAGGAGGATTTGCCAGATGCAGTGGCAAAAATCCCAGCTACTCAGTAGGAGACTAAAGGCCAGTCTGGGCAACACAGTGAGATCCCACCTTAAAAAAAATAAATATTTTGAGTTTTATCAAACTTTTTATCATGTTGATTAAGATGACCATATGATTTTTTATTTCTAAAATAAAATCCATCCACACTGTTTTAATCAACTGATAAATTCTGATTATGGCATATTATTCTTTATTATCCTGTTGAATCTCATTTGCTAACATTTTATATTGGCTTTTTCCATCCATGTCATGACTGAGCTAAGTCTATAACACTACTTTTTGATGCTCTGTTAAACCTGAAATTAGGAAAAATGAACTGGACAGTTTACCATATTTATATAGGTATGCTATATAACAGTTTAATTTAGAAAATTACTTCCTAAAATGCTTGGGAGAAATATGTTCAACCCCCCCCCCACCTCTTTTTAAAAAAAAAAAGAGAGAGAATGGATTGGCAATTCTCATAATTAAAGAAGAAATAAAAATGCTATTTGACTATGTCAAAATTTATTCACTGGATAAGTATTTATTCATTACCTCTCTATATGCCTAAGCACCATAGTTCCAAGGGAGAACAAAACAACCATCAACAATACCCTTGAAGTGAGTATTATCTGGTTAGAGAGAAAGATACCTAAGTAACCAGAAGTAATTGTCAACAGTGTTAAAGGAAGGAAAAATATGTGGAGCTGTGAGAACACAGGACATAGAGACCCACACCTAGTCTGTGAAGATTAAGAATCAGTTTCCCTGTGGACATGATATTTGAGCTGAAATCTCAGGATAAATAGAAATTAACCTTTCAAAATAGGGTTACAACACTCCAGGCAAAACAAACAGCATGTGCAAAGGGCCTGGTGTGAAAAAGAACAGAAAAGACAAGCAGTTGGAGGGCAAAAGCTAAAGGGAAAAGGTACCAAGTAGAAGGCAGAGAGGTCACAGCACAGAGGATCTGAAGATGTGCTGAAAGTTACAATGCAAAGGAAATTTCAAACAGAGGGGGAGCACAATCAGATTCTTCTACTTCTCTAGCCAATTTTCATATTTTCTGGCATATTCTAATTTCATCAAAATTTCCTGATACATTGCCTCAAAACTGTATAGCACGCTCCCAAACTTTTAAGAATCTCTCCCAACTTGTAGTATTCCTCTCTGGCTTTCTAATTCATTTTGCCCTTTTCTCCTCGATTTAGATCGCTACAAGTTTTTGTATTTTATTGGAATTTTTCAGCAAGTCCATGCTCATATTTATCCCACTGTTTTTCTGTTTTCTAACCAATTTCTGTCATTTTTATTATTTCTTCCACTTTGTTTTTATTTCCACCTTGACCCAGGATTTATCTTTTCATGAACAAGAGGTAAAGCCCAGAACAACGGCAACATTTCCAGACCACATGTGCCTTCCCTGGTTCCACTACTTCTTACCTATTTCTGTACCTATTCTCCAATATTGCACATCCCAGATTCACCCACAGAGCACATTTTCAACCTCACATTCTTCTTTGTCAAGGTTGATAAGGACGATGATGGCCATCACTTATTATTTACTATACACGAGGCACTGCTATAAAAACTTTACTTGAATTAATTTATTTAATTTTTATAGAAATTCTGTGTGATAGATATTAAGCCCTATTTTATAATGACGTTAAGTAATTTGCCCAAGGTCAGACAGCTACTAAGTGAAATGATACATGTGTGTGCTGGACAAATTTGTTAATCTAACTCTAGAGCCTAAACTACATTGCCTTCTGGCTAAAAAGTAGTTACCAACTTCCTATTCTTTTTTTTTTAATAATATTTTTAGTTGTAGGTGAATACAATACTTTTATTTATTTATTTTTATGTGGTGCTGAGGATGGAACCCAGTGCCTCACATGTGCTAGGAAAGCACTCTACCAGTGAGCTATAGCCCCAGCCCACCAACTTCCTATTCTTAAGGAATTGAGTCAGGCTGAAGGTGAGACTCAACTACCCCCACAAGGAAGAAGAACTGGAAACCTAATTTAAAAAAATATATATTCATCCTAAATAACAACTACCAAACCATTTTAGTTTTGTTGTTAATTTATAATTCTACTCAGAATTTATCTACATGTACAGTTTTCATACTGTCAATTTTGGAGTTCTAGAGAGATTTGAAAACAAGGTAGTATATACTGGTTTTAGAGTACAATGTTTAATACAGAGAATGAGTCAACATTATTGTATTATTTTGCATACACCGTTTCCTTCTGATCCCTTGTTGTACATTGGACCCTGGAGTGAGTGTTAACATTTCCCATAAAGGCGGGGGGGGGGGGGTGGTAAAGAGATGAAAAGCATGGTAAGTGCACAAGCTCTGAAATCAGATTCTCTTCTCCTACTAATGAATAAATTCAGTTCTTTAACAAACTGCCTCACCAAATATTATTGTTAAAGGCCTTAACCATAAAGGTCTATCATAGCTAATTATCCCTAATGAAAATACAGGCATCAGCTAAATCAAACAACAGAAACTCCCCAAAAGACTCAATCTCCACTGTACATTTCCTCTATAAAACACACAGCTGTCCACAGAAACTTAAATGCTTAAGTTGAATAGACTATTTCATTAGCAGTATGTCTTTACATTCTGTTTTCCCAAGTTACAATATATGTTTGGTTCATTCTCATCACTTTTATGCCACTGTGTGATTATATAATTTACTATTTAATTAAATATTATGAAATACGTGTATTAAAAAGGGTGTTTCTATGAAAACTAAGATAAATGTTTTGGGAAAGGTAAAACCTAAAAATTGGAAATGAGAAATTATTGTTAAAAATCAGCCAAGTATGGTGGTACCCACTGTAATTCGAGCTACTTGGGAGGCTGAGACAGGAAGATCTCAAGTTCAAGACCAGTCTGGGCAACTTAGTGAGATTCTGTCTAAAAATAAAAAATCTAAAAATCAAGTAGGATTCCATACTCAGTTTGCTTTGTAAATGTCTGTCCTTTATGCAAAATGAACCCAAAAGTAGTAAATAAGCATAGTAGGTTGTGAGGAAAGATGATTGTGGTCTATAGTCAATGTATAATGATTTACATTAAAAATCAAATGTTTTGGGGGGCTGGGGATGTGGCTCAAATGGTAGCGCGCTCGCCTGGCATTTGTGCGGCCCAGGTTCAATCCTCAGCACCACATACAAAGATGTTGTGTCCGCCAAAAACTAAAAAATAAATATTAAAAAATTCTCTCTCCCTCTCTCTCTCACACACTCTCTCTTTAAAAAAAATCAAATGTTTATAGAATGTGTTTATTAATATTTGTAATTCTCTACCTTACCTAACATTTTCAATTAATCAGTCAATTTTGTTGGCCCTACACATAGATATGTATAAGATAGGACTGGGTGATATGTCTTTCTATAAGACCCTATAATTTATAGTTACATTTGCTTACATATGTATACTGTAAGAACCTGACCTTTGCATGCAAGGTAAAATGTACCCATTTGTTGATCAACTATAGATTCCTCTTTACATTGCTTGATAATGAATAATCAAAGTCAGACTTCTTGTCATATTGCTTTGGGGATAGTGATAGAGAAAACTTTCCATTTCCCTGAGTAAAATTCAATGAATCTTTGTAAACTTGGGTTTCCCTTTGTCCTGCTTTCCTTGTTTTTCCCTCATCTTATTTAAACCCCTTTACGTTTTGGTCTGTCACACACATTAGATGTCATTTAGTTCTATTCAAATCAACAGAGACAAAAATATACAGAAAATAATATGTTTGCAACTCTCTTTTTCTCACTATAAAATATTATTAAAGCAGTTGATTCAGATACTTTCCTGAACCACAAGTCACTGTATAAGATTTTGGTGTGTGCTTAAAAAATAGAGGGAATATAAAACATTTGTACTTCCTTAACAGTATATGAAAAGAAGTCCAGTAATGAAAAAAAATTAAAACTTCAGGGAACAATGAGTTCCCCCTTCCCTCTGTGTGCACATAAAATTAACACATCAGGGGCTGGGGCTGGGGCTCAGCAGTAGTGCCCTTGCCCGGAATGTGTGAGGCACTGGGTTAGACTCTCAGCACCACATGAAAACAAATAAAATAAAGGTCCATCAACAACTAAAATAAAACTAAAGAATAAAAAAAAAAAAACTTAACACATCAAGCTGGGCATCGGGGCACACACCTGTAACACCATCAGCTTGGAAGGCTGAGATAGGCGAATCCCACCTCAACAAAGGCGAGGTGCATAGCAACTCAGTGAGACCCTATCCCTAAATAAATACAAAATAGGGCTGGGGATGTGACTGAGTGGTTGAGTGCCCAGTACCCAGTGCTCAGTGGTTCAATCCCCAGTACCAAAAAAAAAAAAAAAAATTAACACATCAATACTTGGCTAAGTCTAATGTTAATGTAATAATCACAGAGAGATCCTATAGAGGAGTCATCAATCTTTGGAACATATTCATATTAAAATTTTGCAAGGAGGTCATCATTTGTCTCACAGCTTCAAAAATTAATTAATGCCAAAAGCCTTCACATGAATTTAAATTCCAAAATAGAATTCCCTACGGATATATACCTTGACTTTCTAAAAATTACAGCAGATCTCCGGGATTGGTACACTGTCCTTAGTACTAATTCTGCTACATTCACCTTCCTGTCATTCTTTCTCTTCTACAAAAGGGAAGAACGGAGAAGTATGCAAGATCCTGTCTTTTTAGGAAAAAAAAGAGGAATCACAGTTTACATTCCAACTGCTCAGGCAAGAAAGACACTGATGTCTTTCTCTTCAATAAGCAAACGCCATCCCTTCAAAGTAAAAAGTGGTCATGTCAGCATGTGTAACTAGCACTTATAATGGAATACTTCAGAATCCCCAGAGTTATAGAAACATTTATCATCCATCCATCCTTGTTTACTTAACCACTTGGGGAACTGCCAATGAAAGGTGAGAGGACAGAGAGAAAAAACTTGTGAATACAGACATACTGCCATGGCAATTAAAATCAGGCTGATTTCTACTATATGGTTACTTTCTCTGTAGAAAACTCGTATAAAAAAAGAGGGATGTACTAGAGAATAAAAATCACCCAATATCCCACCAGAAGAAATTATTAATAGCTAGGATTATTTTCTCCCTATTTAATTAATGTATATTTCTTTCTTTTTAAAATATTTTTAGTTGTCAATGGACCTTTATTTTATTTATTTTTTATGTGGTCTGAGGATTGAACCTAGTACTGCCTCATTCACACATGCTAGGCAAGTGCTCTACCACTGAGCTATGATCCCAACTGGGCTGATGTCTATTTCTTTATGAGAAACAAAAGTCTCAAATATAATATTATTTCAGTAATGATCTTCATTACCATTTTCAGGAACCCTTGCCATGTAAAAGTGAGTCTTATGGAGTATCATAAATGAGAAAAGTGATATAACTGCATATGGGAGATAGTTTTAAGTATTTAATACCGTATAGCTTTTATTTAAAGACAATCTATTTAGCTATTTTCTAGGAAAATATAAATCATCAAAACTAATCCAACAAGATGAAGACTATCTGAAGAAATCAAAACCTGAGACCAGGAAAAAATACCCCTGAAGTCATTCAGAACAGGATCTTTTTTAAAGATTAAAGCCTAAAATAATTTGTAATCAGTTAATTCTACAGGCTAACATAATCCTGATAATAAATCTGAATCAGAATAGTCTCTTCTAAATCAAAAGATAGATCAACTGCACTTAAGAAGATACATTTAAATTTTTCTTTAAAAAAAAAAAAACAGCAAATTGGACTGGGGTTGTAGCTCAGTGGTAGAGCGCTTGCCTCTCACGCGTGAGGCACTGGATTTGATCCTCAGCACCACATAAAAATAAATAAATAAAGATATTGTGTCATCTACAACTATATATATAGATATAAATATAGATATTGTGTGTGTGTATATATATATATATATATATATATATATATATATATATATATTATAAACCCAGCAAACTGAATATTGATATTGAAACTAATTCGAGTGAAAAGATTTTTATTTGCAAATAACTTAACTAGAATTTCCAGGATCTGATCTGTTCTTCCTTTCCAATGGTTTATAAATTTTAATCTCAAAATGTTACAATAATGAATAAGTGTAGATCCAATGTCCCAAATCTTCTGGTTGAATTAATTTATATTACCTTAACATAATAAAAAGATTGAACACAACACACAAAACAAACACACTCACATATACCCCACAAATATAATGCAGCCCTTACAAAGGATTTCCAGTCTCAAAATAAGAATGGGGGAATTGACACCTCATGCATCACTTTCTGTATCATCATCCTCTGTACACCCCAGTGTCACTAAATTATGATCAGCACTTTGTGATCTGTTTTTTGGACTAGGCATTCATGTCATCATTAATCCTTTACCATCCAGTATATCACACTATCACCACCTGATATTACACAATGTTCTTTTTCTTTTAAACAACTAATGTAACATTTTTTAAAAATGTGTTCTGATGAGCTGGGGCTGTAGCTCAGTGGTAGAGAGCTTGCCTGGCACGTATGAGGCACTGGGTTCAATCTTTAGCACCACATAGAAATAAACCAATAAAATAAAGGCATTCTGTCCATTTACAACTAAAAAAAAATTATTTAAATGTGTTCTGATAATAATACAAATAAGAAATTGGGGTCACCTATAAAAGACCACTATCATTCTGAGTAGTTATATCACAGCAACCAAAAATATGTTAGCTTGCAGGACATCATCTCTAATAGACAAAGAACAGATATACTGACATACACAGATTATTTATCAATTAAAACAACCTTTCCTATTCAATATTTTAAAAAATATCTGATAATAATTATCTTACAGGCTCACAAACACTGGTGATAATAATGTTAAAGGAGAAAGTAGGTTGGAGATAACCCAATTACTTCAATTCTCAAGCATCAGTTTGGGTAAAGAAAGGCACTTTACTATGTAATCTGATTGGACTACTCAAAAGGGAAGGACTACTCTAGTACTAATACTTACTCCTATTCTAATGCAATCCTCAAGAAATACTTGAGAAGATCAAGTCAAGTTAGCTGTATATACTCTCATAAAAAATCACTAAAAAACCCAGGCATGACTTTTAGCTTAGAGAATCATCTAAGAAACTCTAATAGCCATCTCCACATACAACTACACTGAAACAATCTTCTTGGTTTGAAGCCCAATTGAAAAAATATATATATTAAAAGGATTATTTGCCTATTCCTTTCAATAATCTTATTTATAACATAGTGTCTACTACCAAAATTAGAACAAGACATATTCCTATTATAGCTTTAGTTTTTATTTTTGTTTTTAGTTACTAATCAATTTATCTGTGCAAGCCTACTAAAATAATTCGCACAATTTTAAAAGGGGAAGGCTTAGAATGCTATTTAAATTACACTTCTTTTTTTTAAATTTTGTTGTTGTTATTGTTGTAGATGGACACATGCCTTTATATTTTATTTATTTATTTTTATGTGGTGCTAAGGATTGAAACCCAGTGCCTCACACATGCTAGGCAAGCACTCTACCACTGCGCCACAACCCCAGACTCTAAATTACACTTCTTAAAATAAAAAATTAATAAATGGGATGGCAGCAAACTAAAAAGCTTCTTCACATCAAAGAAAACAATTAAGAGGGTGAAGAGAGATCTATAGAATGGGAGAAAATCTTTGCTACCTGCACTTCCAATAGGGTGTTAATTTGCAGGATATACAAAGAACTCAAAAAACTTAACACCCCACCTTAAAAAAAATGGGCAAAGGAACTAAACAGACACTTCATAGAAGAAGAAATACAACTGGTCAACAAATATATGTTCAACATCTCTAGCAATTAAAAGAAATGCAAGAAATGAGGTGATATTTCACTCCGGTCAGAATAACAATTATCAAGAAGGCAAGCAGCAATAAATATTGGTGAGGATGTGGGGAAAAGATACACTCATACATTGCTGGTGGAACTGTAAATTGATACAGTATGGAGATTCCTCAGAATGGAACAACCATTTGACCCAGTTATCCCACTTCTTGGTATACATCCAAAGGATTTAAAAACAGAATACTACAGTGACTCAGCCACATCAATGTATGTAGCAGCACAATTCACAATAGCTAAACTATGGAACCAACCTAGGTGCCCTTCAACAGATGAATGGATAAAGAAAATGTGGTGTATATATACACAATGGAGTATTATTCAGCCATAAAAAAATAATGACTTTAAATGGATGTATCTGGAGACTATCATGCTAAGTGAAATAAGCCAATGCCCCCCCCCAAAAAAAAAAAAACCAAAGGTTGAAAGTTTTCTGATAGGTGGAAGCTAACCCACAATAAGGTGGAAGGCAGGGAATATAATTTCATTGGATTAGACAAAGGCAAATAAAGGGAAGTGGAAAGATATGAAAAGGAAAGACAGTGGAATGAATCTGACCTCTCTTTCCCATGTACATACATGAATATACCACAGTGACTCTCACCATCCTGTACACAAGACTGGGTCATAATTAGAATAAGGTACTCCATGCTTGTATAATTATATCAAAATGAACAATACTGTCATGTATAACTAGAAGGAATCAACTTTAAAAATCTATTCATTAAAAAAGTCTTCATCCCCCCAAAATAAAATAATTACACTCCTAATCCTATTAGAATCAATATTAATATACCTACTACAGAGAATTCTTGTTTTACAATGAACATGAACAATAAAAGAAAAAGCATGTTCTCTGAGAATAAGTACTTATGCCTAAAATGTATAAAAAAACATAGTTCTCAAATTTATTTAGGTGATGAAATATCAGAAACATTTATGAAGCATTTATATATGTAATTTTTTTAAGCGTTAAATGTATAATTTTGTACATATGAAGCTAGTGTAATTAATAGTAGGTTTCAATTATTAAATAACATTTATAGGAAATATTCTTTTATAGAAAAGAGCCTGGAAATTCCTCAAGTGGTTAAATATAGTTACCATATTACTTAGCAATTGTGCCACCCACAAGAACCAAAAACATATGCTCACATAAAAACTTTTATACTACTGTTCACAGCAACACTGAACATTACAGTCCCAAAATGAAAACAACTCATATGTCCATCAACTGAAGAAAGAATGAAAAATGTAATAGTATACAACATGGATGTACCTATATGAAGTAGTATAGAACATGGATGAAACTTGAAAACATTATGCTAAGTGAAAGAAGGCAGACACAAATGCCCAGTGTATTAATCCATTTTCCAATGCTATAATAAAATATCTAAGGCTGGATAACTTAAAAATAAAAGAGGTTTTTTCAGTTTAGTTTTGGAAGATGGCAATCCAACTGGCATGGCATGAACTCTGGTGAGGACTCTCTTGGTTGCATCAGATGGTAAATGACATTATGGCAGGAACACATGCAAGAGGGACAGATAACAACATGGAGAGATAGAAAGCCATGGAGCAATTCAGGGATTGGGCTCTCTCAATTCAGGGTTTAACAAGAACTACTTTAATCCCTTCCCGAATCAGTGTCTTTAATGACCTAACTAACTCCCACTAGACCCTGCCACATTTCAACATCACTACACTGGAGACCAAGTTTCCAACCCATGAATCCTTGATGGATACATTCAACCTGGAGCAGCCACATATTACAGAATTCCATTCATATGAAACATCCAGAATAGGCAAATTAACAAAGAAAGAATAAACATTAGACATTGTGAGTGGTGAGCAGAAAGGAGTAGGGGAAATAAATGCTAATCGGTATAGATTTCTTTTGGGTAATAAAAATTTTGTGAAATTACAAATTTGCTACATTTTGGATCTTAAATGTTTCCAAAGGACCATGTGTTAGAAGCTTGAACCCTAGCCCATGGTGGTAGAACATTTAGAAGGTCCTTTTGTGAGGTCCTCAGGTCACAAGGGGCACACCCTTGAAAGGGATTGTGGAATCCTGGATTTTCTTCGTTTATCTTTTTCAATCCTCAATCATGAAGTACATAGTTTTGTTCTGCCATGTACTCCCCACCACCACGAACTGCTTCACCACAGGCCCTAAAGCAACAGAGCTAACCAACCATGGAATGACACTCCTAAAACTGTTAAGCCAAAATGAACCTTTTCTCTTTATAAGTTAATTTATTTCAGGTGTTTGTTACACTAACACAAAACTGACACAGTATTGATGGTAAATGCACAATTTAAAATTTTTTTCCAATTACTTTACTATGATAAAATACATAAAGTTTACCATTTTAAGTATATAATTTAGTGGCATTAAGTACATTCACACTGTTGTGTAACCCTCAACACCATCCATCTCCAGAACATTTTACCCCACCAAAATGAAACTCTGTTCCCACTAAACACTTTCTCCCCATTTCTTGCTCCCCCCAACTCCTGACAACCACCATTCTACCTTCTGTCTCTATGATACTACTCTAAGTACCTCAAATAAGTGAAATCATACACTTACTTTTTTTTTTTTGGTGGTGACTGACTTATTTCACTTAGTATAATATCCTTAAGATTTAGCTGTTTTATAGTGAAGATTGGAATTTAATAATTGTTATTTTATTATTGAATCAGACCACTTACTAATAAATAATATCCTTCTTTGTCTCATAAACTTTTTAAAAGTATTTTTTAGATGTTGATGGATCTTTATTTTATTCATTTATATGTGGTGCTGAGAATCGAACCCAGTGCCTCATACATGCTAAGCAAGCGCTCTACCACTAAACCACTACCCCAGTCCCTCACAAACTTTTTTGATTTAAAGTATATTTTTCCTATATTAGTATAGCCACACTTGCTCTCTTTTGGTTACTATTTGCATGGAATGTCTTTTTCCTCCTTTCACTGTCAATCTGTTTGTCTTTGGATCTAAGTGGATCTCTTAATCCATTTTGCCAGGCTCTTTCTTTTTACTGAAGAATTTAATTCATTTATCTTTAAAATTATTACTGATATAAAAGAACTCACTTCTGTCATTTTGCTATTTGTTTTCCATATGCTTTATAGCTTTTTTGTGCCTTATTTCTTGCATTACTATCTTCTTTTGTATTTAGTTGATTTTTTGTGCTGAGTTATTGAAACTCCCTTATTTCCTTTTATGTATATTCCTTCGCTACATTCTTTGTGATTACCTAAGGAATTGCGCTCTAAAATGCTGTCGAAAAGTGACAATAGTACTAGCTTTCAGACTAATAATTTTTTAAAATTATTAAACCCAAATCATGTAGAAAATAAAAAGTAGAATTATAAAATATTTTATAGTAATACTTTTATAATTGCCCATGTATTTACTTTTTACCTTTTTTTGAGTTTGACAAAATTTATTGTTATTGTAATAAAGACATTTATCTCAGTTGTTTCTCTCTCCTCATCTTGACCTTAGGTTAATTTTTCACTTGGGTCAAGAAAAGAGTATGTAGGAGAGAAAAGTTATTTTAACAAACAGTAAAATGGACAAAATGGATAGTTTGCCTACATAAAAGTACATTAAATTCGTGTATCTCGATATAATTAAATCATATAAGAACTAATAGTTCTATATACATTTCTATTATTTTACTTGGGGCTTTTTCTAAACTTAAACACAAGTGAACATATGTTAGGAATATACACAGGCTACTTCTTTGGAGTTACTACCTATTAAAAGAGCTCAGTGAGTAATTACCACCAATAAAATAGTCTGAAGCTGCCTCCAAATTTAACATGGTAGGAATTTTCAGGGAAATAGCTATAGCATGTTTTTGTTGTCCGTGACTATGCTCTTAAAGATGTGTTTAATTGTCACATTAAAAAATATGTCCTTGGGGCTGGGGTAATGGCTTAGCAGTAGAGTGCTCGCCCCACATGTGTGAGGCCCTGGTTTCGATCCTCAGCATCACATAAAAATAAAGAAATAAGATAAAGGTTGTATCCATCTACAACTAAAAAATAAATATTAAAAAATAAATATATAAATAATGTCCAGGGCTGGGGTTGTGGCTCAGTGGTAGAGTGCTTGCCTAGCATGTGTGAGGCACTGGGTTAGATTCTCAGCACGGCATATAAATAAATAAATAAATAAGTGTCCATCAAAAACTAAAAAAAAAAAAAAAAAGAGTCACCCTTAATTTAAAAAAATAATAATAATGTACATATACAATACAAAACTACAAAGCAAACACCCTAGAATACACAAATCTAACAGTATATGTGGTGGGAAAATGTTTTGAAATACATTTTATTTTCTTCTATTTTTAGTTCCTAAAAATGTGCTTTTTAGAAGACACTGGTCAGTATGTATATACTTAAATAAACCATATAATTGCATCAATAAGAAACACTGCAGTGAGTTCAATTTAAATTGGATTTAACAAGTTAGTGACTTAAATGCTTTGACAAAAAGTTACAGAAAGTGCATCTTCTAGCTTTCTGTCTTCATATGTTAATTTCTCTCTCACTTTCTCTCTTTTGGTGTTTATACATTTTAAAATATAAAAACAAGCCAAATGCTTAAGTAGTATGTACATTTAAATTTTTGGTGGTGGTCTGTATTTTAAAAGAAACAGCTTATCTATGATTTGCCTTAAGTTCTGGTGGACATACTTACAGGAACTAACTTCAAATAAAAACCAAGAGAAGCACATTCAGAATATCGATTTACTTTGGTAGCAAATGTTGCTCTTTGAAAGCTAATGAAGGCAGATAAGACCTTAAGGTGAGTGCGCTATTTCAAATACTAGATACTTCACATAATTTTTTTTTTTAAGAGCTAAGTGTCTATATCTACTGACAGCAGTGCCATTACCTAGTATATGATGACTTGAAACAAAACAAATGCCCATAAGGAAAAAATAAAAGCTGTATTTTAATTTTATCCAAATTTATTTTCAGTCAACCGTCCAGTAACAATACTTCCTCTCTCTCTATAAGGCTGTTCTGGGGAGCCAGACAGTTTAGGTAATGAGGGAGTTAGGAAAGTACTGCTTGCAATTAAAAAAAAAAAAAAAGTAAATTATTGTTTCCCTCTTAGTGTGCTAATAGTTGTGCCTAAAAAACATGCAATTCTTTAAAAAGGTGCCATTTCTGATTTGTTATCTGTAACCTTTGAAAAATAATCATATGAAATTACAAAATTAGCAAACGTCTTGAAATCTGTATATAAAACAAATTACCTCTAATTTCAAACTCTCATTATTAGTGTAACACTCAATCTTTAAAAAAAAAAAAAAGAAGAAGAAAGCAGTTCCAAACAGTCTTATACCATTCTTTAAAAAAGAAACTGTTCCTTTTAATTTTATACCCACCCAACACCGCAGTTTCAAACACAACATTTAATTGTCTTGGTCACAGACATTTCCAAGATGAGATTTTGTATTTCATTCTCACAGCTTCTGGTTATCAGAAAACCCACGTTTTCCTTTACTGAAGGAGTATGGTCCAGCTGAGGTTGGTGTATCCCTTCCTATATCCTTCGTCTTTGCTTCTGGAGGCATTTCCTCTGGTTCACTACCTTCATCTTCATTAAAAGCCACTGCTACTGAAAGGGTTTTTGGAATAAGAGTTGGACAGTTTCCTTGGGCTTACCTGACCCACGTTTGGTGGATGTGGCTGATGCTTTCCTAGTCGTCTGACTACCAAAGCAAATCCAAACTTGAAGATCTTCGGAGGCTTTGCTGGGAGGTCTGCAGCTTCTTCTTCAGCTGATAGCTTCTCAGCACTAGGACTGGAACTTCCCCTCCATGGCTGGAAGAAACAATCTTCGTTTTCACAGGTTTTTCTGCTTCCTCTTCAGGTCCTCACTGCAGCTTCTCAGGCTTCTCCACTCCTGCCTTCCCCCCGCCATTTTCCCACCGTGGCCTCCCCTCATGTATTTACCTTTGAGACATTTATTTTATCAAATGGCTGTGGGTTACTATCTAGTGTTCTTTCATGTCACCTTGTGAACTCCCTGGAGCATTTCTTACAGGGCAGGTCGGGTGAAAATGAACTCCCTCCATTTTTGTTTAACTGAGAACATCTTAATTTCTCCTTCACTATGAAGGGCAGTTCTGTTGGGTACAGGACTCTTGGTTTTTTCCTTTTAGCCTTTGAATATGTCAACCCACAACCTTCAGATGAGAAATCTACTGAAAATCTTATTAAGAACCCCCTTGCGTGTGACAAGTTGTTTCTATCTTGCTGCTTTCAAAACACTCTGGTCTTTCAAAGCATGCTTATAATGTGTCTTGGTCTGGGTCTTTCAGAATTTATACTACTTAGAATTTGTTGAGCTTTTTGGATGTTGATATTCATATCTTTTATCATAGTTTTTAGTCATCATTCCTTCAGACAGTTTCTCTTCCCCTCTATTGTCTTACAGGGACTCTTCGCAATATATATGTTGGTCTACTTACAGATCGCTTAAACTCGGTTCACTTGAATTATTTTAGATCTGCTATTCAGTCTTTTTCAGAGACTGATTGTGTTGATCTATTTTTTTCCTTTTAATGAACCATATTTTCCTATATCTTTGCATACCTTGTAATTCTTGTGTTTATAACTAGACATTTGAAACTAATAATGTTGTTAACCTGGAAATCAAGAATAGCCTTCCCTCAAGGTTTTCTGGGTTTTGTTTATTCAGTTATAGTTGGTTATCTGTGCCAATAATTCACCTTAAGTATACACTTAAAATCTCCTAATTTTTATTTTATCTCACAATAAATATCTAAAACCTAGAGTATGCACTTGCTTGATTCCATTAACTCCATTGTAGGGAGAGAAAATAGTTCTACAGGCACTCAGAACAATTACATAAAACATCTTAAATTTTTCTTAATTCATGTTAATAGAACTAGATGGCTATATGAATTATTACTATGCTAAACTAATAATGTTTGAATTATTTAACCTATTAAAATAATCTTATTACAATTATAACACAGTAATTCATTTTAATTCTACAAGAGTATTCTGAATTACTAAAACAAAACCTGCCACCTGCCTAGGTCTACCTCATTAGGTCAATAATCACTATTGAGCAGTTACCATATCCACAATATACTGAGAAATTTAAAAAATGTTAGCTCCCATACTCAAAGAATTTACAATATAATACAACATTGGGGTAAGCAGGTAATATAAACTGGAGACAGATTATAAATATAGAAAATCTTATATTTTGACATATAGGTAATGAAGTAAACCAATAAACAACCTGAGCCATCTACTGTGTCAGATAAAACTAGGCACAAGGAGACAAGCTGGAGGTTAACACAACAGTCAAGACAAGAATAATCAAGAATCAGGCTGGGGTTGTAGCTTAATAGTAGAACGCTTGCCTAGCATGTGCGAGGCACTGAGTTCAATTCTCAGTACCACATATAAATAAATGAATAAAATAAAAGTCCATCAACATCTTTAACAATGTAAAAAAGAATGATCAGGAATCTAGACTTAAGATAATGTCAGGGGAAGAATAAGTGAATATAGACTCTCAAGTCATACTTAGAATCAACAGTACTTGATGACTGCATATAGAGGAAGCAGTATTATCTAGAACTTAAGATAGTCATTATAGTAATGGAAAAATGTTAATACAATCCCCATCCTTTCGAAAGCATATGTGAAATTATTGGGTTACAAATTTAAAGAATTTAATGCTAAGCCCTGCCCCTTCTGACAAAAGACAATGACAATAAGGGTCAATAAATAATTAGTGGCAACAGTAAAATAAAGACTTTCAACAAATATTAAAGTTCCTTCTTCAAAATAAATTACAAAAATTTGTAAAAACTCCAATGTCTTCCATGGGTAGGGTTACCTCTTTAGTTATGATATGACAAATTTGAATTATGAAAATTTGTTTTTAATGATAATTTTTAAATTATGGTTTCCAATCAAGTAAACATTTTTTGAAATATTGAACTACACAAATCCAATTAACACTTATTTTCTAAATTTTGAAAAGTAAATATAATTATATAATAATCATTATAAGAAACTTCTTTTCTGTAATCTTCTGTAAGATCCGAAATCATAAAATTATTGTGTGAATTAGTAGAATATCTAAAAGACCCTATAGTAAATGCCAATAATGACTCTTGTTTTCATCTCAGTCGTTTTATTTCTTTTTTGCAATACTGGGGATTAAACCCAGGACCTTGCACATTCTAGGCAAGTGCTGTACCACTGAGCTATATCCCTAGTGCTCCTTTTTCTTTCTATAATTTACACCTTTCACTGAAGGCAGCTCTTTCTCTCTATGCACTTCCCATATAAGGGCCATAGGTACTGCCAGAATGATATTTAACCAAAATAAAGTTTCTACCTGGTCCTCAACAACACTATATTCTATGCAAAAAAAAAAAAAAAAAAAATCAACTTTAATCAGAAGCAAAGCTATGTAGGCAAAAACAAGGCCAGCTAATGAACCAAAAATTTTGTAGATACCATAAGCAGAATGATAAATAAATTATGCAGAATGCCAAGGAACTCAGAATCTTAGGTTTTAATTAAGAAATAAATTATATATAAAGAAATTTGAACACTCTAATGAAAAAAATCTTTCTTGATCGATAGTATTATAAGAACTTCTATCTCCATACAAGTTGTTAAATCAAAATGAAAGTATGTTTTCAATGTATTACAAATTATTAATTAAGGAATAATAAATACAAAAGCCTATCAAGTTTTCTGCAGCCTAATTTAATCATAATCACTCATTAATAAGTACTTAATCATAGTTTTCATTTTCAGGCAAACTATATTGGCCCTGATTTCTATCAAGTTTTTGTTTTTTAACCACATTTTTTTTTTTGGTGCATTACAGTTGTACATACTGATGGGATTTGTTGTTATATATTTGTGCATGCACACAATACACAATATAACAATATATTTAGGCCAATATCACTCCCTGGCACTTCTTCCCTCCACCCTCTAATAGAGGGAGATGATTTCATTATATTGCCAAGAAAATCACATGTTGTAGTTTGCAACATTTCTAAATACCAAGGGAGAAAACTGTCCAACCAAAAGAAACCAATTACAAAGAGCTGATGTAGCATATAGAAACAATCTCTGGGTATAAATTTTTCAATTTTGGGTGCTATCAGGAAAAGTGGAAAGGAAGATTATTTTAAGTACTGAAAAGTGAACTTTTAGCCAAAGTAGGCCATCCCTAAATGCTTAACCTCATATTTCATCAAAGAGGAAAAACTTAGAGAAAGCCCTATCCCTTCTGACAGAAGACCATAACAATAGGGTCAGTGGTGTTATACTTTGTAGTGAGTCGGTCATTCATCTAAATCTGGCAAAGAAGTATTTCAATAGAAATTTTTTAAATAATTAATAGATTTGACCTGAAGGAATTCAAAAGAATTCCTTAAACAAAAACTATTTCATGACCCACAAAAAAGCTAATATAAAATTAGATTTATGTTACACCAACCAGAATTTATTTTGCTATAACATTTTTTACTAAATTGATGCTAATCTTTGAGAAGGAAGACTTTAATGGGTTAACCAATTTTTTAAAGTGACCTTGGTATGACTTACAATAAAATCAATGTTTCAATAATACAGATGGTAGACTAGACAGTGCCAATGTTTTAGGCTTAGAAAATGCTTTTAATTTTTTTTTTAATTTCCCCACGCTGTGTTTATTGCTTTACATATGTCTCTGACTGCCAAAGAATTGTTAACTAATCGGCATGAGATTCATTTTGTTAGTACACAGCTGGGTACTTTAGTCATACAACATCTGCTTTGCAATGTATCTTCTTTCTTTTCTTCGTTTATTTCAAAACAATTTCTAAAAGTTGTCACAGTAGAGTTTATATGCTCCCTTTCAATATTTGGAAGCTGAACTTACAATCATCATTATGTTTATTATTACTGCATAGATTATCAGTGGCCTCTGAATGATTAAAAATCATTTAGTGAATCTAAGGATCTAGAAAATCTGGCATTAACATCAATCTATAGGGCTGGGGATGTGGCTCAAGTGGTGGCATGCTCGCCTGGCATGTGTGCGGCCTGGGTTCAATCCTCAGCACCACATATAAACAAAGATGTTGTGTCCGCCGAAAACTAAAAAATAAATATTAAAAATTCTAAAACAAAAAAATAAACAATCTATAGAACAATATAGTTGAGCTAGAGAATAAAATTCAGGAAGAGTCATGTAAGAATCAGATGCTATCTCTACATGTATATCTTTAAGTTATCTAAATGAAAACATAATGGAAAATATGGTAATGTTAAAAAGAAAAGAGAAGTATGGAAGTATCCATAGAAAAGAACATACTTCTTACCGGGCACAGTGGCACATGCCTGAAATCCCAGTGGTTCTGGAGGCTGAGGCAGGAAGATTGAAAGTTCAAAGCCTCCCTCAGCAACAGCAAAATACTAAGTAACTCAGTGATACCCTGTCTCTAAATAAAATACAAAATAGGGCTGGGGATGAGGCTCAGTGGTTGAAGGCACCTGAGTTCAATCCCCGTTACCAAAAAAACAAAAACAAAAACAAAAACAAAAACAAAAAAACGTACTTCTTTCTGCAGCTAAGACTCAGATTGTGTGTGTGTGTGTGTGTGTGTGTGTGTGTGTGTGTGTTTTCTTAACGTTTTATTATAGAGGAACTAATTAATCGGGCAATGAATTATCTACGTCCTTGGCTTCTCCTGCTTTTTCTCTTTGGATCAGTATGTGTTAGTCCAGTATTCTACCAAGGTACAGAAAAGTGAAACCCTAATTATAGGTCAATTCAATTCATGATACATCTTTCTCCAAAGGCTTGTTTTCAAATTTGGTTGGAGTCATAAAGTATTTCCCAATGAGAAAAAATGTGTAAGGGTAATTAGATTTCAGGCCAGTCCTCAAAAGCCAAAATATAGTTTAACTAGAAGAGTAATAATAGTATACAATCCAAACACCCTTTATACCACTGCTTCTATGATGAAATGTATTTCAGAATCCAAATAAGCATTTGAATAACATTACCTCTCAATCACTGGCAAAGCAGCAAGAGCTCCACAGTTCAGTTTCCCTTTTCTCTCCCAATCGCCAAAAATCAAAAGGATAAGAAGGTAGAATATGGGGCTGGGGATTTGGCTCAAGCAGTAGCGCACTTGCCTGGCATGTGTGCGGCCCTGGTTCGATCCTCAGCACCACATACAAAGATGTTGTGTCCGCCAAAAACTAAAAAAAAATAAATATTAAAAAATTCTCTCTCTCTCTCTCTCTCTCTCTCTCTCTCTCTCTCTCTCTCTCTTAAAAAAATTTTGAAAAAAAAAAAAGAAGGCAGAATATCTAGTTATTGTGGAAAGTTCTGATAATAGGAATCTGGGTAGTAGGAGGCAGTACCACAGATCCCATTGCTTTCACTAAGTTCAATAAGGGTATTAGAGGAGATCCCAAACAGGCAACAACAGGGGAGAAGTAGCCTTAAAAATGATATAACTTTGCCTGCCTGTAATCCAAGAACTTGGAGACTGAGGCAGGAGGATCACAAGTTTGAGGTCTGCAACTTAGTGAAAATCTGCCTCAAAGTAAAAAAAATAAAAAGGGTTGGGGATGTAGCTCAGTGTAGAGTGTCCCTGGGTTCAATTCCCAGTACCAAAAAAAAAAAAAAAATCAACTTTGAATGCCGAAGCTGTAGATCTTTAAACGAAACAAAGCAAACAAACAAACAATAGCAGCCAACAAGCTCAGAAAGACTCCAGTTGTGTTAGGAGGTGGTATTGTGCTATGTGGTTGCTGTCTACCTGGTTTTTGTTGTCTGGGGAGAGAGGACAGTCAGAAGCAGCAGCAGTGACTTTTTTTTTTTTATTCCAGCATTCTTAAGCCAATAAGATAGGAAAATGTCTGAAAAGTCAATTTCACAAAATGTTAGCACTTAACCATCATAAGAACATAGTTGATTTACTCTTAGTTTTTACTTGATATGGATTAAAATGATACATAACAGTTTCTTATTAACTGCTTCAGACTATGAAATCATAAGTATACTCTGTGACAGTTTTCAGCACTGTCATCATTTAGAATCATCCACCACCACCATTACTGTGGGAGACATTTCTCTCATAATATCTCTAACTTTATACGAGGAAAAAGGATGACTTGGTTTAATCTCAACCACCTGTTCTCTACTTTCCCGGTCCTTTTCTTGAAAGCTTGGATAATGGGAAGACTAGTTAGAAGAGCAGTTAAGTTATTACAGTAGTCTATGCAATTGAAAGGAGGACTTCACGAAAAGGTTGTTCTAATAAAAGATATAGATGTGGCTGACACTAACCCTTCCTTCCTAGTTTGGGACATAATACCTGCAACTCCACAAATATGACTGTGAGAAAGAAGAAGAAAATAAATCTAAGTGGAGCCATAAAAAATTTTTGTTTATGCCAGTTAGCAGTTATTCTGTTGCCTGTAGATATATGTACTCTTCTGGCTTTCTTTCTTGCTTGCTTGCTTTTTTTTTTTTTTTTAATACATTTTTAGTTGTCAATGGGCCTTTATTTTATTTTTTATATGCGGTGGTGCTGAGAATCAAACCCAATGCCTCACACGTGCTAGGGAAGTGCTCTACCACTGAGCCACAACCCAGCCTGCTATCTGTATTCTTACCTGATAAAACTACCATCTATACAGCACATATTATGTGCCCAGCACTGCACAAAATCCTCTACATACATTATTTTATTTAATTCTCACAGCAATCCTCTGAAACTCATAATGACATTAACCACATGTTTAAAAGGGAAAACGGACAATACAGATATTAAGACAGTTGCCAACAGTTAAATAGCAAACTAGAATGCAAACCCACATCTATATTAATGTCAAAGTTCATGTTCTTTATATTATACTATAACTCATCATCATCAGTTTTTACATTTATATGGGGTTTTTTAATTTTGTTTTTACAGTGCTGGGAATTGGATCCAGGGCCTTGTAAGCATACTAGGTAAATATTCTACCACTGATCCATACCCCAACCCTACATCTATATAGTTAAGGAAGCAGTATGGCAAAGTGAAATAGTAAAAGAGGCCTGGGTTCTAGTCCCAGCTCTTACGTAGCAACTGAACAAATTATTTAACTTCAGTTTTCTGACCGTAAGAAGATAATAATATGTAATCATATATAATAATATGATAGCATGCTCTTGAGAAATTATTGTGGCAATTTAACAAATTCAATTGTGTCTAGAATTAATAAGCACATTCCCTAGCACATAAAGGACATTCAAACTTCAGTTTTCTTTCCACTTTCCATTCTCACATTCGAGTGATCTATGCAAAGCAGAAAAGAGAGAAAAGATTCCTTTAGGTTCTCAAAAAGCTCATCATCAAGTGAGGTGACAGTCAATATAGAAATATTAAGAAGTACACACAGGATGCTACAGAGAAAACAAAGTGTCATTAACTGACTCCAGGAAACAACCTCTTGAAGAGGCTTGAAAGACCTTGCCAGGTGACAAGAAAGGAAGGAGGCAACAGCAGAATTAATGCTCTAAGTAGAGGGAACAGAGGGAAGAGAAACTGAAATTAGGTATGGTTGGAGCTAACAATGGGAGTAACAAGAGAAGGGGCCAGAGATTTAGACAAGGAAGAGATTACAGAAACTCTTACTTAAAAAGAATGGTTGCCAGTGAGCGTTGCAAGGATATATTGGAAAAAAATTGTGAACAATCAATAGTATAAATGGAGGAAATAAGACCAGTCTCTTAGCTTCTGAAGTGTAACTATGGTGCTCTAACATATGAGCAGAAATAAGATTAATTCCATGTGCTTTTGGACTGAGGGAGTAACTAAATATATGATTTAAAACTGTAATGTATTATTCAATGCATACAAAGGTAGTTGGAGAAATATTTCTGCCAGTGGCAAACATAGTTAAATAATGAATAAGTGAATAGAAAATCATTAAGTAATCCTTATTTATGTACTACATTTTTTCCTTTTCTATTATCTAGCAGAAAAAAGACCAAAAAACAAATTAATCACAAGCTAATGAGATAGGCAAGAAAGAAAAAGGAGGAGGGAAACAAGGGTCCAGAAAACTCAAGGTATTTAATTAGTTACGAATGACTGAAATAGTAATCAGTTTAAAAGGTAACATGTGCTTGTTCTAATTCCAACTTTATTCTTATTAAATATTAATAGATAAGATTGAGTTTAGTTCCATGTCTGTTTTGAGAGCAAGGGAAAAGAAAAAGATTGCAAAAGAGTATTAAAATTTAAACAATACTAGTATTAAACAGCAGTAGGTAAAAACTAGTCTAAGCATAGAAGTAGAAATGAGGAAGATTAAAAAAATCCTTTTTAAGGTTATTACTTTTAATTACCTCTTTTAAAACAGCCTTAAAATATCTGGTACAATATTAATTTTATTCTAACATGATATCTTATTATTTTGTGGTACTGGGGAGTGAACCCAGGGCCTTGTGCTTGCTAGAGAGGTGTCCTGCTACTAAGCTACATCCCCCTTTTTGACGTCTTCTTTATCAAAGTCATGTTCAAGCAACTCTATGAATAAACATACAATCTTCATAGAAGTTGAAAAGTTGTGTGTGTTGGGGGGGGGACTTATGCACTCCTTCCCATACATAATTTAGGCACACACGCTGCTCACACACACTGCTCACACACAAAAAGAACAGAAAATGAATAATACACAGACTCTAATTCATCTAGCCAAAATAAATACACAGAAAAATACATAGTTAATGCCTTTCTAAGAGATAGTTTTGAGTCTAGGAACTCCTGTAGTACAAAATGAAAATGGGCCTTTTATTCTTTTTTTTTTTTTTTTTTTAATGTGGTGCCAGGATCGAACCCAGTGCCCTCACACATGCTCAGCAACCTCTCTACCACTGAACCACAAGCCCAGCCCAGAAATGGGCCTTTTAAGTGACTTTCTTTAGACTACTTTTAGTAATAAATAAGATTTGCATTTTTTTAAAAAAATGATTTTAACAACTCAAGTTGTGCAGCTACAACCATTTTCCAAAGTGCTTCATCAATATCAACAAAACATGATGTTTATGACATTTGTAAAGAAGCACCAAGTCAGAAAAAAAAAATAGCAATAAGCACCCCCTGCCATTTAACTATTAGCTTTACCCAGCTTAACAGTTAAATAATATACTTTCCATTTTAAACGAATAAAATATTATCCCCCAAATGGTCTCACTTTGGATGTTTAAATACTTTAAACCTTCTTGCTGATTTACAGATTCATCTGTTAGTCTTGTTTAAATAAAAAGACTAAAAGTCCTGTAGGCTTATTAGCTAGTTCATCATTCTTACAAACCAACTGACCATTAGAAAAATCTATTTTTACCTCATTTTGCTTTCATTTCTTAAACTGGTCTTCTATACATAAAAATATTTACAACATAGAAGGCAATCACGTGATTTCACTTATATAAGATTAAATTTCCTTATTACACACTTAAACTGTAAAGAGGTTAATGAGAGAATGATTGTTACTCAACCCTTTCCTGCTATCACATTATAACTTTCCTAAATCTGCAATTAGAATAATTTACATTATTGTATAAGAAATCTAACAATTGGGGCTGGCATTGTAGCTCAGTGGTAGAGCACTTGCCTAACACTGAGTTCAATCTTTAGCACCACATTAAAAAAAAAAAAATCTAATAAATAAATGTGTTGTGTCCATCTACAACTAAAAAGTTTAAGAAAAACAAAATCATTTGTAACTGCTTAGGTAGTACATCTGATATAACCTGTTATAAGATGGATACACATTTGTATGTGTATGTTCTTCTACAATCATTATTTCTAAACCCTGAATTCAATCCTCACAAAGTCTTTGCAATGAATACAAGACTCTAACGGATTTACAGTAATTAACCAGATACAATAAGCATCTCCAAATATTCTTCATTTATGAAAGATCTACAGCCTCAAACTTTCAATCTAAAATATCAGAATCTCACTTGCTACATTTTACAGAATGGTTAAATAAGACGCTAAGAAACATCAAAATATTTGCAGCTCTTTTTGTGGTCCCTTTTCCTATTTGACAAATGTTAATACTCTAGCCTTCTCAATTTTTCAAATGCTAAATAAAGATTTTAAGTATAAAATAAAGGCATCCCCCCACATATCAACTATGTATGATTTCTCTTTATATCACAGCCTTTTGCACATATAATAAACAATATTGTCAGCATTCAAAAATGTTTATTAAATGAATGGCTGAACCAAGAATGAATGAACAAATGATGTAACTATATAATAACATATTAAGAAGAATCATACTACCCCCCCCCCCAGTACTGGGGATCAAACACGGGGCCTGGTACGTGCTAGGCAAGTTCTCTACCACTGAGCTAAATCCCAACCCTATTCTTTAAAGATAATAAGACACTTCTCTAAATTGCCCTTAGCTCCATTTCTGTAGGCATCAATTCATAAAGTTCATATAGAGCAGGTTAGCCATTGTGAAGCAGATATTCCCAAATTAATGTATATTAATGTTTGTAGAGTAAAATGGAGAGGGAAGAGACAAAGCAGGTATCATTGGGTTCATAATGGGGAAAATGTTACTACATTTATTATGCTGTGGGTCAAGAACTCATTTAGCTGTTTAAAAGTCAGTCAACAATAATTATCTTGGGTGAAATTCAATGGAACAAAAAGCCAAAAGGGGCTATTACTATGAACAAATGCTTAGATGCTCACTATGTATTTGGCACTATACGGAACACTAAAATCTAATCTCCCTTAAGGAAAAAGAATTTAGAACTTCAACTCTGAATTCTAAAATATGTAAGATATACTGTTCTTGGAGATAAAGTACCAAGGGGGAAACAGTAAAAAAAAAATAATAAAAATCAAAAAAATAGTATATGAATCTCATAATAAAGACTTAATATATGGGCTGGGGATGTGGCTCAAGCGGTAGCACGCTCGCCTGGCATGCGTGCGGCCCGGGTTCGATCCTCAGCACCACATACAAAGATGTTGTGTCTTCCAAAAACTGAAAAATAAAATATTTTTAAAAAAAGACTTAATATGCTTAGCTTGCAAAACACACAAATTGCATAACCAAAGATGCAATTATCAACATCAAAAGAATATATTAACGATAAAAATTTTTCAAGACTAGAACATAAAAAGACCTATGGATTCAGGAGGGACCCAGCGCCACATGCCTATAATCCCAGCTATTTGGGAGGCTGAGGTAGAAAGATAGCAAGATCAAGACCAGCATGGACAACTTAGTGAGATTCCATCTCAAAATAAAAAATTTTAAAGAGGGCTGGGCATATAGCTCAGTAGCAGAGGCCCTGGGCTCAATCCCTTGTAACACACACAAAAAAAAGACTCATAGATGAAGAATTATTTGAATAAATGAATAAACAGAATTTAATACACTGATTTTGCTAAATAGCAGTATTATTAATAATATTACTTATGTATTCCAATGGATACAAGATCCTTCCTTGTCTATTTTATTTACTTTTAGCACTCAGCACAGTGCCTAATACACAGTAGGTATACAATAAACATTTGTCAAACAGAAATAAGTAAGACATTGGTCCTTGTCTTTGATAATTTACTGAGGAGATAAGAATTTATAATCACAATTCAGCATTAACCAGTGCTAAAACACAGTAGGTTATAAAGCATAGACAGGTATAGGTACAGAGGAGACTGTCAAGAAATGCAGACACTTCAATGAAAGTAGAGGAACAGTACTCATTAAAACGTGACTGAAAGTAAGAATCAGAGAATTCAGAGACATGCAACTGAGGCAGTATGGGTCATATTTTGTGATGTAACGAAACATGAGAATGTATTGGTATCACTAGAATGTACACTCTACAAAGGCAGGAATGTGTGTGTCTGTTTTTACTACTTATGGTATACTGTAAAAATAACCACAATTTGGGCTGGGGTTGTGGCTCAGCAGTAGAGCGCTTGCCTAGCACATGTGAGGCTCTGGGTTTGATCCGCAGCACCACATAAAAATAAATAAATAAAATAAAGGTATTAGGTCCATCTACAACTAAAAAATATTTTTAAAAACCCACAATTTATTTCCCCACTTCCATTTATAGCCACACTTCTTGAATGTGATTCTGCAGCTATTCCCACTAAAAATTGGAGTCTTCTATCTATCCCTTGGATTTTAGCTGTCTATATGACTTGCTTTTGCTAGAAGAATGTGGCAGAAGCAATGCTGTGCCAGTTCCAGGTCTAAGTCTCAAAGGTGTTGCATGTTTCCTCTCTCTCAGAACCTGTTGCTGCCATGTGGAAAGCCTTCTATAGGCTACTGTAATGAGAGACATACATTCCGGGCCATTCTCACTGCCCCTAAGAGATCAGCAGACATTTTCTTTTTCTTCCCACCTCTCCTCCTAACCCCACAAATACTGGGGATTGAACTCAGGGGCTTACCACTGAGCTACATCCCCAGCCCTTTTCATTTTTTATTTTGGGACGGCATCTCACTAAATTGCTGAGGCTGGCCTTGAACTTGCCATCTCTTACCTCAGCCTCTCCACAGTCACTGGGGTTATAGATGTGCGTCACCTACCTGGCCTCAGCCAACTTTTTCTGTAAAGGAACAAATAGTAAAAACTTTACGTTTTGATATATGATTTTTGTTATTTATTCTCCTTTGTTTTTTGTTTTTTAATAGAACTCTTCAAAATGTAAACATTCTTAGCTTGGGGGTTATCTGGTAATCAGCCACAGATTGCCAACCACTGCCCTGGTTGATGGCTAGCCAATCCCTAAAAGCAGAACTATTTTACTGACCACAAATGCATAAGTGAGCTCAGTCAAGACCAAAATAATCATGCACTAAACCCAGAACAAATTGTCAACCTACAAAATTATGAGGTAAATAAGTGATTGCTCTTATCATTACATTTTAGGGTGGTGAGGTAATCATCAAAAACTTAATGATACACTACTCTATCTTCAGTGCTTTGAGTAGTACCTGTTACTCAATAGACACCCAGTTAATGTTTAATGAATGAAATACTAAATTGGAGGAATAACAGGAGCCTGAATATGACATTTTTTGCAAGGATTTACAAATTCAAAGGACCTCCAGGGCCAAACAAGTAAATTAATTAAGTGTAGTGCTCAATATTCAGAATAGCTTAGGCAACAATGAAAGGAAATCCACAGCGCAAGGCCAAAAAAACACCTGGGAGGCCACTGATAATCCTAACAAAGATAAAGGGAGTAGAAGCATCAACAGAAAAAAAGGTACAAAATCAAAGGTATCTAAGGTAAAATTAAAGGGTTTTAGGCGGAGATTGTAAAACTGGATAAAAATTCAAGATCCAAGTATATGTTGTCTGCAAGTAAGAATTTAGATTCAAAGAAATGTTCCTTTCAATAAATGGCTCTGGGACAATTATATATCCACATGCAAAAGGTTGAATTAAGTCCCCTACTTCATATCACACACAAAAGTTAACTCAAATTTAAGTGCTAAATTATAAACCACTAGGAAAAAAAATATATTTAGTATAAATCTTTGTAATCTGGAAAGGTCCCCCAGGGTCAGATAAGTAAATTAATTGAGTGAAGGATCAGTATAGGAAACAGGTTATGAAATAGTGAAAGGGGATCACACCAGGAGGCCAGAAAAACTAGTGTCTCAGTTATGACACTAAAGGCACAAGATAAAAGAAAAAATTGATATGTTGAACTTAATCAAAATGTGAAGCTTTTATGGTTCAAAAGACACCATTTAAGAAATAAAAAGGCAGAGTAGGCAAGTACATAGAAAGTAGATGTGTGGTTGCCACAGGATAAAGGAAGCATGGGGAGTGACTGCTGATGGACATGAGGTTTCTTTTGGGACTGATGAAAATGTTCTGGAATTAGATAGTGGTAATGACTATACAGCCTTCTGAATATATTAAAAATGGCTGAACTGTATACTTTACAGGGGTGAATTTTATGACATGTTAATTATATTTCAATGTTTAAAAATAAGAAAATGAAAAAACAACCCACAGCTGGGGGAAATATTTATAAATCATATAGCTAATAAAAGACTTGTTTCTAGAATACATAGAGAATTCTTATAGCTCAACAATGAAAAGACAAATAACTCAGTTTCAAAATGAGCAAAGGAACACATACAAATGGTTAATAAGCACATGAAAAGATGCTCAACTTCATAAGTCACTAGGGAAATACAAATCAAAACCAAATTACCATTTTTTGCCCACTAAAATGGCTACAATCAAAAAGACAGTATCAAGACAGTATCAAGTGGCAGCCAGACTATAGAAATTAGAAACTTTATACATTGCTTAAGGAAATGTAAAATGGAGGAGTCACTTTGGAAAATAGTTTGGCATTTTCTTTAATTTGCCATATAACCCATCAATTCAACTCATAGGTATCTACCCAACCAAAATAAAACCACATGTAGCAACATTTCTCCTAACAACAACCACCACCAAAAAAAAACCCAAAAAACCTGAAAACATCCCTAATGCCCCTCAACTGATGAATAGAATGAGTTAGAAAAAGTGACATACCCATACTGTGAACACTATTCATAATAAAAAGGAACTAAGTATTTAGACATGCTATAGGACATGTGAACCTCAAAGATAATATGCCTGGTGAAAAAAGTCAGACAGAATACATACTATATGATTTCATTCATATGAAATGTTCAAAGAAGAAAGCTTTATAGATAAAAAATAGATTAGTGATTTCCTATGATTAGAGGTAAGAATGAAAATGATTATAAATGATATTTTCAGGATGATGAAAGTACTTTAGATTTTGATGATTGTATAACACTCTAAACATAGTAAAAATTCATTAAATTGAACAACTAAAACAGGTGACTTTTATGTTATATAAATTATACCTTAATAAAGTTGTTGAAGAAAAAAGAATCAGCACAAATTGGCAAATTATCAGCCAAGGTGAAAGAATATGTGGGAGAAATTCAAGCAAATACTTAGATTTTTGGCTTAATCAATTAGCTGGACAGGATTATCCTTTAATGAAAAGAACAGGTAGAAAGAAGAGTATGTTCATTGGGGGAAAACAGTATGGGGCATACTAAACATTGTGGGTTGACAGAGGGGCATTCAGCTGATGATATCCAAAACACCAGTACACAAAGCAGATTTAGGATGCATTCACTCAACAAATGTGTTCTGACTGATCACACCGTACCAGAAACCATATTTGGCTCTAGAAATATATATATAGTTGGCCAGAAGGAACAAAACAGGGGGGACAGGTTGGCCACTGGTGTGACTTAATTCATCAAGATAGAAAAGGAATATATAAAGAATAAAGAGGGACAAGGACTTTGACACACATTCAGGAGTACATACATCTGAAGTGGAGCCATCATGAAGGAGACAAGAGAGTAACCAGAGATAGAAGATGAAGTAACTATGACTGAAGAACAAGAGCAAGAACTAATCAACAGTATAAAGTATCAGGAGGATGAAAACTCGGGAAATACTTTTGAATGGATTAGATTTAGCACTTCATTAATTCAACAAATATTTTCGAGCATCTATTATATGCTTAGTACTTAGGTTTCTATTATGAGTGAAATGAAGAAGTCATTGCAGAGCTCTGAAGAGAGGAATAACATGAATTAACATCTTTAAAGGATCACTCAGATTGCTGTTATAAAAAGATTAAGGACACAAGGGCAAAAACTGGGAGGCTAGTTAGGAGGCTTCTGTAGTGAACTAATTAAGAAAAGATGGTAAAAATAGCGTAGAGGTCAGATTCTAAATAAACTGTAAAGGTACAGCCAGCAGCACTTCCCAGTGGACTGCTGTGGGCTTGGAGATAAGTAAGTTGGAGAATATTGTAAAGTTTTGGGGCCTGAACAAGAATTGCCATCCAATAAAATGAGAACAACTGCAAAAGGTGGGGGAAGGCAGAAAGCAGAATTTCATTGGACATATTAAGGTTGAGATGTCTATTAGAGATCTGAGTAAGAAGTCTAAAAGAGTGTGGCGTTCAGGAGAGAGGTATGGACATTAGGTAGCCAGGGACACAGGAACCAGAAAAGCAGCAATAAACTATAAAGGAAGAAAACCAAGGAAAGCAGTTTCTTCGAAATCAAGAGATGAACACATTATTGACGATGAAAGACTGTTCTACTATCCCTGTAGTTCTCAACTAGGGTTATTTTATCCCCTCAAGGAGCATCTGGCAATGTCTAGAGACCTTTTTGATCATCATAACTGGAGAAAGTAGGGTGCATTGCTAGCATCTTGTGGAAAGAGGCTGGGCAGAATGCTAAATACCATATTATTCATGGGGCAGTCCTCACCCACCTTTTGGAGAGGGTATACCTTTAAAAGGATGACAGAAGTGCCACAGATTTTGACTGGTAAGCAATAAATAATCCATAGGGTTACCAACAATACTCACTAGGAAACACCATGAGGGTGCCAGAGGAACTTTCTAGGAGACCACCTGCGGGATGCCTTCTGAACTTTCCTGCCTCCTCTATCCCCCTACAAGAGGCTGAGGGTCAAAAAGCAACAAGAGGTAACAGCATGCCAAAACCAGAAAAGCCCCTTCCTCCTCTAGCATCCCACCAGCACCCTCTACTGACAAAACCTAACACTGTGCCAGCTGACAAAGGAGGAATATTTCAGGGTATAACTTCTACATCACAAGCCAGTACAATGAAGGATGGTTTTAAAGCTGAGAGGCAATTAATTGTTAACTGTCAAATGCTCTCATTTCTTCTGATAAAAAATATTTAAAGTCGTCACAACTTTTTAAAAATCATGCTCAGGAAAACCTCAGATAGAATAAAAAGATACATAGTTAACAAAATTTGACCAAAAATTGTGACTCAATCTCTTCTGATTAAATTTCTAAATAATTATGACTACTTCTGGGGTGTTTTGAGCGTAACAATAAGTCAAAGCTCTTCTTTTAAAGTGAGGCTGGGTTTTTTATATTTTTTTAGTTGTCAATGGACCTATATTTTATTTATTTTTATGTGGTGCTGAGAATTGACCCAGTGCCTCACACATGCTAGGCAAGTCCTCTACCACTAAGAGTCAACCCCAGCCCAAGACTGTTATTTTTTTCTTTCTCTTTTGGCAGTACTGGGGATTGAACCCAGGGCCTTGAACATGCCAAGCAAATGTCTTACCACTGAGCTATATCCCCAGTCTCCGAGGCTGTTATGTTTAACCATATACACAAAGATAAAAACAGATGGCAAAATAATATGCCGAAAGTATTAATTTGCAGTTCTTCAGTTTATTATTTACGTGTTTATATTTTTCCAAACTTTATTACATATGTAGGTGTTGCTTTTTATGTTAGGGATATCTTAAAAATTGTTTTGGAATATAACTGGACACTAAATATCAATGCATGGGATTATCATCGTACAGCCTCTTATGTAACCGGATTCTGAATTCCTTTGAAAGAGCATACATTAGAAGGAAATCATTTCTGCAAAGTAAATCCTGAAGTTTTAGGTTATTTCCTAATAGCTGTGGATTTAGAGAGAATAAACCAAATGTTAATCCTTTCAAATGTTATGAACTGTACCAGCAAATTCATAGTGTTCTATTTAATGATTCAGGAGTACAGCTCTAAATAAAGATAAACAAAAATCTCCCAGAAATAAAAGATCAACCAGAGTGGCAGATCTGATCATGGTTGCTTCCCTGGTAAAATTAAACTCCAGAGGCACCTGGAGGTAGAATCACATCACCTACTCACAAGCTCCCTGCAGTGCAAACTGGCTAGCTCCACATCCAATCTCCCACAAACTCTTCATTGAAGAAAAATCACAAATGGCCTTGAATAGAGGAAACAACGCTTATCCTCATTTAAAAAATCACAAAATATATCACTATTGCCAGTTGGATCAGAAGATTTTTCTTTTAAGTTTAACAATATCAATCATGAAATAGTATGTGAAACAACAAAAACTCATCTTACTGATAGGATGGGAATTTTTTTACATTTATGGTTACAATCCTGTCTTGTTATAAATATTACAAGCATCTTCTCCCAATTTCTGATTTGCCTGTTTATCTCCTATTAATGAAAAGTCCTTAATTTTGTTAGCCAAATTTATTAATTTTCCCCCTTTAAAGAAACATAAAAATCCTTTCCTTAAAAACAAACACTTTCCAATCCTTAGGTCATAAACACCTGCCCCTATACTGAAACATTTAGTTTTGACTTGCTTAAGTGAAGATGCAGTACACTGTACTGGTTAGGGCAGGAGCATGAACACTAAAGCCAAACTATGTGGGTTCATATAGGGCTCTGCTACTGTGACCCTGGGCAAATTACTTCATTTTTCAGGACTTGCCTCTGTTTCCTCATATAAAAAAAATAGAGAAAACTGACGTGATTAAAGAGGTAAAACATATAAAGTATTGGAATAAGGTTTAAACATAAAATTATTATGCATTTCATCTGTCTAAAATGGGTTTTCGTATCAGTGAGAAGTACAGATTCCATTTCATTTTTCCCATATAAATAACTAGTTGTCCAGCAATATGTAAAAATGTTTGCTCTTTTCCTACAAATGTGCAGTGTCATTCTGACAAATATTACGTTTCCATAAAGGTCTGTTTCTATGCCTCTATTCTTCTATATTCTTTCTCTGTGCTACTACCATACCATCAAATTCTATATCACTAACATCAGTAATTATTTAATTATATAGACCAAGCCCCGCCCAACTTGTTCTTTTTCAGCTTTATAGGATACTTTGTCCTTTGTAAATTTTTAATTTTTTTTAATTGTAGATAAACACGGTACCTTTATTTATTTATTTGTATGTGGTGCTGAGAACCGAACCCAGTGCCTCACACATGGGAGGCAAGCACTCCACCACTGAGCTACAACTACAATTTGTCCTTTGTAAATTTTAAAATAAGTTTTCAAATTTCATTTTTAAAAGCTCTTGGAATTTTGCATGAATTTACAAATCAATTTGTGAACTGATTTAACTGACACAATTAGACCAGTATTTGATCTCCCTACTTATAAACCCAGTCTTTTTCTTCATTTATTTAAAAGATTTTATTTTCATTCAATAAAATCTTACTATATTCTCCATAAAGATCTTACACATTCTGTTTACATTTGTATCCAGGTATCTTTTCATGGAATTATAAGTTTTTAAAATATTTTTTTCATTTCTGGTCTATTTAAATGCTATTCATTTTGGTTATTACCTTACATCCAGCAGCCATACCCTAATGATTTTTCTATAGACTTTAATAAAGTTTTTAAAATAGACAATGCTATCTATCATCTATAAATTATGACCATTTTATTTTCTCATTTCCAATTTTTATACTTTCATTTCTTTGTTTTATCTCATCAGTATAATGATATCCAGCTAAAATCTCCAACTGAAAATATATTTCTAATAATGTATACCATTTATTTATTAATTATAAATAATTTACTATTTCTAATGTAAAATGAGGTAGAGATGGTGAGCATGCTTGGTTATGTTGTTGCTGCTGCTGGTAACTGAACCCAGGAGCACTCTACCCCTAAGCTACATTTTTTTTTTTTTTTTTTTTGTGACAGATCTCACTAAATTGCCGAGGCTGGCCTTCAAGAGTCACTGGGATTAGAGTTATGCACCAGAATGGCTGACAGGTAAGCATCCTTGTAATGGCTGTTTTATTTTGTGTTTTTAAAAATGCTTCTATGATTTCATCACTTGTTGTAGGTTTCTTATAGATTTCAGCAAGTTAAAAAAAGTTTTCCTTCTATTTCACATTTGGAAAGAATTTCTACCACAAATAGATATAAGTGAATTTTATGAAATGCTTTTTCTGTATTCTATTTAAATGTTACACCATCCTTGCACTCCTGGTTAGTCATAAAAAATTTATCATGAACTACTTGGATTTATATTTTTATACACAATCACTTAGTTTGCTAGTAAATTGTTTAGGGATTCTGAATTTACATCCATAATGAAATGGACAAGTAATTATTCTCATATTGTCCTTATTAGGTTTTGGTATTCAGGACATAGTCACAGAATGAGTTTTGGCTTTTGTTTTGTTTCAATTCCCTAAGTTCATACACCACTCAAATTATCAATTCCTTAAGATTTGAAAGACTATCTGATATGTGTAGGAAGACATATCAGATTGCTGCTTTAATTTCTTTATTCAAATTTTGGGATTTTTAAATTTTTTTTCTTCAGCCAGTTTTTTTTTTTTAAAGAGAGAGAATTTTTTAATATTTATTTTTTAGTTATCGGCGGACACAACATCTTTGTTTGTATGTGGTGCTGAGGATCAGAACCCGGGCGGCACACATGCCAGGTGAGCGCGCTACCGCTTGAGCCACATCCCCAGCCCTCTTCAGCCAGTTTTGATAGGCTATATTTTCTAGGAACTTACACATTTCATCTGAATTTTCACATTTTAAAGCATAAAGATGTTCACTGTACTCTCTGATCATTATTACATTCCATTCTTCCTTACTAACATTATTTTATTAGCATCTTTTCTTTTTTCCCTGATTTTATCATACAAGGTGTTTATCAATTTAATAGTCTTTTAAAAAAATCTTTGGATTTGCTAGTTTATCTCTCCTGCTCTTGTCTTCATTATTTCCTTCTTTCTGTTTTGAATTTATTCAAATTCAAATTTTCTATTTGAATTTATTCTAATTTTTTAACTTTTTATATCACATGATTAACAGGTTAGTGTTTGAATTTTCTTCTACTATATTCATTTAAGGCTATGCTTATTCCTCTCAACACTGCTTTAGCTGCATTCTATAAGCTTTGATTTATAGTAATTTCATTGTTATTCAGCCCTAAGTACTTTTTAAATTTCCATTATGATTTCTTCTTTGATCAATGGGTTAAGAAGACTTTTCTCCTTATGTTGGTTTGAGGAGAAGGGTACTAATTTATAATTTCATTACACTTTAGTCAAATAATCCAGTCCATGTAAAACAGCATTTTTGATACTTTAATGTTCTTAAGCAGGAGAGGCAAACTAAAACCCACAGACCAAATCTGGCCAGAGGCTTGGATTTATAAATAAAATTGTATTGGAATATAGTCATATGTTTTTGCATATTGTCTGGCAGCTTTCACACTATAAAAACATAGCTGAATAGCTACATGACCCACAAAGTCAAAAATACTATATTTGATATAACTTTCCTATGTACATATATGAATATACCACAGTGAATCTCATCTTTGTGTACATCCATAAGAAATTAATTTTTAAAAAACTATGAGTAAATGGCAGAAAGATCAATAGAGGGAAAGGAGCAAGAAGTTGGAGGAGGAAGGGGAAAGAAAGGTACTGGGGTCTGAATTAGAACAAGATATATTCCATGCTTGTATAATTATGTCAAAAGGATTCTACTCTCAAATATAATTAAAAAGAACCATTAAAAAAATACTGTATTTACTATCTGCTCCTTTATTTTAAGTATGCAGACATGGCCTAAAGCATGGTTAATTTCCATATAAGTTCAATATATACTTGGAAAAAATGCTGAGCTTCCAACTGTTTGGAGCAAGTTTCTATAAATATGTCATCAAATTTGGTACTACTGTTATTCCATTGTCTATATTCTTACTTTTGTCAATTGAATTTAAAAATTACTAAGAGGTGGATATTATAATTTCCTACTACAATGATGAATTTGCCAAAATTTTCTTGTAGTTCAGTCAGCTTTTTTTCTTTATAGTTTGAAGTTTGATTATTAGGTTCATACAAACTTAGAATTATCATAGCTTCTCATTACACGGTACACCTTTCAGAAGCTAATATTTTGCCCTAAAATACTTTGTCTGACAATATCACTATACAGAAATATTATGACTTCCTGTTTTTTCCCCATTGTCTACTTTCAACCTTTTTCTGTCCCTATCCTTAAATGTGCTCTTACAAACATCATATAGCTCAATTTTTACTTTTCAGTCAGCTTATCTTTTTAATTTAAGTATAATCTATATTATAATTTTTGATATTTGGGTTATTTCTGCCATTTTACTTTGTGCTATTTTTCCTACATTATCTTTTTTCTTTTTCTTGCCTTTTCTTACATTGATTTGGTTTTTTTTTATTTCATATTTTCACTCTCATCATCTGAAGCTATCCATTGTTCTCATTCTTTTTAAGCTTTAATTTTTAACATTCATATTTATTAAAATCCTATTTTGGCTTCTTCCCAAATAGCAGGGCTTTAAGAGGTTTTAAATATAGTTATATCCATCCCACTTATATTGTAGTATACAGTACTACCATGATATTAGCTTTTTTTTAAAACTCTACAAGTTACATTAATTTTGTTTTAATCATCAAGATATGTTTCAATTTACTCCCATCTTGCCATTTATCTAGTTACACTCCTCCCTACCTCAAACCTTTCTTGTAGGATCAGAAGTAAAGCCTTCAATGTTATTGGGGTGGGGTGTGAGTCTTATGATGAAAAACTCCATGTTTTTATTTGCACTGAAATATCTTTAATTTTGCCCTCATATTTTAAAGACCATTTCACTGGAAATACAATTCTAGGTTGGCCATTATTTTCTCTTGTTTCATTATTCTACTATCTTCAGATTTCTCTTATCTTATATATTTCACTACACTATATTTCACTACAATAAATCCATATCCTCTTGTGTGGACTTTTTAATTTATTCATTTGGTTTCCTAGATGTGAAGATTCTTTCTTCTAGAAATTTTTTAGTCATTAATTACTTCAAATAGTGTCTCTTTCCCCTTCTGCCTGGATGATATTCTGCAGAATGGTTCCTGTATTTTTTATTCTGTATCTTTTAGTCAATTTCCATGCCTCTGTCTCTGAGCTATAACAGCTTTGGACCTGCATTCCAAGTAAGTATTTTTTGTTGTGGTGGTGTCTAATCTGCTATTTAACATTGCCACTGATTTTTTAAACTCATTTTTTTATTTTGCACTTCTGTAATTTCTACTTGGTTCATTTTCAAAACAATTTGATAATCACTTGTTACTAACTCATGTTTTTAATTTTTATTTTATTTCTTTATATGATATTAAAATACTCTTCTCAGAATCTGCATTTATATTCCAATAAGTGAAATCACTGAGGTTTGGTTCTTTGGTATGCCGTTCCTACTGATTCTCAATAATGGTAAGAGTCACCACTCTCATGAGGATTTGTCATGATCCTAGTTTCTAAATGTGTGCTCTTGTGGAAATTCCTGAAGCTTGATGGAGGATGTTTTTCTCTGGGTAGAATCTTGTATTTGGTTCTACTAAGTATCTAAAGCATTAAAGACCCAGAGGTCCATGTTGAAACTGCTCATTTAAGCCCAATGTACAGGAGTGGCAACAAATTCTCAGAAGTTTTTGTTCTGTTTTGGGGTTTTGTTTTGTTTTGTTTTGTTTTGCTTTTCTTTTTTACCTTTTAACCTCTTCTTTGAGACAAGGCCAAAGAAAAATTTTTCTTTGCTTACTTCTGCAGGCTAAGTGCTTCCCCACTCAACCATCCTTTCACACTTGCTAGCCCTTTCACTCAAGTCATCTTGAATCTGGCTCCCCAACCTGTAGAATCTGATATCTCAGTTCCCAGCAGCTCTGTACTCTCAAGTGCCAGGTGATCTAGGTCTGTCCATGTCTTCAGGTTATCCAGAGGCATCAAAACAATCTTACTTCCCTGGTCTCCTGTTTGGTCCCCTTTATACTCATTTATTCATTTAAAAATGACTTTTTTGTTGTCATGCTTTTATTTTTAAATCAAGCATGTTTTTAATGTTTTATAACTGAGTCAGTCAGTTATATTGTCAAAAAAACAAATCTATCAATGTTTTCTTGACTGATCAACCTACTGCCATAAGCCATATCAAGTTTTTAGACATTTTCAAGCTTAAAAGAACTTTTGTAGAAGTTTCTTTAGGATAGTCTATTCCAATAGGAAAATCCCGTAGAAAAGAATTTAATAAGTCAGTTCACTTGGATGGTGATGAAATCAAAGATTTTTTTTTAATATTTATTTTTTAGTAGTAGATGGACACACTATCTTTATTCTTTTTTTTTTAAGAGAGAGAGAGAGAGAGAGAGAGAGAGAGAGAGAGAGAGAGAGAGAGAGGGAGAGAGAGAGAATTTTAATATTTATTTTTTAGTTATCGGCGGACACAACATCTTTGTTTGTATGTGGTGCTGAGGATCGAACCCAGGCCGCACGCATGCCAGGCGAGTGCACTACCGCTTGAGCCACATCCCCAGCCCGAAATCAAAGATATTTAAATGTAAAATGTTTGTATTAGAACAATTAACCAGCTAACTGTTCTGGTGTGAATACAAATTGGGAACTATTTTAAAAACATAAGATGATTTGCTTTAATAGCATTCTATTTAAATAAGGGCAATTCACTTTCTAGTCATATATCATGCATGATGAGTTATATCAAATTACAGAGCAAAACTATTGTAATTAAGTCCCCAAACACCTCTTTTCATATTCTAAAGAAATGTCACAAAGCCAAAAATGCCACATATTACTTCATATAATATGACTAGTCATTTCTTAAAAAAAAAAAAAAATCACTGTTAATAGAGGGCCTTTCTTACGAACTACAAAATACAATGGCTTCATATTAGATCTAAAAGTTCTGGTAAGTATAATGCCTTTTTACTTACTTAAACATATGAATATCCACTATGAATCAGGCCCTGTGCTGAGTACTAGAAATAGTATACAGAAGTGTCTAATTTCCAAAACCAGCAGTTACTCCAATCTCTTCTCTGGTCCTAAACTATCTTGAGCTCCATTCTTTGATAAGAAGAAATAAAGAAACATACTTATTCACTTTTATTCTCACTACTATATTGTATTTTTAAAATCTTGTCCTACGGCTTGCATTTGTGGCTTGAATATACTGACAACTCAGAATGATTCAGGAAAGGCTATGCTACCACATATTATATTTTATAATTCTATAGAGGTGCAAACAAATGAATCTCAAGAACAAGGAGGCTGCTATTTCCAAACCAATTATCTAGCTACAAGTGAACTAAGTAGCCAGCATCCACATCTCAATATCACTTTTGTTGTGGTTGTTGTTGTTGTCAAAGAAGTAGCTAAGATTGTGAACAGTAATAAACTATGAGGAAGAAATGCTAGTGAATGAGGTCATTTGCCTCTATAAAGCAGCAGGGTAGATCAAATAACTTCTTCAAAATCCTTCTAATGCCATTATTTAATGATTTACACTCTGGTCAAAACAGGCAGATGGGACTACCTCTTTTCACTGTCAAACCTAATGGCACAGAATTTCTAACTGAATATTTGGTTTATCCAACAGGACCCTAAAGCCTATAAACCATCTGGTACAGATTTGAAATAAAAGGAGGAAGATAGAGAAACCATGGGAATTTTTTGAGTCTCATTAGTAAAGTCATACATAAATAGAAAAAAATGTGAGGCATAATAGCCTCAGGGGAAGAAAGGTAAACGCCATGGTGCAGCACTTTGCCAGACTGATTAGAAAGAATGCTCAATTTAGCTCAGTTTCAGCAAAAATATTTCTCAAAGCAAATGGCCTTCTCAAAACAGTTTTAATCTACAAAATCATTAAAATATATGGAACAAATTTGTTATATCACACATTATGAAATATATAAAAACATACAATCTTTTTTGGGTCTCCCAACATAGTCTTCTTTGACTACTAGGATAAAAGTAACCCCATGTACAGAACTTTTACTTGAATTCCATGAGATGCAGTATTTACTGCTTTGGGGATATTATGTAAAAGTGACTACAATTAAACTAGATCTCCCCTATAAAATCACTGGAATTGATTGGTTATGAATGAAACCATAAAATATTCAATAAAGATGAACAGATACCACATTCTTCATGTAGTTTTTACAAAAGCCTACTGAATTCCAAAAAAATTGTCTCCTATCTGGAAAACTGTAGAATTGAATTTTCAAACTCCTTTCCACATAAATTTTTAGGAATTACATGTATTTTATTTTTAAAAGTCTGACTTTTTTCTTCACCTGAATGAAAGTCATTAAAAATACATTAAAATATTGGGGTTGGGGATGTGGCTCAAGTGGTAGCGCGCTTGCCTGGCATGCGTGCGGCCCGGGTTCGATCCTCAGCATCACATACAAACAAAGATGTTGTGTCTGCCGAAAACTAAAAAATAAATATTAAAATTCTCTCTCTCTTAAAAAAATTTTTCTAAAAAATTACATTAAAATATAATTAATACACAAGAACTTTACCAAACAGAAGTGAGTCATTGTCTTAGCAGTAAGTTCCTAAATCTACAACTCTTTTTGAATCTCTGTTTGACCTCATGTTTGCTACAGTATTGAAGAGGAGACAATAAAACAATAAAGCAACTATGGAGTCAAAGTTTAATTCCCTAAGGCAGGGGCTATCTTTCATAGTTTTCATATCCAAATGCTAATAACACCGGTCTGTGCATACAAAATCACTCCATCTCAGGGTTGACAAGGGCCTAAGGCTCATTTAAACCTAGCCAATGCTTAGCTCCCCTCTAAACAAGTCCAGGGTCTTTCATCCCTGTTCAACACTACTATGTCTGGGACATGTTGCTTCTTTTTGAGACTGCCCACTCCATCCTCACAGTTCTGACTGTGAGGAAAGTTCTCTCTCAGAGTGAGTACAAATCTGTCTCTCTGTAATTTCCACCCACTAGTTCTAATTCTATCCCTTGGGACCACACAGAAAAAAAAAAAACTTAATCTTTCTTCCATTTTCCATATGTCAGCCCTTCCTTCAAATATTTGAAGACAGTTATCAAGTTTCTCATGTTTGTTGTGGTAGACTGAAAAATAGTCCCCTAAAGATGTTCATGTCCTAATCCCCAGAACCTAGGAGTATATTACCTTATACAGCAAAAAGGACTTTGCAGATGTGATTAAGGATCTTGAAGTGGGGAGACTGCCCCTATTGGCCAATATAGTCACAAGTGTCCTCATAAAAAAAGGTAAGAGGTTATACATCCCCGTTTATACATACTGCCATACTAGTGTCTGTTGTATTCTGCTGCCGTGATCCTGCAATCTGTACACATGGTAAAAATAAGAATTCATACCCCACTTGAATCAAATGTATGAAATATGATATGTCAAGATCATTGTAATGTTTTGAGCAACCAATTAAAAAAAAAAAAGGTAAGAGGGTCAGAGTAAGAGAAGGAGAAGCAACAACATGAGCAGAGGCTAGAGTGGTATGCTTTTAAGATGAGGAAGAGGAGCCAATAGTGGTGGCATACCAGTGACTCAAGGCTGAGGCAGGAGGATCACAAGTTCAAGGCCAGCCTCAGAATTTAGTGAGGCCCTATGCAGCTTAGCAAGACCCTAAGCAACTTAGTGAGACCCTGTCTCAAAAGAAAAATAAAAAGGGCTGGGGATGAAGCTCAGTGGTAAATTGCCCCTGGGTTCAATCCCCAGTACCATAAAAATAAAAATAAAAAAATTAAGAAAATGGACTCCTCCTTAGAGCGTCTAGAAGGAACACAGACCTACATACCTAGGAAGTTAATATAATCATTCCCTTTCCAAACTAAGATTTCTTCAACCACTCTTCTTTTTAGTTGTAGGTGGACACAATACTTTTATTTTATTTATTTTTATGTGGTGCTGAAGATTGAACCCAGTGCCTCACATGTGCTAGTCAAGTGCTCTACCACTGAGCCCCTCTCCAACCACTGTTAATGATAGTTGAATGTCTTGCTCTTGGGATATTCCCAATCTTTCTTTTGTTGACCATCCCATGCTTTCCCCTTCCTCCTAGACCTACATTCTACCCCCAAGTCCAAAACAGTTTCTTAGGCTTCCTCTCCTTAGACTATCTACTTGCCCTTACCAACCACATGCTCAAATTGCTCAATAAATAAGTACTAAGTTGAAATGAAACAATTCTGAACAGTTCTGATCTTCTAAAAGATTCAAAGGCCTTATTTTTCCACTCTTCCCAAACCAAGTAATAGTAATAATATGATAACCTTTACACGCCTCAAGTTCCTGCCATATTTATAAGGATTTAAGAGTAGATCATGTCAATTAGATAGATGTAGATGACTTCTCAGTTGAGAGTTGCAGTCATATAACTCCTTGATTAATGAAAACATTGTAGAAAAAGAAGATAAAAGCTACCTATATTTTGTATATGATTTAAGTTTCAAAAAAATGGTCTTCCTAAACTCTACACTTATTTTTAGTTATCATGTGTTTTTTAAAAAACTTTTTACAAAAATCATTTGAATGGTTATTTGATATCTTTATCTGCAAACATTAATTTCTCCCAGTGAAATAATGATGCAGCAAAAAAAGATTGACAAATACACTGTAATATACATTGTTCCTATAGTATAATTCACTTTAAAACCTTGGAATCCTTTCTTCAAGACCTCTGGTCATGGATGCTAAAATTTAACACAATGATCATTATACTTCAGGATTCTATTAGATATAAAATGACTCACTGTATTACTCTCTCATTAAGCTTCTTTGCATAAATGCAGGCAGGTGTCTACATATTCTAATCAAATACATCTCTACTGAAGATTAGCAAACACAAGCCCTACATTAAAGACAGCAGAAAATGCAAAGTGTATATAAGACAGGGTCATATGAATAAATATAGGGGGAAAAGGAATAATACAAGGCAATATAAGGGACAAGTAGCAGAGGCGGTTAAGTCTCCTGAACAAGGTCAAAAAAGAGTGCTCTGAGGAGCAGAACGGTCAGAGAGACTGAGAATGGAACTTGACTTAGGTAAGACACAAAAAGAAATGGCAAAGAAAAGCACACCAGGTTAGCGGAATAACATGAGAAAAGGCAGGAAGGCAAAGGACATGTTCAGAGAAAAATAAGCAACCAAATTAGACACTGTAGAGAACTTTTAAGTAGAAAGTAGAAACAGATGACAGGAAAAGGGTTGCAGACAAATTATAGAGCTTAAATGTAATGCACTATGATAAGTGATGTGTTGTCAGACTCAAACTTTTAAAATATAGTATAAAGTTCTTAAATGCGAGACAAATAATTTTATATTTTCTCTAGTAAACAATAAATAACCATTGTGCTTTCTGGATAAGAGAACAATTTAGGTAACTGAATCAGCAGTACTATATAAGATAAAAGGGAAGACTAAACATTGAAACCAAGGAACTTCATGTTTGAGATGGGAAAAGCCCAAACAAGGCAATGGATATGAAAATGAGGATAGGAATATATATAAAAGCATTACAAAGCAAGAACTGGCAAAGCTTGGTAATTGGTTTTTCTTTTTTCTTTCCTTTTTTTTTTTTTTTTTTTTTTTTGAGGAGAGAGGATTAGAGTCTGATGTTATTTGGAAGTATTTAAGACTAGGTAATAAGAAAAATATATTCAGAAAATATTTATTAAGTACCTATTAAGCCACTAACTGGGTTAGGTGGTAAAGATAAAATAATGATCACGGCAATGAACTATCTCAATGAGGCTGAAAAGATTAAAAGCAAAAAAAAAAAAAAAAAGGAACTGTAAGTTATAACACTGTGACAAAATCTGTGGATGGGGAAAGTAAAGTGCCCAGGCAGAGTAGCAACATTGAGATCATGAAAAGAAACTGAAGGAAATCAATGAGGAAGGGGTCGGGGAGCAAGAAATAGAAAAGTAAAAGCAGGCATATACATTAAGTCTCTTTTTTAAATTACTCAGGTAAATAAAAAGGATTCAAGTTAAGCCAGTAGTAATGAACAAATGTAATCCACAATTTAAGACCTGTGTAGTCTAAAAAATCAACTTCTATAATTATTTGAGTGTTTGAAACTCCAACCCTTTACTTTGATGAAATATATTGCAAGATGAAATTGAATTCTCAAAAGATCATCCATCTACAAAAGGGCACCAAGATGGTTGGGGTTGTGGTAGAATGTTCACCTAGCACAGGTAAGGCACTGGGTTCGATCCTGAGCACCACATAAAAATAAATTAAAATAAAGGCATTGAGTCCACCTACAACTAAAAAAAATTTTTTTTAAAAGGTCATCAAGAAATTTTATGGATGATGAAAATAGTCTGTTTCAATGGTGATATAAATACATGACTAAATACATTCATCAAAACCAACAGAATTATACACCTGCAATGAATTTGACCATGTGTAAATTATGCCTCAATAAATCTGACATTAAAATAAAAGGGTTGCCCATGACTTTCTAATTGCTAAATTCAATGGCAATCAGATGTTTCAACATTTACTGTTATATTAACAAATCAATGCCAATATCACTTCTACTATTTATAAACACTTTCCTAGAAATATGTACTTTCTTAATAAAAATGTAATTTCATAATTTTTATTTGAATGCAACTCTTAAGTATTTTATCCTAAATTCTAGAAATAAGTCTTCATGCTCAGACAAAGGTTCTAACCTAAAGTTCAAAATCATATCCTATCATCATTTTAACTCAATCTTTAAAAAATTTAGATCACAGAACTCCTTAAACCAACACTCTTTCATAATCTCCTATCTGTCATCCCCTGCATTTTAAGATTTGTTACCTTTAATACCTGATATATCTTCCTCCCCACAGGTACCCAGTCTACCTATCCTGGGAAATCTTCCTCTCTATGTTAATCTCCACCCCCTCTAATCTGTCCTACATGTCAGTGCCAGACTAATCGTATCTTCTGTTAATCTTCTGTTATTAATTATATACACCCCTTCTCAAAAACATTTGCCTATTCTCACTGCCTTTCAGATAAAATTCAAACTTTTATGACTAGCTTTCAAATCCCCCATAATCTGACTTACTTTATGTAGATAAATAAAATGGACTGGTTTTAAAGCTATAAAAAGGGAAAATACTGCAAGAAGGAGAAAGGGTAAGGAGATAAAATACCAAAAGCTTTAAAGCTTAAAAATAAGTACAAGGTCTATTTTTGGAGTATGGAATAGAGCAATTTCATTGATACAGAAGGGAATAACTGGAGGTGAGACTAGAAAAGTAGACTGAATCCACTAAGACTTTCATGTTAAACCGAGGATTTTAGTAAGCAACAGAAAAAAAAATCATCATAAATTTCCTATTGAGAGGATGACACAACAAAAATGGTGCTAATGAGAATTATTCTGCCCTAGAGTACTGTATGCAGTGGTGGTAGAGCAAAACAGAAAATCAAGGCAAAGAAAGATCATAGCCATTATAAATAATGTAGGCATGCAGTGATGTTATCCTCAGTTACTGCTGATGTATGCATACAAGCCTCCCAAAATGACCAATCAGACAGTCTTAGGTATCCCATCAGGTGTGGGTGGTTGGGGGTAGGAACAGAGGATGGTTATAAAATTCGTCCATAAATATCTGTTAATTTTAATCAATCTGAAAGCAATGGCATGGATAATTCAAAACTATCCAAAATCCCTTTAAATTTGAATGATCATTATCAGACTGTATAAATTATAATTGCTTACTTCAGCTACTGGCATTACTTATGTTACTAAAAAGACCACTGGTGGAACGTGTAGAAGAAAGCTACCAAAAACATTATAAAGAATTAAATAAAGAGATTAAAAACTGCTCAAGTTTGAAAATGCAAAAATTGGCCTCAGATTTTTACTTTTTGTTCTAGTAACACATTTACACAAATATTATGAAATTCCAGATAATAACAATATCATCATGTAAGAACTGGAAGTATGAAACGCTAAAGTTTTAATTATTAGAATCTAGCAATGTCTTACATATAAGCATCATTTATTTAAACCAGCTTTAGTAAGATATGCTAACTTGAACTGACATAAACTAATTCATTCTGTTTTATTACTATTACTAAATGGTAAATACAGCTATAGTTTCACTAAGTTGCTTAGGGACTCACTAAGTTGCTGAGGCTGGCTTTGAACTTACAATCCTCCTGCCTCAGTCTCCTGAGTCGATGGAATTATAGGCACGCCCTACTGCACCTGGCTGTCCTGATTCTTTACACTTGTTGAATAACAATATACAGTACTATCACAGAAAGGAATCTGGTAAGAAGACAAGGCTACCCAGGAGAAAAGTAACCCTCAAACAAGAAAGTGGAGCCTGATGAAATGTTGTGATAAGACAGTGGGCTAGGAACCATACATGCCCTCCTTGTACTTCCCCAGAATCAGTAATATCAAGCAGAATAGATTTAATGGAGTTCCTCCAACATTACTTGAAATTCTGTTCTTTGAATCACATGGAGGTTAAGAGAAAAATATCCCTGTGTAGGTTTAGCAGTGATTATTTCTCAAATCAGTTTAGTATAAAATACATTAATCGGGTAATTTTCTTGATGTCTACCTATTATATATATAGTAGAAAAATGCCAAGTGGAGATGACTACAGACCAGGAAGAAGGCATAAGACTTAGGCAGTCAGGAAACAGTGTGCAGACAGAAAAATAATATCAATAAGTAAAAATGAAAATGGAATAGGAGAGAAAAAAATTGGGAGGTACCAAAGGCTAATTTCACTTTACAATCTTCCTTAACTCTAGCATTAAACCCTCTCTCTCCTACCATCCATGATGTTGTCATTTTAAGACTTATCCCAGACATCACACTTGATTCTGAACAAACTAGTACTGATTCCAAACAAACTAGCCAGCCTCCCTGAATTAAGTGTAAAGATTTTAGGAATATTTTATGGAGTAATTCAGATGTCAAAAAATAAAAACACATGAAAATGTTATATTTTATACAACCCACACATATTCTGTTTATGTGATTTTAATTAATTAATTAATGATAAATAAACAATGTCACATCTTTCTTCCTTACTGGACTTTGTTCTTGAAGTTTTAGATTAAACAAAACAAAATTAAAATACTACAATTAACTTTGCTTTAATTCACCTGGATAAAGTCATTTTGTATTTGTGGTTATTTTTTTAAAAAGAAGTTTTAAAAAGCCAACTCCTGGTTAAAAAACACACATGGCAGATAAGTTCAAACGGACATCCATTTTAATCTCCTCCATCTCTATACTTTTATAATTCTTACTAACAATGAACTTCATTCTAATAATTTCTATTTTTCCCTATCAAATTGGGAGCACAAGCTGAAGGGGAAAAAAAATGGTATTGGTGCATTCTTTTTTGAGCCTTTCCACTAATGTGAAGCGCTTCTTCAAAGGTATAGTGCTGCTTTCTAGTTTACAAAGTGTTTATTGGTTAATGTAAGTTTGGTAAGTTTTTTTCGGCATTGGTAATAGACCAATTCTATCACCAGAGCCTTCTGGATAGAGTCTAAATTACTAGGCTAAATAGCTGCAAAATTAATAACACTTAATGGCAAACTATAAAACTAAGTATCATGGAATTGTAAGCTACAGAGATGAAAATTTGAATAGGTTAATCCCAGAAATATCTTGGAAGTAAATTTTGGACTGGACTTGAAGAAGTAAACAAACACTTTGGCTGTAACAAAGCATCCATACTGGGTACTAATGAGGCATGAATTTGGGAAGGTAAAACTTGAGATAGTTGTTAGTTGTTGCAAGTTAGAACACAGAATAACCACAGCAAGGAGAGAACACAATGCTCTGTTGGATCAATTGTCTTAAAATCTAAATTTTCAGAAGCCAATATAAATGTTTATCTTACAAGAAAGCATAAAATAATATCAACTAAAGATAAATAGTTTGAGTTTTAAAGACAAACATTTCTATTTTTGTTCCCATTTAAATTGGTATTACTTCTAGGTTTGATACTGACAACTGATAACCTAGTTAGTTAAGTCTATCAGATAGAAACTAAAATAGCAAACTTTCACTCCTTAGAAAATCAGTTTCTAACCCAAAGCAAATGAAAAACCTGTTTGCCCTTCATACTACTATCCAGTAGTATGGAGAGTAGTATTGGATAGGATATTGATTCAGTTATGCAGCCTATATTATATGCATATAATTTTACCACTTATGTTGAAGTTTAGCCTAAATTAAATAAGCTTCTCTACCCTTTTGAAGTTCAGCTCTTATTATATTTTTAAACAAACACATAGCAAAAGATGAAATTTTAGAAAATTGAAACAAGCCAAAAACTGAATTCCTTAAGAGTATGGAACTTAACCCATTCCCTTTTGTATCGCTGGACCTGGCATGGGGTTTAGCGCATAGTAGGTATGCTAGAAACACTTGCTACTTAAATGCAAAGGCATTGTCAAATAACGTTAATGCTTGGAAGAATTCTAAGCTACTTTCCCAGACCAAATTCTGCAACATTATAAAGTCCTAAGTGCCACACTAACTTTGTAATCCAATCAGACACATCAGAAGTATCATATTCTCTGCATTTCTGATTTTAAAGTTGACACCAAGAGATTTTAGCCACAAATGAGTTGGTAGCAAAACTTGTTCAGTTTCCAAAATTCAATTTATTCCTAATTATAAAATATAATCAAATTAGAGTCCCACACTAATGATAACCTGTATGCAGATCCAAGATCTACCAATAACTACTAGCTTCATAATCTTGAGCATATTTTGCCCCAATCCTTGGTTTTCTCATCTGTAAGATGAGAAAAAAAAAAATAGGCATTTAAAAGCCTTCCTTGGGAAAATGCCACTTACTTTGAAATACATAAAAAATAAGATAGACTATTGGACAAATAGAGGAATGTATTAACACATAATCAGCAAGTAAAGAGAACAAAATCTAGGTGGTAGATGGTAGATGTACTTCTCATCACAAAAACAAAGAACAAAAAAAAAAAAAAAAAACCCTGATCATTCCACCCAACCACTGGTCTTTCTTATTCCTGGAAATGGTATCACCAGCACCCCAGTTGTGCTCAAAGCAAAAATCTAGACATTATCCTTATTTTCCTCATTGCAATCAATCAGCACATCCTGTCAGTTCCTCTTTTAAAACATATTTCGGATCTATCCAATTCACTGCCACTACTATTAATAAGAGCACAAGCCATCAGTAATTTTCACCTAATTTAAAAGGTCTCCCTTCTTCCACTCTTGCCCACTTCCAAGTCACAGTGACTTTTCTTTTGCAATATGTAGGGGAAGTACTGGGGATTGAACTCTGGGGCACTCAACCACTGAGCCACATCTCTAGCTCTATTTTGTATTTTATTCAGACACAGGGTCTCACCAAGTTGCTTAGATCCTTCTGCCTCAGTCTCTCGAGCCACTGAGATTACAGGCATGTGCCTCCATGCCCCACCCAAATCACAGTGACTCTTTGAAATGTGTAACAATCTTCTTCAACTTTATATTTCCAGTGGCATTAAAAATAAATAAATAAATCCAAACCCCTTACTGTGGTTTACAGACCCCCCACTGATCCATCTACTGCTTCAATTTCATACAAACTTTCTTGTCCTCAATTACTAGGTGCCAGCTGCACTGATCTTTCTTTTTTTTTTTTTTTTTTTTTTAAAGATAGAGTGAGAGGAGGGAGAGAGAGAGAGAGAGAGAGAGAGAGAGAGAGAGAATTTTTAATATTTATTTTTTAGTTCTCGGGGGACACAACATCTTTGTTGGTATGTGGTGCTGAGGATCGAACCCGGGCCGCACGCATGCCAGGCGAGCGCGCTACCACTTGAGCCACATCCCCAGCCCTGCACTGATCTTTCTGTTCCTAGGTTTTTACACTGAGACCTTACCATTTCACAATGCCCTCTGCCTAGTAAATTTCACGTGGCAGACTCCTTCCTTCCAGTCATTCAACACATAGATTACATGTCCCCTCCTAGGGAGGTCCTCTGAGAACACTCAATCTAAACAAATTTCAGGTGAAAGTGTTGATGAAATTCTCATTCACGTTGTAACATTTTAACAACGGGTTAATCTGCCACAATTAGGCAATTTTTCACTCTTCCATTAAGTTAGAAATTATCATAAACCAGGCATGGAAGCATGCAGCCTATAATCCCAGCAACACAATAGGCTGAGATAAGAGGATCACAAGTTGGAGACCAGCTTGGGCAGTTTAGCAAGACCCTGTATCAAAATAAAAAATAAATAAATAAAAGTGGCTGGGGATGTGGTTCAGTGGTAGGATACCCCTGGGTTCAATGCCTAGTACCAAAAGAAAGAAATTACCCTGAGAGATTATCTATTGGCTTTTCAAAGAACCATTTCCAATTACTTGTTTTAAGATGACTTTTTTTTTAAAAGGGGTTTGATTTACTAAATATTGTCTAGTTGGAATCTCTAAAACATGGGTACCAAATAAAAAGTAAAACGTTATCTATCTATCAGGTTTCTGGAATATTTTCATATTCAGAAATAGGAAAAAAACATATTCATATTCTGAGGTAAAGAGCACCTCCTGAATAGCTAAACCTGGACAAACTAATAGAAAAGAGAAGAATACCACCTATGTTTACAACTGACCCCAGAGATTGGACGATTCACAATGGAGAAGTTGAGGAGCACTGTAACTGGCTGGAAAGATGGAAACAAAGCCAGCCCCCCACTTCCCCACCCAGCCTTAGGAAAGCTGAGAAGCCTGGGAGAAACGATCATTGTAAAGAGAAAACAAAACTGGAGAGATGAACAGAGAGAGCTGCTGATCAAAGGCAGCAGAGATTGAGGCTTTGAGCTACAGATGGTCAGATCTATATTCTGCACCTTAGGAGTTCCTGAAGGCACAGACAGGAGCTGCAATAGTAAAGAGACAAAGATAACCCATGCCCCAACACTCTCTACCTGATGACTGAGCATTTAAACCCCTACACTCTCTACCTGATGACTGAGCATTTAAACAGTTAAAAAAAAAAAAGCTATTCTATGTACAAGTAATTATAATAGTCTATACTATATTTATGGATGAAATTATCATGGAATAAAAAAGTATTTATAAGAGACATTTCTTAATAGACACTTCAATCTTATTCTAGTTAAGTGTTGAGGAAAGGGATATGAACCATATACATACAAGCTACAAATGCCTCCCTGGAAATTCTCTCAGCAGAATCATACTTTGGCCTCACTTCTTTACCTATATCCCTACCCCAGAAAATATGAACCCAAACTTGTAACATACTACTTCCTCTTCATGAGAGGAAGGCACATAAGGATAAATGAACAAACAAAATTCTAGAACATTCAAGTTAGTAACATAGTAATTCACAATTTCATACAATTATAAGAACAGAAAGTAAATAGGCTGAATTTCTTGGAGATCAGAGCTACAGGATAATTCTATGGTGGGAAAAGGAGTATGTGGCCCTTCCCTCCTGAGCTCTGCTATTAACACCACTGAACTCCACATCAAGCATCGACTTTTTCTGCTTACACATAAGTTTCATGTCTCCTTATTTTTGTTTGTACACAATTGATCATGGTCTCCTCCAACCTTGGCTCTTCCCTCCCTACCCCCACAATCAGTGATGTGTTTTGGTAAATGTTAATGACTCCCATATTCAACTGTCACAACAGTGAAAACAGAGCTAGGAAGGTTACGTGCAACAGCAGACCATTATACAGTATCTCTATCCAGCAGATGCAATAAACACAAAGGAACTCTAAAGCACAGACAATAATAAAATAATTAGGAATCAACTAATTTTTAGTATTCATTACCTTTGGTTTTCATGTAATTATAATTTTATGACACTCAACTCTTAATAATGGCTGTTTGACAATTGACTTGCAAAATTTCTGGGGAAAAAAAATTTTTTTTCTAAAAAAGAAAAACCTGGCTAGGGATGTGGCTCAGTGGTAAAGCACATGCTTAGTTAGCATAGGTAAGGTCCTGGATTCAATCCCCAGTACCACACAAAAAATAAAATAAAATAAAAATCATTTAATCTGTTCAATTTTATCCAGAATAGCTGATTAGGTATATGGGGGTAAGTAACATTATTAACATTGACAAATCATAACTGTATATATTCTGGGGTATAATGTGATGCTTTGATATATGTAAACAATGTTGAATGATTAAATCAAGCTCATTAACATATCCATCACCTTGCTTTCTGTTATTGTGTTGGTGTGTCCCCCCCAAAAGCTGTTAATATAGGAATGTTCAGAGGTAAAGTGATTAGATGAGAACTGTAATCTAACCAGTACTAGTTTGAATGGACTGACTGGGTGGTAACTATAGGCAGGTGGGGTGCAGCTAAAGGAGATGGGTCACTGAGGATGGAAGGGTGCATCTTCCCTGTGGCCACTCTCTGCTTCCTGACCCCACCATGAGCTGAGCAGCTTTCCTCTGCTGGGCCTGTCCCCTATAATGTGCTGCCTCACCTTGGGCCCAGAGCATTAGAGTCAGCCATCTATGGACTGAGTCCTCTGAAACCATGAGCCCCAAGTAAACTTTTCCTCCTCCAGGTTGTTCTCATTGGGTATTCTGGTCAGCAATAAAAAACTGACTAAAACACTTCCCTATCAATATTATGCTGAAAAATTTGAAATTTTCTCTGTCATTCTGAAATATACATTATGTCAGGAAAGCTTAGACAGGTCCCTGCTCATCTTTTTAAGCCACAGAAATCAAAGGTTGTTGACCAGTTGAATTAGTTGCTTTGGTCAAGGTATCCTCCCTCCCCTGGATACCTGTGGGCCTGCAGGGGAGGTTGAGAACAAATGACATAAAACATAGATGGCTCAGCAGCCAATATGGTAGAGAGTTCTAATACAAGTTAACCTAGTACAAAGGTCACTACAGAAGTTAAAAATTCACTAGTTGAAATTATCATTTCAACTACAGGCCATTTCAAAAGGGAAAACTCCCAGAAATGACATTAAGTTATCAAGAATAAGCTGTGATTAAAATATTATGTCTAAGAAGATAAGTGTGTGGAAAAGTATCAGCTGGTACACAGCACCCACTTTCTTATGGTATGCCTTCCTGAAATGCATTAGTTTTTTCCAGACTCCTTTACAGCTAGTATGATGGTCCATATTCGATTCAACTATTAGGATGCTGGACCCAAGATTCAGAAGGCAGAAGTGAAGCACAACCCCACTGGCCTAGAGCTTTTAGCCGTTTTCAGCTTGTAAACAAGGTCATAGACATGGCAGCATCTCAAATCCAGCTTTCAATTAAGACAAAAAGGAGAAAATTTCCAGTTAGGGATGGGAGCTTCAGCTAAAAGGTCTAACAGTGATAAACCAACGTGGACTATACTCTTTAGTAGAGTTATTAAATTTTTAGGAATTTTACAAGTCAGCTGTTAAACACGGCTTTCACTAAGAATTAAGTTGCATAAACTTGCATAAATTACATTTAAAACAAAGGACAAATACTCAAAAATAATCATTTCCTAATTATTTTATGACCAATGGCAGAGGCAGCAGTAGCCAAATTCAACATTCCTGAATTCACTAGTTCATGGGCATCAAGGAGAAATCCTCACAGCGTGTTGGATGCTATGTTTCACTTCAAGCAGTTAAGACAACAGCAGCAGTGGCTGTTGTGTTCCCCTTGACCACAGCTACAGTGGTATTTTCTTGCCCTCTTTCACAGGCAACCTCCTAATTGCCACTTTCCTGACTATGGCAGAGGTGGAAGTTCCCATGGTGGGTTGTTCCAAGATATCCTGGAAGTCATTCTCGGCCTGATAGTCCTTTCAAAGATTCCCTACACAACTAATTCCACACATTGCATCCCTCTGTTTCCCACACTGAACCCTGACTGACACTGCAAAAGAGTATGTGACAAATTGATTGTAGAAATATTTTAGTTAAGTCTACACTCATGCTGTTCTTTCACATATGAAGAGCCCAAGGAAGCCTCTATCATTCCCATTAGTCCTATCTAATGAATAAAGACTCCCAGAAAAGCCACCTCAATACCCTACCTTCAGCTTTGCCTCACACCAGTGAGCACTCAGGCCTCTAGAGGGCCTGAGACATCTACCCAACCTGCATCAGCAGGAACACAGACCCTCATTTCAGGTACATCAACCCTCATTACAGCCAAACAAGTTTGAGGATGCTGAGCCCAAAGTGACCCTTACAATTCATCTACTACATCCCTGAGCATCCCTGAGCCCCAAAGTTTATGTTTTCCCATTGCATTCCCTTTTTAGTCACTGTGGGGGTATCGGAGGATGAAAGCACAGCTGACTGTAATTCAGATCCACAGAGAGGGACAAGAAACAGCATTAAAGTCTACCCCACAGCAGCAACTAGTCAGAAAGATTGTACTGAAAGCATTCTGAAAAATCTCTTCAATAGAAAAACTATTTTCTCAAATAACCAACAAGAAGAAATTCTTAAATATTCAGCTGTTATACCAGCTAACAATTTTATAACTGCTTAAATCTTAACCATAAGCTACACCATTGTGTAAGGCTAAATATGCCTTGGAAATCTGTGGCACATAACAATTAAAATTCTTTTCTTGTGTTCCAACTTCTAAGTTACCACTGCCTCTAACCACATGCATACATGCTGATGGCCTAACAAACTGAGTCTAGCACATTACTCTTAATTCCAAAAGAATGCAGATTTCATAAAGAAACAGGTTTCCCCATCACCACCAATTGTTTATATAAATTCTTACACCAGAAACTAAAATAATGAAAGGAACCAGACAATCTGGGCTCTAGTTCATGCTCTGCCAGTTTCATATTAGCCTCCTGCACTGCTATGCCTCAACTTCTTTATTTGAAGACTAAGGGTTCTGATTGGATTGGTATGGTTCCTTCCAGGGAGTTACTGACTTTTAGCCCAAATAGAAAACAGCACAAACACTTAAATAATAAGAGGTGGCAACAGTCTACAACCTGCTTTAACTGCCTCTTCAAAGGATCTGTTTTAGTGTATAGTATTTGAAGCCTGCAAAAGAAGAGGTCTGCTAGACTACAATGAGTTATTCTTATGAATTCACTAAATTTTACTTAGCAACATATACTTGAAGAGTCTGCATACTTACAAAACACCACTAATTTCAAAATACATTCTTTCCTGTATTCACCAGAACATTTTCTAGGCTACCTATCTCAAGATAAATGTGCTAACAAACACCTACCTGGTGAGTGAATTATACAGCAACAGGATAGGCAACATGAGAACAGGTATTATTTCCAGTATCAAGTACACAATTTTCCCAAGTATATTTATCCTAAAAATATCTAGACTTTTACACGCAACTACTGAAACTATTCTCTTACAAATGAAGAAAGAATTAAGACTTTCCATTTGATTAATAATCCTTTAACTATTTCATCATGCAGTTTAGCTATACAGATTAAACCACATCATCACGAACTTTGTTTAGAAACAGAACCAAGCAATGAAGATTTTATTTTAAGCACTTGCCCAATGTTTTACTGCATTTAACACCCACTCAAACAATTCAAAATTGTAGGGTTTTTCCTTTTACTAGAGAAAGGAAGACTGATTTTTTTTTTCAGATATCATGGACAAATATTCTATTAAAAAAATGAAAAAGAAAGCCTTAATGTTGCTTCTGTTCATATACCTCCCTGTGTAAACTCTGACACGTTAGTGCTGACCCTCAGTTTCCTCATATATAAAAGGAGATAACACCTGACTAATTGCTTTACAGAAAGATGTAAATGCCAACATACACATCCTTCTAAACCAAAGACTGGACAATACCTTGACACATGATTGTTATTCAGTAAATGACAGCTAGTGTATCCTGACAAGTCCCCAAGTCAGAATATTCCTTAGACTATTCCTTAGACTTAGAGCAAGATGGTCAGACTTGGGGTTGCCAACAAAGAGAGGGTAAATTATTATTTCACCCATCAACATTAGTATGACAGCTCTAATTAGCAAATCTAACTCTATTTAAAGAAAATCAAATGTGTATTCTATCCTAAATCCAAATTACTGAAGTTGGTAAATAGTATCCTTAACTAAAAAGAATAACATTTTGACAAAGTGTTCTGGCAAAAGCTACTGAGATGGATTAAGATACAGTTCTGTGAACAGAGGTATGGAAGACTACATTATTTTAACAATTTCATAGCTTGCTTAATCAATATGGGGAATATTGGATACCTCTAGTTATTACAGGCATTTGCAGTAGAAGCAGTAATTTTCCAAATATGGTCAAGACATCCCAAGAAGGCATCAACGAACTTAAAAAACTCAAAGTCTCTGTTATTATTCTTACTGGCAAATCATACCCAATTCTACTGATGACCATTTTTATGTACAATAACTGTATAAGTGTATTTACCAATAACCTACCAACATTTAATATTCACTATTGGACAACAGCTGGCAAAACTCCTAGTGTGAATGTTATACATAAACTAAAGGTTGATATTAAAAGCATTGTTTTGAAAGTACCAAAGCTAAAGACATTAATACAATAGTTAGAATAAGAAACTAACATAAAATGATATTCGGAGCATCAACCCCTCTTCTTAACTCTCCATCCCTACTCCAAGTACCTCTGTTCCCCCAGAAAAGACAGAAAAAAACAAAAGGAGTCAGAGTTTTTCCTGCAATGTCAGCCAAATAATTATTTTGGTGATTCAACAGGTTCCATATTACACCACGCCTAAGTAACGTGTCCAAGTTTAGGAGTCAGTGAGGTAGTTCCTTTAGGCATAACTTCTATGAGATCATAGTTAAAAGGTATCATTAGAAATAATACAATAATGATGCTGTCTCAATTTATATTTAAAAAGAGTATTGTTTAAAAGCAAAACACACTAGGAAGCAATTAGTTTAGAATTTCATTTTCAAAATGGTAGAATAATATTATTTTAAAAACTTCATTGCTAAAGTAGACTAATAATCATTTTCTCAATGCCAAGGTAATGAAATGATCCTCCAAAGTATTCCATCTACCTAAGAGCAAGCAGCATTGATGCAGAGAATCTCCATTACTGTTTAAAAAAAAGAAAAGTTACAGGGAGTTCTTCTGGGTACCTCAAGGTATCAACATCTCAAATACTGTTGTAGGGTCTAGGGGTTTCTGGAGATTGAACCTAGTGACACTTTACCACTTTTCCCCAGTCCTTTTTATTTTTGTATTTTGAGGCAAGATCTTGCTAAGTTGCTTAGGGCCAAAGTTGCTGAGACTGGCCTTAAACTTGCAGTCCTGCTGCCTCAGTTTCCCTGGTCAGTTGTTATTACAAGTATGTACTATCACATCAGCTCAACTTTTATATCTTAGTTTTTTTATATATAAAAACAGTTTTTATATTAAATATACCAAATATTACATTTGAGTAAAATAATTGACAAAACCAATGCCTCACTTTTTGTCTACAAAATATATCTGTTTTTATTTTTTAAATGATAGTTTTACTGGGCATGGTGGAGCATGCCCATAATCCCAGCTGCTTGGGAGGCTGAGGCAGGAGGATCGCAAGTTCAAAGTCAGCCTTGGCAACTTAGTGAAGCCCTAAAACACTCAGTGAGACTCTGTCTCTAAATAAAATACAAAAAAGTGTTAGGGATGTGGTTCAGTGGTCAAGTACCTCCGAGTTCAATCCCTGGTACCAAAAAAAAAAAAAAAAAAAAAAAAGAGCTAGTGATGTGGCTCAGTGGTTAAGTGCTCCTGGGTTCAATCCCCCGGTACCAAAATAATAATAATAATAATAGTTTTATGACTACCATGTACTGCTATTGGCTTCAAAGTAGGAGAAATTAAATGTTTTAAGAGCAGCCATTTCTGGAGTGTTGTCATGTTAGCAACCCATCCTTTGAGGAACTGCCCCTCACTTGTTTCCTGGGGTTCTGCTATAGTTATTAATCACCCTAGGCTATCTACACCCAGCCGCAAGAATGGACATGTCACTCAGGCCTGGCCAATCATGGTATCCCAGTGCATTCTCTCCATAGTAATTGGTACCAGAGGTAACATAAGGTCTATCAAAATCCTGTGTGAAATCTGTTTTGGACATTAGAAAAAGGATGAGATGGTTTAACAGTTCAATTTGAGAATTCAAAGCTATTTTTCCTGCTACACTAAAAGTCTAGCCAAGAAAGAAGCCAACTCCAGAGACTACAGAGCCATCACTTGAGAACAGGAACTTAGCTGTTTCTGATCTATGCCTGGATTTTCATATGTTTAGGTCAATAAATTTCTTCTTGACCTAAATTAACCTTAGTAAATTTGTCTTGCTGTAGAATTCTCACAACAGGCATGTGAATTAGGATTTTTTTTAACTTTCCTGTTGAGGTGTACAATACAAGATACTTATTGCAAACTAGATAACCCTACCAAAGAATAATATCATTCCAAAACTATTCCATTAAAGTGGATTTTTAAAAGTTATTTAATTGGAAGAAAAAAACAAAGACAATTCAACTTAACTCTGTGTAAGTTCAGAAATAAGCATTTGCTAATAAACAAATGCTTATTTTTTTCCTCCCTTGTATTTTCATTCATAAAACTACTTCTCTTAAATATCATGTACAGTAAAATCCCACTTTTCATAGTCATATGTAATTACCAATCAGAACAAAGAGCTAAAGTGTAGCCACTCACAAACTTTCCTGAAGCAAGAAAAATAATTATGTGTTTAAAATTCAATGAAAAAAAAAACTGTAACAATAGCAAAGAAGCTAAGATTCCAGAAAGTATGAAGTAGATCCATTACTGTTCACATTACAAACTCGAGAAAATAAAAAGATAGTCCACTAAATAGAACAGATCATAACTATTAACAAATTGGATCTTAATAGTTTTTTAAAATCACTAAACTCGGGCTGGGGATGTGGCTCAAGTGGTAGTGCACTCGCCTGGTATGCACGAGGCCCTGGGTTCAATCCTCAGCACCACATAAAAATAAAATAAAGATGTTGTGTCCACCAAAAACTAAGAAATAAATATTTTTTAAAATTCTCTCTCTCCCTTTAAAAAAAATAATAACTAAACTCAACTACAGCAGCAAAGTTTAGCTCTTTGTATTTCTTACTGAGTCTCTAAAACAGTATCTCTAGTTGTGTTAATAAAACAAAGTACATTAATAATTTATACATGTAATCTGTCCTTTCCTGGGTATTCAGATATATCATAAGTCAAGTTATCATCCTCAACCCGTCTGCCCTGGCCACAGGATGACTGAAATGGTGGAGGGACTTACTTCTCAGAACCACTGTGAAAGAACTGAATGGCTCAATCAAGATAAATTATTTGAATAGCAGAGAAAAGGAAATATAATGATGCCACTCTTGTCACTGCAAGCCAATCAGCTGTGACTACAACTAAGGAGAAACTAAGGTTAAGATTGAAAAATATTTTCAGGTCCTTTTTTGCAACACTAGCAAATTGGCTTTCCCCATAAAACTGACCAGGGTTCCAAAACAACTCAAATAAGCCTATTAACCAAAAAGAATAGTACTAATGGCTATATTTTAGCTACATAATGGCTTAAATAAAAATACTCATAGTACTACATTATGAGTTGAAAATGAGGCTAAAGACAAAAAGATCATTAAGCCCCTTACCAGCACTATTGCTAGAAGAAAACACATTTCAAGTTCCAATTAAAAAAAAAAACTTATAGGGGAATTCATAATGAAGCAACCTATACATTTAAACAATTAATGATTTTCCCTCTACTTTGTAATTATTCTATAATGTAGATTTTATGCTTTTGTACAAAATAAAAGCTTTTCTACACACACACACACACACACACACACACACACACACACACACACACGAGAAACTATTGAAGCCAGGTGCAGTGGTACTTGCCTATGATCCAGCTACTTCAGAGGCTGAGGCGGAAGGATAACAAGTTCGAGGCCACCTAGGCAATTTAGTAAGGAGACTCTGTCTCAAAATCAGGGATGTAGCTCAGTGTAGTGGTGCAGCACCCCTAGGTTTAATTCCCAGTACAGCAAAATATATATATGGGGCGGGGATGGGGGAGGGGAAGAAAGCGGAGGGTGAGGGGAAAGACACCACACTGTAGACCTTTCTGTACTGAACGTTCTTGCCCTCTGTTTTTCTCTTCCTCTGCTTCTTACAAGCTACTATGAAAAAGATCCCAATTCTACTCTACCAAAACCCATCCATCTTTAAAGGCCAGGATAAGTTCAAAATTCTTTACAATTCCCTCCAACCAGCCAAGTCAGATAATAAGGGCAGGTAGTAAGACCCTACCAAGATATAAAAAAAGAATGAAACCTATCTTTTACCTCACTTACACATGTAAGTTCCACAAATTCATTATGCACACCCAAGTTAAGATAATTTCTTAGAATTAAAAGACACATTTGTAATGAAATATACCTATTTATTAAAGCATATCACTCCATCTGGTATTTGATCAAAAGAAAAAAAAAAAAAAAAACAGCATCTGACTGCAACAAGGGTGACACAGAGGTCCCAGTGCTGTACTTTATGGGCAACTTAAGAAGTTTTGAAAAAATAATTTTATATATTTGATTTCCTTCTTTTGGAGACTTGAGAACCCAAATCCTTGCTAAGATATAACTCCACAACCAATTTTTAGAACAGCACACTACAGAGCCAATTAATGAGTCTAGTTTTTAGCAAAATTCATACAACTTACCTAGAGTTTTTGTTTGTTTTGGGGTATTGGAGATTGAACTCAGGGGCGCTTTACCACTGAGCCACATCCCCAGCCCTACTTTGTATTTTGTTTAGAGACAGGGTCTCACTTGAGTTGCTTAGCACATTGCCTTTGCTGAGGGTGACTTTGAACTCGAGATCCTCCCTCTCAGCCTCCTTAGCCACTGGGATTAAGGTGTGCACCACAGTACCCCACTAGAGTTTTAAATACTGTAAGAAAAGTAAAAAGAATAAAACCTTTCTTATAAGTATTTGATACCAAAGAGTTCTTAAGCTCCCACAAAGCAGATGACCTCTTAAAAACAGAGACCATTTCTGACTCATCACCACAGTTGCTACTGTGGTGCTGGGGATCACACACAGGGTCTGGTACCTATTAAGCAAGCATTCTACCAACAAGCTAAGCTCCCTGCTCCTAACTCATTTTATGTCCCCAATATTAGGTCAGTGCTAGCATCTCTCAGAGGGGGTGGCATCAGTCAGTGCTGAGGGAATGAATATGTGCCAATAGTATAACTTTTCATTCTCTCTTGATAAAGTCAAGCAAGCACCTTCTCTTGGAAATCATTCTGAATAATATTCATTCTTCTCATTCTTCAGAGAAAAAGAAGAACAAGGAATGGATTTGCTTCTCTTCTCCCCAAAACAAGTCTCTTGACAACACCAAGCTCCAAGCTACTGAAAACCACGGTCAGCAACAGGTTTAAATTCAGAGTATCCATTCTATCAAAATATAATATTTCAAGAAACATTTTCTTTAAACAAAATATGAGAAGAGAATGAAAAATAATTACAAATGGCACAATTCTCATCTTTAATACCACAATACTTATCCTATGTTAAATCATCAGAAACTGGTTTTGAAATTTATAGTTTAAAATTGGTAGGTACTATTAAAATAGTTCAAAGATGAAATTCTCCCATAACACACTCCAGAAACCCTGAATAACCAGGACATTTACAAAGCACTTGGGGGTTACATAGTAAAAACGCTGTATCAGTTTATTCACCTAAGAAGACTAGGCTCTGGCTTCATTTAGTCAGATAGTGAAACAAATTTAGATTTGTTTTACCATCAACTTATGTAAATTAGTGACCAGATTTTTAAAAACCACTGAAATCTGTCCCTCATTGTATTTTTTTTAATATTTATTTTTTAGTTGTAGCTGGGCACAATATCTTTGTTTTATTTATTTTTATGTGGTGCTGAGGATCAAACCCAGGGCCTCGAATGTGCTAGGTGAGCGCTCTAATGCTGAGCCACAACCCCAGCCCTCACAAGAGGTTGTATTAAGGACCTCAGAGAAAAAATAATGTATATTCCCCAGGAACAGAGAGTTGTGTTGCATGAAAATCAGTTTTAGCAATAAACGGAAAAAAAAATTTTAAATCATCTGAAAAGTGATAGGGCCAAATGTTAAATGTGTATACCACTAAGATAGAAAGTAATCAAAGAACTTTGGGCTGGGGTTGTAGCTGGGTGGCAGAGCGCTTGCCTCGCATGCATGAGGCACTGGGTTCGATCCTTAGCATCACATTAAATAAATAAATATTTTTTTTCTTAAAGTAATCAAAGAACTTTTTAAAGTCAACCCAGGAAAATAAAATTTACAGTCTAAATTATAAGAAGTTTGGAGGTATGGGCAGGATTAATAAAGCAACCAGAGTATAATACTAAAAAAAAAATGAACAAAATTAAATATACCTAATATGTTTAAATATAGTAAGTATTCCTACAATATGATGGACAGAAAAAAAAGTTTAAATACAAGAATGTTATAATGGAATAAAAATCAAAATCTAAGCAAATCAGAGTTCTGGTGGTATGGTATAAGCCCATTACTCATGATTAAAGGTATCAATGAACAGAGTCCTGAACTTTAAACCCCTGAGTTATTAAAACTCTTAGAACAACAACAACAAATTGCTACCAAGAGCTGGAAAAGCAGGAAAGTTTCACATTTAAAGTTTATCAAAATTTGATCTTGTTTTCACTAACAAAGGAGCTACTTCACCAATTCTCTAGTTTCAGTTGTTTAAAGAAAGGCAAATGTAATTTGTTACATTGCATACAGGAGGCTAGCAATTAACTGTCATTTCTCTTACTCTTCTTCAAAAGATACAACCACCAAAAACAACTGATGAAAATCCTAAATTACACACTAAACAAACAAACAAACAAAAAAACTAACAAAAAGATCCAAGAGTTAAGAAAAGAAAGGCAGAGAGTTTTCATTATTTGCATATTATAAACATTTCTTAATTTAAGATATTTAGTAATGTTTCTTCACCAATGGGGAATGTATTTATAGGAAGGAGTTAATTTTAACACAATCCCCTTAGAAACCAGATGTCCCAGCATCAGTGATTAAGACTTTTACCTTTATCTAATTAACATTGTACAAGTTCTCTTTCAAATTCGTTTTTATTTAAACAAACTATACCATTTTTCCCTGTGGTGCATCCCTAGATGTAAGACTAGAGTTAGGGCTGGGGATGTGGCTCAAGCGGTAACACGCTCGCCTGGCACGCGTAGGGCGCTGGGTTCGATCCTCGGCACCACATAAAAATAAAATACAGATGTTGTGCCCACCGAAAACTGAAAAATAAATATTTAAAAATATCTCTCTCTCTCTCTCTCTCTCTCTCTCTCTCTCTCTAAAAAAAAGAAAAAAAAAGACTAGAGTTAGGGGAATTAAATGCAGAGTGTGCACGAGGCACTAGAGGATGACACCATGTACTGACTGTATCACTACTTAACAACCTTTGGAATAAACTAAATAATTTACAACTACAGAAATATGTATTTAAAGGTGCACTAAGAAGCAAATATTTGTGTGGATAAAACTCTGAATGTTCACCATTTTGGAACAAAATTAACTTGTCTCATTAATGAAGACAGAAACTGGTTTAATTATATACACTGAAGTATAATCAAATTAACTGGGCTGGGGTTGTGGCTCAATGATAGAGCACTTGCCTAGCAAGTGTAAGGCAATGGTTCGATACTCAGCACCACATAAAAAATAAATAAAATTATTGTGTCCTTCTACAACTAATTTTTTTTTCAAAAAGAAAATCAAATTAACTAATCCTGGCCACAGGACTATATCATGAAACAATTTCAGCAAAGGTCCAAAGTTCAACTTCCTTTACTACTGGAAAAATACAAAGTTCAAATTCAAGTGACAACTTTTTTCTTGGAAGAAAAATAAACACACAGGGTCATAACTAAGAAACAGGTGATAACTTTTGCCAATGAATAGAAGGCACTAAAGATTCTTCTAGAAGCAGGAAAAGTCCTGATGTTGAGTTCTGTATTAACACTAAAACAATAAGAAATTCCCCAATTCTCCCAGGAAAAGTCTTAGATTAGGAACCAAATTTTAAAGAGCTATTTTTCACTTACCCCTTATAGATTATAACAAAATTTTTAAAAAGAAGGAAAAAAAGCTCTAAATCAAAACCTGAGGCACTGACTGCTAGAGAGAACCCTTATTAAATGATTTGGTTGATGGTAAGGCTCTGGCTGCACTCTCTGACTAGATGAAAGGAATAAAGAGAGGAAGAATCAATGCTGTAGCAGCCACGTCCTATACCATCCAGTTCATCTTTCTGCCATGAACTTTGTCAGAAGCCAATATGAGATCATTCCCCATGAATATTACATCTTACAGAAATAGTTACATTTCATTCTTACAATATGCTAGCTTCTAAATGACATGTTGTGAATACAGTTTAACAAAGAGTTACCAGTTGAGATAAGAGACAGAGTGGGAAGTGCACTCTACAACACCTTATGAAATTGAAAAATCCATTTTACAAAGTTTAAAGGGAAAAAGTGAGCAGAGGAAATTTCTTTTTAAAATCTCTATACTCTGTATGTTCACCCTTTTCTAAATGAATAACAACAGTATAGAATCTCTGCCACCTCCGGAGATAATATTTATGCTGTTTTTAAGGAAAATCAAAGTTCTACAAATAACCTCCTCAAGTTCTTATTTAAAGTCTTGTGTTTAACCTGCAAAAAATCTGTTTCATAATAAATTTTATTTTTAAGCAAAGCCAGTTAATATAATACCTAACATGAAAAATCAAAATTTTAAAATGACAACTTGCTTAGAAACAAAAATATTAATTTCAGATGACATATTGATTCCACTGTGACAGACACAGTGGAATCCACTTGAAATTAATGATGCAGAGCCTGTCATAAAAAAAATTAGTATTCAGACTTATTAATGATCATAAAACATGCTGCAGCCATTTAATATGCTATTCCCTTCATTTTGGCTAAATATTTAAAATAGGAAAGTGCCTTTGGTTGTCAAGGGGGCAAAATTTTATTACTATAAAAATGGTAACTTCAGTTTGGGGCACCCAAACTCAACACAACACCACTGTGTTTACTCAACACAATTAACACCACTGCACACACTCTAAACCTTGAAATATCTTCTTAAATTTCATGTAAAGGTTGAAAAATGAATAACATACAAACAAGACTAATGCTAATTAAAGAGCTATCTCTTTAGTCTTCTAAAAGAATCAACATCATTTGGAATACACCAGCTTCCTTCCTCATCAACTTTAAGACTGTTTTTTACATGAGAATTATACTCTTAGCCATGTCCCAACTAATCAAAACAAAGCAATGATGCAGATGTTCTCTTGATTCACTGACTCATGGGATCTGAAGTAAATGGCACCTAGCTAGTAAATGCTGCCTATATAGTACTTTGTATATTACAGACGTGCCTACTGGCTGAATTACAACCCCATAAGTCTCTTCTGTACCCTTCACATATGGCTTTAGAAGTTAGGGCTAAGAAAGAATCGTACAACTTGAAAACTAAAGGCTGTTTAAAGTCAGCCAGAGTTCTAAAAAATATTAACAAAACTTCACATAATCCCTTTAACTTAAAATGAATATGACAGAATAGGCTATATGAAGAAAATCTTAAGATTGTAGGTCTATGTGAGTGTGTGTGTATACATACCCACAATACACATATGTATACTGCATCACAAACAATCAGTTCATGTAAAGCTCAAGGACTTTTAAAGATATTTCCAAAGTTAGCTGCTGAGAATGAAAAAAAAAATGTGAGGGAGACAGCATGTTAAATTCTTATGCAGAATTTTCTCGAATTTTGCAATGAAGGGATGAACTGATATCTAGACCATGGCACTATTAGATAGCTCATTGTTATTTTTTACACTATATATTAATAGAACACATTCAATCAAACAGTCTGATTTCTAATAACGTTGTAACCATAATTCACCTACAGACATCTCAAATGACAGAACCACATTCTACCAATGCTGAAACAACAACATTCTCAACAATAAATTCATGAGACTACTACATACTACCAGATCTCACTGTACGCAGTCTGATCAATGGTTTGAAACTGGCAAGTAGGCTATAAAGGTAACGTGCTTTGCTGCAGATTTTACTAACATAAAGACACCACAGCAACAGGGGATCTTTTTACCTACCGCTTCAACAAATTCTGTAAAATCAAAAGCTTTACAACAGCATTTACATAGCTAGGCACTTAGATTTTCCTTCAAAACCCTGACTCTATTCACCAGCTCCCCGCAAGAGTAGACCACTGCCACATAGAACATATTGCATACCCTTGCCGGTACCCAGACACCTGAACCACTTGGACTGACAGAGTTTGGCTGTCAGCTCCGAGACATCTGCTGGTGTGCAAGAAACACTGAAAACAGCTAAACCCTCCCAGGTATTCTAAGTGGTAACCTTGGCACCAACTGTCTCCAATAGTAAAGACCTTTTTCCCTGTTGGAAGATGTACAAGATTTCACACACACACACACACACACACACACGGGGGGGGGGGGGTCAATCTTAAGGCTCTTTTTCACAAAGACAGCCGCAAAGGGCTGGCATTCTGTAGTCAAAAACTCTTGTCTGCGTTGGGAAACAGATTACGAATTTAGGAAACCCAGCTGCCCGTTGCAATTTGGTGACAGCTCGCAGAGCAGCCCAGCCAAACCAGAGCTCAGTTTTCCTACGGGCAAAATGGGAATCACCAGCGACACCCCTCCCCCTCGCCAGGGGTCAGGCACACCCCAGAGGTCTCAGAGCACCCGGGATGAGAAGTGGTGGGGGTTGCCGCTTCTCCAGGACCACCCCCTACCCCGCGACGGACAGGCAGGGCCCGGTACCTGGCTTCACCGTCTTGAGACGGATGGGCTCGCGGAAGTGGCGGATGACAGCCAGGGTGTCCCGGTTGGTGAGCCCACTGACAGGCGTCCCGTTCACCTCCAGCAGCACATCCCCGGGGCTGGGCGCCTTGCCCGAGACGACGCAGCAGGTGCCCCCGCCGGGCTCCTCGCGGAGCCGCCCCAGGTAGGGGAACTCGCCGCGCTCGGCGCCTCCCCGGATCTCGGCGCCGAAGTCGCCCGGGGGCCCGGCCCAGGACACCGCGCACTCCTGCACCTTGCTGAGCCAGTGCTTCTTCTTCTTCAGCGTCTTCGACATCCCGAACCCCGCTGCACCATGGGGGAGACCCCGCGCGGGCGGCCGGGGCGCGCCGCTCCGGCCCCTTCTCAGCCCGGGGCCCCGAGCGGCCCACGCAGCCCGGCCAGGGGGGCCTCGCCGCTCCGGCCCCCCTAGACCACAGCCCGCCGAGGGTCCGGCCGCTCCGAACCCCGAGACGCCCCCCGGACGCCCCGCCTGGCCACGCTCCCCGGGGCTGGCCGGGCTCTGCAAGGGCCACCGCGGGTGAGGCTGAAGAAAGGAAACGGGAATGGTCCCCGGGCGGTTCCAGCAGGGGTTTCGGGCGGGGTCACTGCCGTCGGCTGGCCCCCGGGCTTGGCGCCCGAGCGGCGGGAAAGGCTGAGGCAGGGGGGCGGGGAGGCCGGGGAGGGAAGAGCCGGAACGGGAAAAATCCGTCGGGGGCGCGCAGAAGCGCGCGTAGAACCGTCGCCGGATCGACCGCGGCCGCTGCGGAGCCGGAGCGCGGAGACCAACGCCTGCCGGAGCTGCCAGGAAACTGCCGCTTTCAAACCCGCCGCAACCTCCTCCTCCTTCTTCCCCTCCCCCCGCCCTCGCCCATCCCTCCACCAGAGCCCCGCCCCCTCCCACCGCGCGGCGCCCGGCGCGCTGCCGTCACCGACCGGGCGCTTGGGAACGAGCCCAGCACTCTACTCTCGCGCCGGGGATTGGCCCCCGGCGGGAAGGGGGCGGATCCTCGGCGGGAATGAGGGCCGATGATTGGTTGGTGGGAGTGGAGGAGGCGGGCAATAGAATGACTGAAGTTGAGAGAGGGTGGAAAAAAGAAGTTTGGAGAGTGAGGGAGGGCCAGTGGGGAGGGGCTGGGGAGTGGAGTCGGACTGCGGGTCGCGGAGCTGGGAGAGGCCCTCCGCCCCGTGGGGGGAGCCAAGGAAAACTCGGGCACCAAGTAACCGAACTCCTCGAGGTGGGGGGCGTGGCTGGTCAACCCGGCGGAGATGGGGGCGGAGCCCGAGTGGGGCGCCACCGAGTAGCCGGCGGCGTGCCTAGATTACCAGACCCAGCCGAGTCCCGAGCGGCCTGAGGTGGCGGCGCCTTTGGAGTGGCTTGTTGTTACAACTTACATTGACTCAGTGTTGCTTTATTCCTTCATTTCCTCAAAAAAATGTTAACTGAAAGCCCGTGAAAGCACACTTTAGGAGTCCCGTTGATAGAAGGTCAAAGAGAGCCCTGCTGTGCGCCATCAGGCAAATGAGATAGCCTCTCTGAATCAAGCATCCATCCTGAGCTAAAAGCAAAGACGCTTATACCTATATTCCCCAGATACTGTGAAGAGTACAACAGAAACAGCATCTGCATAGTGCCTGGCAGAGGATTGATGCTTCTTAATATTTAGTAGCTGAGGATGACGACGATTTTTGTGTCAGGTGGAAATTGTGCTAGCTTTGGGGGTTCAAAGATGAAGAAATTAAGAGGCCCTTCTCATCAGGAGGTTGCAGTTTTCTGGAAGACCCCGACAAGTCAGCAGATCACCTAGGGTGGGAGTGGAGGTAGAAAGTGGTTTGGGAACTAGCCTCAAAGTCTGCCAACCTGAGTTGAGCCCTCGCAAGCTATTTACCTACTGTTTGACCTTAGCCAAATCTCTGCTTCAAGTTTACTCATCTGTGAAGGAGGAGGGAAAAGTAGCACTAAATAGAGACCTGAGATCCCTTCCAGCGCTAATTTTTCAGAAACTCCTCCTGAGCCTTCCCTCCTTCAGAATTGACTCACACTTTTTCCTGTCTTTGGCATACTCTTAACCATCTCTCTTTAAAATCCTGTCCATCCTCACCCTAGAAGCCATCTTTTCCAGGTAGCCGCCTCTGATTTCTTGGTCTTCCTGGGCCAAGTGTTTTCTCTGAGCTATGACACTTTGTTTCACTTTTGAGACATGACATTTATGTGGTCTGTCTTCCTTTAATGATAGCAGATATCCTTTATTTAAACTGTGAATAACTCCACACGATCTCACCACATCTCAGACTGGACCAAGCTTCCACAGCTGCAGTGATTTCTTTCACACCATTGTATCAGTCAGGCTCCTGGCATGAAAAAAAAATTGGCACTTTACAAAGAAGCAGGCAGGGTGTGGGAAACCACAAGGCAAGTGTGGAACCCTGGGGCTACCAGCTCCTAGAACTGTGGAAGCCAGACTCAGGTGCTGAGGGCTGCCTGACTAGAGCCTGTGACCTTCAGTCACCTGACGCAGTCAGCCTAAGTAATCACACAAGAAAGAAGCCAGAGATTTATGTGGTACTCCCCACCCTCCTCCATCCTGCTGATGCCTCCCAATGGCCAAATCCAACCAGAAGCCAGAGAGCAAGGAAGGCCTTTGATGCAGTCTGAATTAGCCAAGCCTCATGATGAAGAAGCTGCATCTGGAGTGAAAAGGAGGAAATATTTAGCACAGATATCATGTGGATTGTTCAGATATTCCAGAACTCAGATAAAGTTATTATTTTTTAACAGTGACCTACGCTAATGGATTCCTAGATGAAATCTTGATAATCTTCACATCATCTATTTTTGTTGAAATTGGGTAAACATCTTTCCCTGTCTAGATTGTATCTCTTAAAATGCCTTTGGCCATAAGGAACAAAATATCTGATAAACAATAGCTTAAAACATGTGGTCATTTATTAGATCTTTAACATAAAGTTCAAAGGTAGGTAGTTTCAAATTTAGTCGAGCAGCACAATTATGTCATCAAGGAGCCAAGTTCTTTCTGTGTTTGCTCTCTGTCATGTTATGCCTATTATTGGCTTTTATCACCAAGATTGTCAACCTCTTAATTACAGTGTGGCTGCCACAACTCCAGACATCACATCCTCAGAGGTTGTTGTATGAAGAAGGGAAAGGAAGGAAATTCTCCTCACATTTTTATGAGGGAGAAAACTCTTTCCTAGAATGCTGCCCAGTAGAATCCCCCTTTTGGGCTAGAAAAATGGTCAGATGCCCACCTTAGACCAGACACTTGATAGACCCAACCTGATCTTTTCTTAAAATTGGGCATCTCGCCATAAAACCATGAAAAGATAATTTCGGCTTTACTATAAATTACTGCAAATTCTGAACCTACTTGGAATGCCTGCCCGTGCCCTGAACTCACCCATATCCGGTTTTCCCTGACCAGATAACAACCCTTTCCTAAACCTTAGTGACGCCTCATAAATTCTGGCCTTCCCTGGCCAGATAACGACCCTCTCTGAGTCTCTAAGATCTCCATAAATTCTGATGCAGGGGCCAGCAAAAATGTAAACTTGTGTTATGCTTCTCAGAGTGTTGTTATCTGTAACCCCTCTTTGTGTAACTTTTTGGGCTATAAAACTGGGCCACAAAGAAGCCTCGGGGCTGTCTTGTTCCCCCCGTTTTGGGAGGGAGAGGCAGCCCAGCCGGTCGAAATAATAAGCTTGCTTTAATTTGATTTTAATTGGAGTCAGTGGTCTTTTCTTGCATCCTGGTCTAACACACTGACAAAGGAAAATCAGATTGCCACAGTTCATGAGTTGCCCCTACACAAAATAAGGGCTCTGTTTGAGAGAAGAAAGGAAGAATAGTTGTTCAATAAATATCTACCCACAGTGTGTCTGCCACATGCCTCGACCACAAATTGATTCTCAGGCAGAGAACTACAGTGAAATTTTATATTTCAGTTAAATAAACTAATTTATTATCTAAAACTGGTATTACCCTTTTATATATAATCATGCATTTTTTTGCCCATAGATACATTTAATTGATCAAATTGATCAAATGAATCCAGCCTAAATCCATAAACCCGGAGTATTAAAAATCAATCGCTATGCCAACACACATTGGAAAGGGAAGTTAGTTAAGCAGTCAGATGTCAACTTTGTTTCCCAGAGCAGAACAGAGAGAACACTGAATGAAATAGAAAATTCCAAGGGCCCATCATTCAGTGTTCAGTTTACCACCTCCTAACCAGAGCTGCTTGAGTTCCTACAGTGAGGGATGTCACTGCGTCCAGCTCTGGAGCCAAGAACTTGTTTCTATCTATCTAGAAGTGTTATCTTTCCCAAGAGAACTCAAGACCCCTGAGGGCAGCTTCCCTTTCTGATTCATCCTGTGACTCTCGCTGGGGTGGGTGAGCTGTCTGTAGCATAGCCAGCACACACTGCGGGGGCCCCCCCTTCATTCAGCAAATACAGCGTGTGTCATGAGCAGCCATGCTCGGTGCTGGTTTATGGCCATGAACCGACTTACAAGGTTCCTCCTTTTATGGGGAAGAAGACAACAAGCTTGAGATGAGTGCAGGATCAAGTGAATGACGCGGTGGGGTGGTTAGAAGAAGCACAGGTTCCGCTGGAGGGCTCAGAGAAGGTGCCACTGAGAAAGTGGTAACTGAGCTGAGACCCAAGTGACAAAGACAAGGGAGCCACAGGAAGACCCCAGTCCAGCCTTACCCAGGACCTCACCAAGCCCTCAGGCAGTGTGTGTCTGATGAGAGAAACAGAGTGCTAACGTGGCTGGAGGTGCTCATGGAGGAGAGTGGTAGGAAATGAGAGGCCGCGTCACAGAAAGCCTTGTCAGCCATGTGAGGAATCTGGATTTCAATCGAGCACAGTGAGAAGTTTCGAGAAGGTCTGGGAGGTGTTTTAGACCTGACGGTTGTGACTCTGATTGCTCTGTTGAGAAGGATGGTAGGGGGTGTGGAGTCCGGGGAGAACCAGGGAAGCCAGGTGGAAAGTGAGGTGTTCTGCTGTGCATACTCTGTGGTCATCCATGGTCTCTAGTTCTGACTCCCTCCCTGAGACAGCCATACATACTAAAATCTCTCTTCCCCAAGACAGATCATATGAACTCTGGTCTTACTGCCTTAGTGTTTGGAACTGGCCATAAAGAAACTCTCTAAACATAGATAATACCCCCCTTTCTGAAGGGGTCCTGCCCCATACCCAGGAGAATGGAATGCTACACAGAGGCCAGGGAGAATCTGCACAGACAGGCCTTGCTGGGTCTGCCACTCCACCTATCACACTGGATCACACTATTTGTGTCCAGTCACATACAGCGTGTATCATGAGCAGCCATGCTAGGTGCTATAAAAAGTCACCTTTTTACACTGGTGTCTATGTGTCGGTCGGTGACAACAGGTCTCCATAAAACCCCAAAGAACGCCGTGTTTCGGGATTCTCCCAGAGAGAGACAGGAGACCAAGGCTTCCAGTAGAAAGCATGCATCAGTGCCAACACTGGCTCAGCAGATTTGCATCCAAAGGCTGAGCCCTGAGCTCAGCTGGGACATTGCCTGATATAACCTTGGTTAGTTTCCTTTAGATGTTAGGGCCTTTGTCTCCCATATATGGTAACAAAGGTTTTGATTAGGTGTTCTATGCTACAAAGTCGCAACAGAATTACCCACGCAAACATAGACACTGACTGTGCCTTGTTGCCTTGTCCTTTATCTTAGGAGATCCCTCTGTTCCGGGTGGGCTGTTACCACAAGGATTCGGAGACCTTGGAAGTTCTTAGAGGGTGGTACACCCAGAGAGGACTGGAAGCTCCATGCCCCATATCTTCTCCTTTGCACCTCTTCATCAGAATCTTTTTTGTAAAATCCTTTATAATAAACCAATAAACATGCTTGTTTCTCCAATTTCTGTAAGAAACTGGCAGGGGTCGTGGGACCCTTGATTGGTAGCTGGTAGGTCAGAAGAACCGGTAAGACCACCTGGGACTTGTTATTGACATCTGAATTGGATTAAATTTGGAGATGCCCACTGCAGATTTGACTGGTTGATGTGGGAAGGGGAACCCACATACATCTAGTGGCCGAAGTAATCTGTGGTGGGAGAGGAAAGGAGGATAAATTGAGTCTGACTTTGAATTGTTTTTTTCCTATGTAGATAAATATCTTCTATATTTATAGAAACCTAGAACTGCAACACATCGAGAGATGACAGTGGTTTGGACCAAGGTAGAAAAGACGGAGAGGAAAATTTGTTGAATGCTCTGTGGAAATCAGAAATTACAGCTTTAATTTTCTACACTGATCAAAGTTAAAGAAATATAAGTTACAATTGCATTTAATAAAAAAAAAAAGCTTTGTGGAATATAATTGCTTTGCTGAAATGTCCCTTCCCGGTAAGATAAGGAGAAGAAGATTAGAAAATAACAAGTGAAAGTTCTTAATTAAGTTTAAATTTATACAGGTTCTTTCCTTTATTTGTTTATTGAGGAAAGCATTCAATGAAATGTAATGTTAATTTCAGGGTTGTTTAATCTCTTTTTTGTTTCTGTTTTCAGAGCTGGGGAGTCTCCTCCCTGCAAGACAAGTGCTCTACCACTCAGCTACCTCCCCAGCCCTGTTTAATCTCTTAATAACAAACACTCAAAGCACATGATGACCTTAAAATTTGTGAATCATTTTTTTGTTCTTTTCATCTAGAGAATGTGCTGTTAAAAGTAGAATGTGCTTTCTTAAGTGATAAAGGAACCCACAAACCTTATTTTAAAAGAACTCTGCCACCACACAAAATCTTTTAGGTTCTTTGACTAATTAGAAAACCTCAGAGCCCTGGGTCTTTGTCAGTTTGGAAGCAAATAAGCTCTTAAGAAAGTCAGATCCCAGTACAAAACACAAAAGGAGACTCCTTTGTTTCTACAAAAGGAAAATTCTCACTTTCTTGGCTAAGCTTAGGTAGAGTACATCCAAACACACAGTACGGAATTTCACAGAAAAATTGATTGGAAGTACAACACATGAACTTAAACACAGCTTATTCAAAGACAGGGTACTGTGGCCTTTCTTTTACTTACAAAGATATCAAAGTAAAGTGTATTTTTGCCTTCGTTCAAAAATGAGGAATGATCCAAAGGAAAACATAGACGTTGCCAATAGTTTGATGAAAAAAAAAAAATGCTCAGCATCGCTAATTATCAGGGAAATGCAAATTAAAACCACAATGGAATATCACTTCACACCTGTCAAAATGACTATTATCAAAAAGATGAAATTTATCAAGTATTGACAGGGATGTAGGGAAAAGGGAACTCTTGTACATCCCTTGATAGGCATGTAAATTAGTCCAGCCATCATGAGTAGCTTTATGAAGGACCCTCAAAAAAACTAAAAATAGAATTACCAAGTGATCCAGCAATCCCACTTCTAAAGTGAGTGTATATATGCAGAGGATCCTGAAGCCTGTGTGTGGAGGAAACATCACACTCACATGTTCTCAACCACCAAAATAATGGGAGCAACATGACTGTCCATCAGAGATGAATGAATGGAGAAAATGTGGCACATATACACAATGGAAAACTACTCAGCCTTAAAAGAGAATGAAATTCTGTCTTTGTGACGGGAGGAAAACAGGAAGGAAAAAAACCAACTCAACCCTGATCTTGGACTTCCAGCCAATGAGAAAATCATTTTTTGTTCTATAAGCTACCCAGTCTGTGGTATTTTATTATAGTAGGCTGAGTTAAGACACAGCAGTCAGTCAGTGATCCTTTGCCAAAAGGAAAAAATATATATCATGTTTTTCTTTACCTAACACCACATTATATCCCACCACATTTCACCGAGTAAAAGCTGTTGTTCCTACAATAACCTAAAAGGGCGAAAATGCAAACTATTCTTACCCCCTCCACTGCCACCCATTTACCTCTCTGTTCTCACTTTCTTTCTTTTCTTTTCTTCTTTCTTTCTTTCTTTTTTTACTGCTCATCATGCTCCTATTTGACACCCCACTCCAGCTATACTGACTTTTCTTCAATTCTTCCAGCATGCTAGGCATGCTTCTGCCCACATGTGTGCATGACTCATTCCCTCACCCCCAAGCCTCTGCTCAAATGTCCCTTCTCGAGGGACTCCACTGACCTTCCCATTCCCAAATGCAGTTTCTCCCCAACTCCTTGCCCCGCTCTGCCTTATCTTTGGCCACAGAATACCTCACTTTCTCATGTGCCTTACAATTTACTCATTATATCTATTACTTTTTGTCTGTGTCTGCCCTAGATTGTAAGCTCTGGGGGGGGCAGGGATCTAGGTTTTGTTTGCTGAGTTGTCCCTAATCTCTGGAAGACTGCCTGTTCACAGTAGGATCTCAGTAAGTCCTGGTTTGCCCAAGTGCTTTCCCTTCAAAATTTCTTCAGATACAGTAACTAGACTAAATAACTTAAACCGTGATAATTTTAAAATCATTCAATCTACAATAATCCTATGAGATGGCGGTCAGCATTTTCCTAATTGTAGTGGGTGGGTCAGGAAGATTACCACAGCCATTCACGGGTTCCTTAGCATTAATGTCAGTCAAAACTTCAACTCAGATACTTTTGCTCCACATCTAGCTTTCTTTCTCTGCCCTGGTAGTCATCCTAAGACATTTTCACAACAGAAGAAAACATCAAAATACTCCAGTTAAGAACTGGGGGGGGGGGGGGGGGTCTCCATGAAAACTACATCAAAATGGTTAAAATTTAAATGATCAAAATTAACTGACCCAATTAAGTGTTAGCCAAAGAAATGTAGACATGTGGGAACTCCCATGTACTTCTAATAGGAATGTAAATTGATTCAACCACTTTGGTAAACTGGCAATTTCGAGTTGAGTTAGTGTCTGTATATTCTACGACCCCTTCATTCTGTGCACTGATGTCCTCCAAAAGAGCTATACAAGAATTATTCATAATAGCCTGAAACTGGAAACAACTCAAATGTCCATTAAGATTAGAAGGGTTACATAAATCTTGAAGCATTCTTACAATAGAATACTATTCTACACAGCAATGTTAGAAAAATAAAACTAATCTGCACAAAACAAAATGGACAAATGTCAAAGCCATAATTTCAAGCAAAAGAAGGTAGACACAAAATGCTCATTGTGTGATTCCATTGACATGAATTTCAAGAAGGGTGAGAACTTGTGTGGTGATTGGGGTTAGAATAATGATTACTTTGGAGGAGGTATTGACTAAAAGGGACACAAGGGACCTGAGGTCCTGGCAGTGTTTTATATCTTGATCTGGGCAGTGCTTCACAAAGGTATAAACATATATGGAAATTAATCTGGTTGTGTGCTTGAGATGATGCACTTTAACATGTAATACACAAACACATTACACACAAATACAAGGTTTTTTAATGAATAGTTTTTATCAATAGGAAATGATGGATTAGATGTCTACATAATATCTGGCTAGCCATCTGAAAAAAAAATATTGATCTTTTATCTTTACCATATTTCTTATTTAAAAATCAATGTCAGCTGATCAAATATTTACATATTTTAAAACCTGTAATCCAAGGTTTTCCTTCTTGTGAGGCTGGGGAAGAAGGATTGCAAGATCAAAGCCAGCCTAGGCAATTTAGAGAAACACTGTTTCAAAATAAAATATAAAAAGGGCTAAAGATGTAACTCAGTGGTAGAGTACTAATTTAGCTGTGTAGGACCCTGGGTTCAATTTTCAGCAAAGAAAAAAAATCCAAAGGATAAAGTATAATAAATTGTTTTATAATATTAGAGGGATCTTAAACAAAACTTAAAAATGAACATTACTAAAATTTCATTTCTCATCTAATAGATTGGCAAGGATCAAAAAATTGCTCATGGACCTGACTTGTAGCTCAGTGGCAGAGTGCTTGCCTCACATGTGCGAGGCACAGGGTTCGATCCTCAGCACCACATAAAAATAAATCAAGATAAAAAAAATGTTTTTTAAAAGTGGTCATATGTTGCTGAGACAAGATTATAAATTACTATACTTCTTTAATAGGTAATATGCCAGCATCAAAATTTAAAAAATTTCAATGCAGTTTCATTTCTATAAATTTTCAAAGACTTATCTATTGGCATGTACATTGTAGCATTGTATGTGGTAGAAAGTGCCCAGATGGAGGCTGTTGAGATGAATTATGATGCATAAATATAAGAATCTGTTGTGCAGAATGAGGTAGTTTCATATGCTGCTGTGGAATGATCCCTCGGGTACATTTTAAAGGTACAGAACTGTTTGCTCTTATTTGGAGTAAGCAGTAGAAATAGTGGCTGTGCACATACCCATGTGTGTGCGTGCACATGTGCACCTCTGGAGGGTATACAAGGATTGATGGCCTTGGTTGTCACTTGGCAATGTGACTGGGAGACTGGAAAAGAGAAACGCTTTTCACAAAATGCCCTTTGCAATGTGAACTATTATTATTTTTATCATCAAGTATATATATTATATGGGGAGAAAAGACATGAAAATTTAAAAAGATATATGTTTTAAAAAAAGAGGAAGTAGAGTAAAAATAAGAAGGAGCTTGGGGAGGAGCAGGTGAAGAGCGAAAAGAAAGCATTTGAGACCTCCAGGTCCGCATGCCCCACATCGCCTAGCCCAGAGCCTTACCCCTAGTAAAGCTGAATAAACAAAACTCCCACATCTACTCCACCAGCCCTGAATATCATCTAAGCACCAGTTCAATATTTTCAACTCAGATTAACCTTTAAAAGTCAGACTACTTGGGGCATGAGATGCTCAGGATAGGGAATTTTCTGATTCTTGAAGGTAGTCTGTAGTGATAAGAAATTAAAGTTTACTTAATGCTTATCAACTTTAGAGGGGATGAAGGGTAAATCAACAAGGATGAGAAAACACTATCACACCAAAGCAGCATGCCACCTAGCTGAAGCTAGAGATGGAGGAGTTAGAATTGCTAGGCAAGACCTATCAGCAGAAATCGCATCAATGTAGGCTTCTGGAGAGACTTGGGGTTCTGCAAATTTGTAGATTTGGGGGTGGCTTGAAAAGGAGTTTATGGCCCACATTTATTTTGATCTAAGGGGGATAATCTGTACTGAAAGGAAATTGTTTTAAAGTGAATCTAGCCAGGTGCAGTGGCACATGCCTGTAATCCCAACAGCTGGGAAGGCTGAGAAGGAGGATTGCAAGTTCAAAGCCAGCCTCAGCAACTCAGCAAGACTCTGTCTCAAAATAAAAAATAAAAAGGGCTGTAGTTGTAGCTCAGTAGTAAAGCACCCTTGGGTTTAGTCCCTTGCCAATAAATAAACAAATAGAGTGAATCTAAACAAAGTCTTATAGAATACTCATATAGCAGCACCCAATACACATAGGCCATGAGACCTGATAAATGACTAGGAATTCAGTTTTGAATGTATCAGTGTCGGATTGGCTCATTTTTAGAGGTATGGTAAGAATACCAAAAGAAAATATTCACCTCTCACAAGAAAGATTCTTTCCAGTTGTAGAAGTCTCTAATCATCGAGATAACTGGCATAGAGTGGCTGAAGTTTAGAAACAACACTGGAGTTACACTTTTTACAAACAAAATTACAACCTTTCACAGTTGCAAAAGTAGTGAATCCTGCACAGTAAGCAGGGGACATGTCACTCAAGGGGCCAAAATTTCCGACTTGGAGGACTGTGACACCCATACCTAAGGAGAGCCTCATGCTCCCTGTGCTGAGCTGAACAAGGGACACACTACCGCTGCTTCCATGAGCAGCAGAGCAGAAACAAATATTTGCAGGAGCATCGTGACCTGTGGAGGAAGATTCTCCCACCCCATTTTAGTTTCCAAGTCATCCCTTGCAGGCAGAAATGCATTCTCTTGGATTTCTTTTCACTGACCTCTGCAAAATGCTTATATAACAGTTTGGCCTTTTCACAAAAATTAGGCTCTGTGCTGGGACAAGTTGCTAGTTGTATCTAGAATTCTAAACTTTGAAATCCCCAAACATATTATTTTCAGGTCTTGGGTGTTCATTCAGATTAAAAATTATGACATTTCTGCAGAAATCAATCTGGATTGAATCTTAGGCTATCCAGTGTGGCTGGAGCAGAGGAGTCCACGGAGACAGAAGGTAGTAGAAGGAATTATGAAAAGAATGTTGGAAGGAGCCCAGATGCTATTTGGTAATTATGGAAAGCCCTAGAGGATTATAGAACACTATAGCAATATAATCAAAGTGGTGCTTTTAGGCCATGGAAGGTAGGAAAAAATGGAAGGAGAAGAGAGATTTTTTAAACAAAAGCTAAGCAGGAAAGAATGTCAGGGAAGTATTACAGGTTGTTGACAGTAGTTGAGTGATTATCTCTGTAGGGTAGAATTATTATCGCTTTGCATCTTTATTTATCTGTGTTGTCTAGTTTTATAGAGAATGTATGAATTTGTGTTGCCTTGCATTACTAAATTATGTAAATATTTATTCTACAATGAAAAATTTCAAACGAATATGAGAGAAAACAGTAATATGAACCCCACCCACCTGTCACTCAGATTAAACAATTTATCAAGATTTTTGTCATATTTTCTCCACCATTTTTGGGGGGCCTTGTTTTTCATTCTTTCCCCAATGTCTTGCCCATGTTGGCTCCTGTGTCTTTCTGACCTGACTTATTCATCCTTGATAGTTTTCCTTCTCTCCAGCACAGCAAGATGTACCAGGCTCCTCTTAATTTCCTGCCACAGGCCTGGAATCAGCCCATCGTTCAAGGTGCTCTGTTTCATTTCAGTGGGTTTAAAATTGTTTTTTAAAAACCAAGGTATAAGCTAACAGCAATTTTCTACAGAGATGATCCCTGGGCAATCTTGGGGTGTTACCCTTCTGAGAGTTGTGAGAAAATAATTTTCAAAAGAATCAAATAAATAAGAATAGGTAAACATACAAAAATGAATCAGATTTTCAAACAGATTTTTTTCACAGCATTAAAAAATGTGCCCCTTGGGCTGGGGTGGTGGCTCAACAGTAGGGCACTCGCCTCGCACGTGTAAGGCCCTGGGTTTGAGCCTCAGCACCATGATAAATAGATAATGGTATTGTGTCCAACTTCAACTAAAATAAATAAATCTATAAATAATGTGCCCCTGGGGTAATCCTTCTCCTGAGTGGCTTTCTTCCATCTAGGAAATATCCAGCTTCTTTGGGCTCTTGTACATAAAAACTTCATGCCACCTCTTACGGAACAGAATTTAACATCTTTGACACTAGCACCCTCACTCCTTTCTTATTTATTTATTTATTACAAGGGATTAAACTCACAGGGCTTAACCATTGAGCCACATCCCCAACCCTTTTTTTGTATTTTGCATAGAGACAGGGTCTCACTGAGTTGTGCAGGGCCTTGCTAAGTTGCTGAGGCTGGCCTTGAACTTGTTATCCTCCTGCATTAGCCTTAGAGCCTCTGGGATTACAGGCGTGCACCACCACACTCAGCTGCATCCTCCCTTCTTTTTTATAAATCTTAACAAAATGGTAAATAACTTCTACCATCTCCTTTCGGCTTACAGTAGTTTTCATCCCCAATTTAGCCTCAACAGATAAAATACCATTGCTCCATTCACACCATGGTAGCAAAGATTCATTACCTTTTAAGGCAATGTTTACCTTTTCCTCCCCATCATAAGGAAGGAATACTAAAAGTCCATTCATCACAGCGATTTTCTATCAGAGTATGGCAGGAAATGGCAGTGTATATTCCCTTAAGGACATACCCACTGGGGGCTCTAATTTGGGGGTTAGATTGGTTTGAGGAACAATAGCATAAGGGGCTTGAACAGACATAACATATGTGTTATGAAATGAATGTTTGTGCCCCATTCATGTGTCACAACCTAATTCCTAGTGTGATGATATCAGGAAGTGGTGCTTTGGGGAGGCAATTAGCTCATGAGGGTGAAGCCCTCATGAACAGGATTTGTGCCCTTTTAAAAGAGATTCTAGAGGGCTCTCTCTTTCCCCCATCTGAGGATCCAGCAGGTATAAGTCAGGAAGATGGCCCTCACCAAGAAAGAACCTGACCTTGTTGGTACCCTGATCTTGGACTTCAGTCTCCAGAACTGTGAGAAAAAATATTTGTTGAAGCCACCCAGTTTATGGTATTTTGTAACAGTAGCCCCAGGTAAGATAAGTGAATGTATATATATATATGTTTAAGTAATAATGAAAACTAAAGCATGAGGGGTGCTTACCACGTGCCAGGCACCATTCTGCAATCCCTGACATATGCTGACTCTTCTAATCTTGACAAAATCCTCTGAAGCAGACACTGATTGCCTTCATTTTTATAGATAAGGGCACTGAGGGATAAAGGGTGAATATGGAAAGAGCCAAGGACCACTCAACTATGACATGAGAAACCAGAATTTCAGTGGAGGCAATCTGGCACCTTCTCAGTTATGGCTTTTATTCCCTCCCTGAGCAAATAGAAAAATCCCGGATCTCAGAACCACAGCTGGAGAGAAATTACTCTGTTTAAGAGTAAAAATACCAGGGGTAGGGTATATACCTCAGTCATAGCAGGCATGAGGCTCTAGGTTGGATCCCTAGCACTGGAAAAAAAGAAAAAAGAAAGAAAGAAAGAAGAGGAAGAGTGAATGAAAGATCAAAGCCCTTCATGTTAAAAAGCAAGAACACAGATGCCCACTATTGCCATTATATTGTTATGGCTAACTAAATAACAACATGTTCACTTGACAATTATTTGGTTATATATGGTTATTACTTGAGAAAGAACTAAGTGCTCTGGGTACTCTGGGTACTGCTCTGTTTATAGGGGTACTTTTCCCATAATATTATATGTAAGCTCCATGTGGGCAGGGACAATACCTTTATCTTTATATCTCAATCAATCATTCCTGGCATGTAAGAGGCAAATAATACATAAAATAATTTTAGATCAAACAAAATTGATGAAAGCTCTAAGCTCTTTTAAAAATGTGTATAGATAACTATATGTCAACTAAATCCAGACACTTTTGAGGGAGAAAGTGGGTACCCATGCTAATCCCAGGACAACCGACCCTACTTGTTTGAGCAAGTTTCCTGCAGAAACCACAACTGACCGAGAAACAACTGAGTCCCAGATTGAGGTGATTTACAAAGGTGTTACTGGACCATATTTCAGGAAAATAAATGCTATTTTATTGTATAAATTTGTCGGACTGCAGTTCCTTCCTCTTTACCTGCTTTTATGACACATTAGTGAAAACTCTTCCTGCCACCTTTTAAGTTCTTTATTTATCCTGCTGTTCTATTGTAAATGACATATCTTGCAGATATCTGCCTAAACAGTCTTTGTTGTTAGTTGAAATTTTGCAGTACACTATAAATACTGTGCAATATTTTCACAGCCAAACTTTATTGGCACAGTTTCCCATAATCCCAATTTTTAAGGTTTTCTAAATTTTTGGATCATTTACATATTTTAGGGGCAGAAAATCTGACAAGCAAGACAGAGAGATACTTGCTCTATCTAGTTAAAAAAATAAGAGTTTAATCTTTCCGTCTTTGTCTCTATGAACAAAAGAGCCATATTTATGATTTCTATGAACTCTTGTTATATTCTAGCATTAGGGAGATAGTAGTGGTGGTAAAAATCTGGTCATTTACATCCTTATGAATGATTTAGCTTTCCTGTTTGTCAACTCAGCCATTTAAGTCTCCTGTGAGCCAGAGCAAGGATACAGTATCTCTTGCAGTGTTGCTTGCAAACATAAAAGGAAATGACTGTGTGGTTCACAGATACCACTTACATTCCACTGTAGATAAGGAAGCAGGAAACATAAGCATAGTAGTTATAGATTTAAATGGTTTGCCTGATGTTCCATAAAACACTTGTTTCATTTACTCCTCCAAGTCTGAGCAATTCAGCTCAGCTACTGTGAAGCAGAAAATATTATCAATTAAAGGCACAGTATGTTGGTCCTGAATCACAGGGCTTCAATACCCTGGCGCGTTATGGTACCCAGAACACTAGCCGGCTCCCCGCCCCAGCTCACACATCACAGCAGGGTGGGACGTGTTCAGAGGCTAGAAGTGTACTGAAAATTAATAGAAAAACTACAAAGGCAAAAAAGTCAGGAAACAAAAGTTTCTTATAAGGTAAGTTCTGGAAAACCACAACGAGGAAATAAAAGGCTCATAGAAGACCCATAACTCTTGCCCCTTTTAGTGCAGTAAACCTACATCTCTAAACTGACAAAACTAAGTGACTAACAAGTCAACCCGGCCCTCATACCAAATGCAATCTATCTAAAATTGAATTTCTTTTCTCCTTTCCCTCCCATCCAACTCCAGTTTCTTGGTCAATGACAAGACCATCTGCAAACGCTAGAAATGGAAGACATTTTAACTGAAGTCCAAGCCTCTTTCATCTCCATGGCAATGGGTCTATAAGTGCTGTGGGTGAATTTGCTCGGAAGCACTTTCTCTCTGTGATGTAAATTCCTCATTGTCATTGTCTCACTCTAATGCAGACCTTTGCTGATTTGTTCATGGGCCATTAGAGCAGCTTCCCAGCTGGTCTCTCTGGCAGTACTCGGCCCTCCATTTCCAATCCATCCTACATACTTCAGTGATGGCAAAGGAATCTCAAAACATCACTTTCATTCTCTTCTACAGGGAAGGCCGGATGCCTCCACTGACTTAAAGGTCTTCCATCATCTGAATTTCCCTCCACCCTCCTCAGCCTTACCCCATTGGTTCTGAATATTATTCTTTGATTTGGTCAAGACTGTCTCTACACAAGCCCACAAAACTATGATCCCTCCTAACTGTTCCTTGGCCTTCCTGCCTGGCCTGGCCCCTTTCCTTATTCTGTCCATTAAAATTCAACAAGTTCAAGCCCTAGCTCCGGTCTTCGCTTTCTCTGAATGGCAGAGGCTCTCCATCCTCATCATGGGTTCTGCATCCAGAGATCAAAAATATTCAAAAAATAAATTGCATCTGTATTAAACATGTACAGACGTTTCCCCCCGTCGATGTTTCCTAAATAATACAGGATAACAACTTACACAGCATTACATTCTATTAGGCATTAAAAGCAATCTAGAAATGACTTAAAGTATTTGGAAAAATGTGGATAAATTACATGCAAATACTATGCCATTTTATACAAGGGACCTGAAAGTCCTGGGGTTCCAGTATCCCCTAAGGATACTGAGGGATGACTAAATATTGCTTGATCAACATTTCATCCCATTTTTTTTTATAATCAAGGCACTGTACCAAACTATAGGTGGTTCATTAAACTCTGAACAGGAGAGATACAGAGAGGGTCATGTTGCTTGAGGGTGAGTTCTCACATCAGATGTTCACCTTTTGAAAATGAGACATTGGGCTAGTTATTTGACCTCTCTTGGCCTTAGTTAGTATACTACTCTGTAAGATGGGGGGAAATATACTTACTTCCTAGAGGTGTTGAGAAATGATATGAGACAATCCAAATGAAGTACTCTACACAGTGACTGATAGGGCAAGTGCCCACAAATGTTATATTTTATTATTTATGAGACATTTTGCCTGGTCCAGGCTCATGAGCCCTATCTCTGGGAGTTTACAACCCAATGGAAGAAAACATCTCAACCTATGTTTGTGCATGCGTGCACATTTGGGACAGGGGAAATGGAGTTAGGAACAATTCTGAAGATAGAGACACCATTAACCAAGGTAACTAAGGAACCCAGGAGAAAGATCAAGTTAATGAAGGAGAGGCAATGCCATTGGTTTTGGAAATGTTGAGTTTGAACTACCTACAGGACAACAAGGGGGGCCACCCTTGTCACATATATTTGGTTGACCCCTGCAGATCTGCCCTCCATCTCTCCTGCTCCAGGGTGTTGATCTGGGGGACTGCATCCATACCCTGCCCTCTGGCTTCTGTTTGAGTTTGACCAACACAGAGCCAAGCAGGAGATGAGAAGGAGGGACGGGATGAGATGCTGGTATTTATTTTTCCTCTGGCTTCTTCCCAATGAGGCCTCTTTGGGCTGTCTTCATACCTGGGTAAACCATCGATGTTCTTTCAAGGTGACCTGCTCTTTACCACTCTCTCCCCTGGGTACTGGTAAGTGCTCCCTCATCTCATCCCTTGGGTGTAGGGATGACTGCCACCAGCCCCCTGTGGGTCCCTCATCCCCTGATCTTTGTAAGTCATCTCTTTGGAAATAAACCCTGGAATGATGCCCGTTTGAATGCAACCTATTTCTTGCCGGGACAATGACTGACACCATTGCCCTGGGATTTCAGGGCTAGAATTTGGAAAAGAGATTGGGGTGGAAAATACAGATTACAGAAACCAGTTTAAGCAAAGGAAGTTAGTGAGATTGTGGAGAGAGGGGTGTAGATGAGGAAAGAGCACCAGAGATAGGCCATTGGGGGCATTCATTCCCTTTCAGGAAGAGAGGACCCCATCTGCTTCCAGATGAAACTAATAACAAATCTTTGCCTGTGAACCCAATCGATGCTCCTAACAATATCCTTCCACAAAGATGTAGAGCTGCAATGATCTCATTGTCAGTGAAATCATTTAAAAATATTGTCAGGGGTTGGGTTTGTTGTGGCTCAGTGGTAGAGTGCTCGCCTAGCATGCACGGGACACTGGGTTCGATCCTCAGCACCACATAAATGTAAAATAAAGATATTGTGCCCACCTAAAACTTAAGAATAAATATTTTTTAAAAAATATTGTCAGGGTTCCTGACAACTTGGACTTGGCTTAAAAACATATTCTGACACTTGAGTTCATTATACTTATTTATATAGGAACTTCACCTTCTGCTTTTTTTTTTTTTTTTTTTTTTTTTTTTTTTTTTTGGTGCTGGGGATGGAATCCAGGGACTCATGCATGCTAGGCAAGTGCTCTATAATTAAGCTGCACTCCCAGCCCTCAATTTTTAAAAATTTTAATAAGCAATACATTCACATGATTCAAAAAGTCTAAAACTAAAAGGTGCATACACAGATAGTTCTATAGTGCCATTTTTATTAGCTGCTTAGATATTGTCTCCATGTTTCTCTATGTAAATCCAAGTTAATATAACCAAATATTCTTATTTTCCCTCTTACACAAAAGATATTACACTAAATGTGTGACACTTTGTTTTTGTCCCCCGACAGTATATCCTAGAGTCTTCCATCTCTCAAAACAGAGCTTCCTCGTTGCTTATAACTGCTTACAATTCCACAGGGAGAAGTGCCATCCTTTATTTACCCAGATAATGGAGAAGCTTTGATGAGTGCTGCCTCCCAACTGCAGATCCCTCCCTACAGCTCCTAAGCCTTCTCCTGTGCCTGAAAAACCTCAATTCCCCATTACCAGGGCTTTCTCTCCAATACGATAGAGAAAAATGGCAGACTTTCTAAGGAGCTTCCTCATTTCCTGTTACCAAATGTAAAAATCCTCTTACATCTTGGGCCTTTGGGTCTCCTGTTTAATGCCAATCCTTTTATTCTTTCAGAGTTAGGATCCCATCTTCTCAGGAACTGATACTATCTCTGACCCTAATTTTTCTCCTGTATATTAAACTTTCTCCCTCACAACTGAATCACATAAAAATACAACCACATAAAAACACAAACTTGACTCTGTTCTCTCTCCAGCTACTGCCCTATCCCTCTCTTACTTCCTCAAACTTCTCGGAAGAGTTTTCCACAGCCACAGACTGGATTTCCCTGCTGGAACCTCACTCCATTTCAGCCCAATCCACCCCCATTGCCCATCTAGGCTTTTCACATGAAGCTGCCCATGACCTTTTAGTCACCCAACAAATGCACATTTCAGTTTTGGCTTTAGTTGATTTCTTAGCAACCTCTGACATTCTATGATTCTCTTCCTTTTGGAAAAAAAATTTCCTTTAATAATGCTAGATTTTCCCGAATTTCTTCTTATATGTTGGACTACTTTCTCTGGCCAGTGAGAATGATTCTTGGTCCACAGTTAGGTGTTTAAGAGATAAAACCAGAACCATGTTGAGTTGAGTGAAACAACTGTCTCTTGTGTAAGGGGGTGCCAGAAACTCAGTGAGTAAGATAATTGCTTTTTAATGCAACATTTCAAAAAATCAATTAATGCAAAAATCTGCATTGGACAAAACATCAGAATTTTAAATGAAAACTAGTGCTGTGCTGATTCAGAGCCTAAGGCAAAAGGAAAAATGTATGCCTCTATATACATGCGTTAATGCCTTTTTTAATGGTTACTTTGTTTCCTGAACATCAATGTGGTTGGAAAGCTGTTGAAAAATAGAAAAGTGGGTATATTAAAACATTACTTTAAGTTTAAATGTACTTATTTTACCCGAAAGAAATTTCTGATTTTGCGTCAAATTAATTAAAGATTATTTGGATCATTACTTGGTCAAGGGAAAATTTAAAACTGGGAAATTCTGTTATCTTAATTGAAAACTAGGTAATCAAAGAAGCAGATGTGAAATTACTGATAAATTTATTTCCATGAAAGCCAGAGTCACATTTTTCTTTTTGCCTCAGATACCAGTAGGCACATCACAGAACTGTTAAGAACAATCATACATTATTCTGGGTTTTTTAACACTGAAGCTCAGACTTGTTTGCTACTATCCTATCAATCTGATTGGAAATTTAACTTCTGTTGGTTTTGAGCATCCCAGCCTAGAGCTAGGGAAAGATCTGGAAGCCATACTCATCACCAGGGCACTGGGAGAGGTCTCTGATCATGGGCCATAAATTCCTGTTACCTCCAGGATATTCTCACAGGACCACCGATTCTGCTGTATCTAAAGCCCCCAAAAGGCCCTGAGATGCTAGGGCTGGGAACTTGAGCCCTGGGTGTGTTTTCCACAGTTCAAGATCCTTCAGCTCCTCTGACTGTGGAGCTTGTCTTTATCTTCTGGACATTGATCCAGAACTGCAAGAGTCTTAACTTCAGCATCCTTTTACATTAGGCCCTGCCAAGATCCCTGAAGCCAGGGATGATAAAACCAGGCTATTAGCTTAAAATGAGAGGAAAGGGGAAAATAAAAGTGAAAAAAAGCAGAAACTGATATTTCCATAGACCATCCTGCCATCTCAGCCTTTTCTGCAACTCATCTGTCTTCTCCCGGGCCATCCAGCTCAGGGGCTCCCTAAGGCCCCACTCCGTATTCTGTCTCAGGCAAATCTTATCACTTTCATGGCTGTACTTTCCACCCATAAGCCTATGATTCCCTGATTTGTTTCTCTGGCCCAGACCTATGCACTTAGTCCTGAGCAATTTGTCCAACTGCTCGATACCCACACTTTCATTTGGACCTCTCTCAGTGGACCTCTCCCAAACTAAATATGCCTGGTGCCACACACCCACCAAGTCCTTTCCCAGTGCAGGCAGAGAAGAGTCATGGTTCAGGACACCTCCCACACCAATTTTTCCCTGAGTCCTGCCCACCTCCTCTCTTCTGGAGACCCTCAACCCTAGGCACCTCCACCTCTACTACCTTCGTTCTAAGCTGCCACAGTCTCTCACCTAGACTATTGTAAAAAAAAAAAAAAAAAAACCCTTCTAACTGTTCCCCATCTGTACCTCCTCCAATATCAACTTCATAGTACCATCAGAGACAAATTCAAACTGTCATTTTCTGGCTCAACCTCTTCAAAGGCCTTTGGTTGGTTCTGGAAATAGACCAAAACAGGTGATGGCCGTGTTTGGTCCAGGCCCTCCCTAAGCTCACCTTATTCCATCTTCCTGCCCTTTACTGTCTGAGCTACAGACGCACAGGAGTATGAGCACTCATTTCTCACATTTGTAATCGCACACTGTTCATTTGTAAGCCAATGTAGCTGATGTCACGTTGCAATAGGTGCTCCATGAGAACAGAGACCATGTGTCCCCAAGGCTTCACATAGAACCTGTGATATCATAAATGAATATTTGTGGAAAATGTAATTAATACACATGTTGCTTGCATTTGAGAGTTAAGCCCCTTCTGAAGTTTACAAGTATATTTGTGAACATTTCTCTCTTTCAATAACATTTGTTGAGAATTATAGTGTTCCAGAACACCAGAACATTGTTTGTTTTTTAAAGTATTTTACATATATTAACTCAGCTAATTTTCACTATAAATCCAGGAGGTAAGTGCTCATATTGTTCCCATTTTAAAGATGTTGAAAATGTAAAACAGAGAGATCAAATAACTCAAATGGAAGACTCTAACCCCCAAATTTTGTGCTGGACCCTGTTTATCTGGAAAAAAAAATATTGAGCAAAGTATTAGGCACCAAGGTATTGTGGACAGGAATGGACCAGGACATCTTCAAAAGAAGAAAGCATTTTTTAAAAGGAGATTAATGTCCATCAAAGTACAACAGACACTATGCCAAAAACATATCTCACTTACTAAATCCTCTCAAAGTGGAGTAAGCAAGGTATGATTACGACCATTTCATATGAAAGGAAGCTGAGGCTGAGAGTTGGCGCAAATATCACAGGCAGTATAGGAGCTGGAATTCACACCCAGGACAGTAAGACCCGAAAGTCATGCTCTCGCCACTGCGAAGCTGCCTCCAGAAGAAGCTGAGAGTGCTTCCTTTCCATCCCGCATCGATCAGCTGATGGATCTGCTGGTTAAGTGCACATAGAAGCACCTAGAAAACTTGGTGAAATCAGAGATTTCTGAGTTTGATGTACAGTAGTATCTGCGATTTTAAACAACCCCCCTACTCCTCAGTGATTCTGCTGGCTCCAAAACTTTAGTTCCATGACCTCGAACCTTAGTACTATCAGAATCACCTGGAGCTGTTGTTAAGCCACAGATTGTTGGGCTCCACTCCTGAGTTTCTGAATCAGAAGATCTGGGGTGCTAGATCTAACAAATTTCTAACCAATTTCTGAGTGATGCAAGGCCAGATTTGAGACTGTCCTAGGATAAGACTCTGAGAGACACTCCACTAATTGTTTAATTCTCCTTGATGCCACCACCTTTGAGTCAATTTTCAAAATACATATCCCTTGGGCTGGGGCTGTTGCTCAGTGGCAGAGTGCTTGCCTAGAATGTGTGAGGAACTGGGTTGGATCCTTAGCGTCACATAAAAATAAATAAGATAAAGGCATTCTGCCCATCTACAACTACCAAAAAAAAAAAAAAAATACACACACACACACACACACACACGCCTCCACTCTGCCATCTCTCCATATCCTCCTTTTGGGAAACTGTGGAAATTCAAAGATTCAGGGCCTGGAGAACACTAGCTTGAGGTAAAATCCTTGAGCAGCTTGAGATAGGGAATCTCCTACTTTTAAAATTATACAATGCTTGTACAAGACACCAGAATGTTAGAAGTCTCCAAGTAGAACTAATCCTGGATGAGAAAGAGCAAAGCTATTTTTTTTTTCACATTTTCCTTCTCTAAGATTTAGAAGGGAAATTCATTTTTCTCAAAATGTGTGTGTGTGTATACAAATACATGTATGACTATATAGCACACACATTTGTAAGTATTTTTAATAAAATATAATTTTCATTTATTTGAGAATTAAAGTCAGCATATTATAGTGAGCCACACATACCCCTGCTTATAGAAGTGCAATTCACAGTAGCCAAGTTATAGAACTAGCCTCGGTGCCCATCAACAAACTAATGAATGGGTAAAGAAAATGTGGTGGGGCTGGGGGTGTAGCTCAGCGGTAGAGATCCCCGCTTGCCCCCCCCCCCCAAAGTGCTTGTGATGTCCTGGGTTCCATCCTTAGCACCACATAAAAATATATAAAAAAATAAAGGTATTGACAACTACAACTAAAAAGTAAATATTGTTTTTAAATGTGGTCTATGCACACTATGGAATTTTATTCAGCCATAAAGCCAAAATTATGTCATTTGCAGGAAAATGTATGGAACTTGGGAGCATTATGTTGAGTCAAAAAAGCCAGGTTCAGAAAGTCAAGGGTCATATGTTTTCTCTCATATGTGAAAGCTTGAGAGAAAAAAGGGGAAATTGGGGGGATCTCATGAAAAGAGAGACCAGTAGAATAGAGAAAGGGAACTGGGGGAGGGAGGAGGAGAAAGAAAGGGGAGGTGTTGGGGAATTAAATTGACCAAATTACATTATGTACGTGTCCGAATATGTCACAATGAATCCTACTATTATGTGTAATTATACTGCGCCAAGAAAAAAAAAATGAAAAGTAACAAAGTCATTTAGCTTTTGAGAACTTTGGAGGACAACGTCCGTCATATCCAACTGAATATGAGAGGGCATTTTAAACTGAAATTTAAAAACTAGACTTGAGCATTTTAAATTTAAAATATTATGCTATTCCTTAGAAAATCAGTTTGTCTTAGGTTGCTGAATGCTGCTTGAGACACAGAAAGATTAAGCTCTCTGTGTGTGTGTGTGTGTGTGTGTGTGTGTGTGTGTGTGTGTCACAGTCCAAACACAGCAAAGGGTACAAAGGAAGGAAATGGCCGAAAGGACGGAGCTGCCATGATTCAGGGCCCATTCCCCTGATGGCTTTCTGAGACCTGTTAGGTAATCTTTCCAGCGTGTGTGATCTATGAAGATATTTTCCATGAAGGTATTTGGCAAATGAGTTTTTGACAAAATGTACTTCCAGACTTCGATATCTTCAGAAATAATTCAGTCCTTTCAGATTTTAGAATTAAATAAAAGATTTATGTTCCTTATCGGCATCCATAAAGACAGCCATCAACATTTCATCCTGACAAACCTGTACAAAGATCAATGTCTCCAATGAAGCTTCTTCTTCTGGTCCTTCGATGCTTCATTTCAAGCCATAGGCCCACATTATTCCTGAACCCCACTTGACTATCATAATGAGCACACATCTGATTTGCCTTCTGAATTCTTGTATATGCTTTGTTGACTGAAAATCAACTCAACTTCATTTATTTTCCCTTTCTCTTTTTAGTACTTCCAAAGTTAAAGACAAATAAATAACTCTTCTTTCCTACGGCTATCTACAGGAAGTGAATATTTTTAAATTACCAAATCAAATGTCTTGCTGCGTAAGGAATTGTTTTTGCAGACTCTTAATGATTAAGCTTTTTGAGAATGCCAATGAGCATTATAAGTTTTTGTTGTTGTTTTTGCTATTAAAATATACCCGACTTCAGGCAAATTCCAGATGTATGGCAGAGAGATCTACCCTAGTAAGTGTAAGGCTAACTTGCCTCACTTAGGTACGGAGAGAGTGGTTGAAGGCCCAGTTGTCAGGCCTATTGGCTCTAGAACCAAACAGCACAGGTTCAGTTCTGGCTTCACATTCACTAATTGTGTGACCTGGTACAAATCTCTCAGTGTCTCTGTATCTCATTTATAAAACTGGATTTTAACAGTACCTACTTAAAAGGGTTATTCTGAAGATTATATGTTAAAGACACTTTCAACAATGCCTTAAATGTAATAAGTGTCCAATAAGTATCAGTTGTAGTTGTGTTGCTATTATAGTTATTCTTGAAAAGTCCATATAATGTTATCACAGAATTGAGAAGCAATTTGACTCTAAGGAATAAACATTAACAATGGTTTGATTACTGGAAAATGTCATTATTGCCTATTTAAGGAAAAAACACAATAGTTATCTGTTTACTTAAATCTATGTTAAAATGAGAAAATTCCTTTCTATAGAAAGCTATTTATTGCTAAGACATATTACAAATGTTATAAAATGTTTCACATACACAATGTAGCTTAAAAATATTCCTTAGAGAAAACAAAACCTAGGGGTTAGTTATGAACAGAAGTCATTATGTTACTACCTTGAGACATTTTTGCTGAGAGGGAAGCACAATTATATAATCAAGCATAATGAATTTATATTCATTTATTTATATTTTGATAAATAAAAGAAAGGAACAGAGACTGCTAAAATGAATGGATCATAGAAAACATAAAAAAAATCTTCTAATGTAATAGGCTGGCCTCTCAACTCACAGAGGATACATTGTAAAATTTGTTGTAAAGAAATATAAATAAGAGTAGAAGATGTTCTTCCTACATTTTATTACTGATACATTTTCTTCCTTGAAATATCAAAGTTTTTTTTTTTTTTTTTTAAAGTCTGTTCCAGCCATCATTCCTTATATCCAATCAGAAGCCCTGACCTCCTGGATTCACAGTCCTCCTTGTCTATCACCATTCATCTGATAGTGTTACTAAATTAATTTTTCTAAAGTACATCTCTGGTCTCATCATTAGTATGCTAAATAAATCTTTGTATTTTTGATACTTTTTATTCATACCTATTTTATATAATGTTTTATGCCTTATAATAAATTTTGTATTCATTTGAGTTTCTCTACTAGAAAGTAAATACTTTGTATTATTTCGCCACAGCACTTAGTGCATTGTCTTGAGGCATCGATGTTGGGGAAAAAAGAAATCCGAGTATAAAACCTTAGAACATACTGTTATGTTGATATGCATTTCTAACTACTACAACTGTGTCTCTATGATAACATAATTTGATCAGGACAAAGAGAGATACAAATCAACAAATTAGGAAAGTGTAACTAATTCAAGGCCTTAATTATAGATTTGCAAGATAGTCACATAATTCCTTTAAACTGAAAAGAACACATTTTCATCTTGTTACCTACTATGTAAATTGTGCCAATTAAAATATTAATCAAAGGTTAAAGAAAGCCAGTAGAATGGGAAAAAAAACAGTAGATAAAAATAACAACATTTATAAGATAGCAAGACACTAGAGGGGCTGGGATTGTGGCTCAGTGGCAGAGCGCTTGCCTTGCACGTGTGGGGCACTAGGTTCGATCCTCGGCACCACATAAAAATGAATAAATAAAATAAAGGTATTGTGTCCATCTACAATTTAAAAAGTATTTTTAAAAAAGACACTAGAGACTCTAATGAAAATGATAAACTGGAAAGCCCTTACATGCAAAATAGTAAGGTAGTAAGTTGGATGTCTTTGAAAAAAATTTCCAAAGACATGGACTATTAAAAGGGAGTAATTCATTTGTGCCGTTGTGATTCTGCAGACAAACAGTATTCTTGGCAATGTGCATTTAAATGTTGTGTGACCCCTGAGTACAATTATATGAAGATGAATTTTTAGCTTGTGTACAATTTGCTTTATAACACATTCGGTCTCAGAAGAAAATTCATCCAGAGATTTCATCAGACTTTACATAGAGCTCTGAAAAATAAGCAATCATTTTAATAACGACTCAGGTAAGGGAGAGATAACCATGCCTTAGTATCTATAATCATTGCAAGGATTAAGGTTTGTGTCTTTCCATATGATGGTAATACCCATAGCTACTTCTAAGGATTACAATTGTTGCTATATAAATCTCCAAAATATTTCTCATCATGGTATCCTAAAAGCTAATTGAATTGAACTGAAATGAGCATTATTATATATTCATGTTTCTGAATATAAGGTATGTTAAATATAAGGTATGTTAAAGCCCCTACTTTTCTTTGAGTATGGGCTAGATTTAGTGACTGGTTTCCAAAAAAAAAAAAAGAGTATAGAAAGGCAAAAAAAAAAAAAAAAAAAAAAGAGGTAAAGCATTGGAGAAACATGGCAAACACCGTGTTAGCCACGTGATGAAGGTTAACGTCTCCAATGATGTCATGCGTCCCTTGATACATATAATGAAAAGGATACTTGGCCTCTGGGTATTCTCCACAAAAAAACATAACCCTGGTCTAATCACGAGAAGTCATAGCACAAACCCAAACTCAGGGACCCACTACAAAATACCTAGCTAACATGCCTCAAAACTGTCAAGGTCGTGAAAAATGATGAAAGACTAAGAAGTAGTCACAATCAGAGATTTAGGGGATATGACAGACAGCTAAATGAGATATGGTTTCCTGGATTGGATCCTGAATCAGAAAGAGGACATGAATGGGAAAACTGGTAAAATCCAAATAAAGTCTGGAGTTTAGTTAATAGCATTACATCAACATTGGTTTATTAGTTTTAATAATAATGTGTTATAGTGATTTAAGTTGTTAACAAAAGGGAAAATGGAATGAAAGTGTGGGAACTGTGTATATAATCTTAGTAACTTTTCTGTAAATCTAAAATTATCTTAGAAGTTTACTTAAAAACACCTTACTAGCTAGGCATGGTGGTGCATGCCTGTAATCCCAGAGGCTCAAGAGGTTGAGGCAGGAGGATCATGAATTCAAAGCCAGACTCAACAAATTAGCAAGAGCCTAAGCAATTCAGCAAGAATAAATAAAATATTTTATAAAAGTGCTGGGGGGCTGGGGCTGGGGCTCAGTGGCAGAGCACTTGCCTTGCACATGGGAGGCACTAGGTTTGATCCTCAGTACCACATTAAAAAAATATGCAAATAAAATAAAGGCATGTTGTCCATCTACAACTACAAAAAAAAAATCTTTTTTTTTTTTTTTTTTTTTTTTTTTTTAAGTGCTGGGGATGTGGCTCAGTGGTTAAGCGCCCTGGGTTCAATCTCTGGTACCAATAACTAAAACCAAAAACAAACAACCAAAATAAAACCTACTTTTTATGCCCCTGACTTACAGCAGAAACATACCCACTGTGTGCCATCACCATCCCAATTTATATTGTCATTCCAGCAGCACTTGGTAGACAACAGCTTTGAGAGTAATGGACAAGAAAACATATAAGAGAAAGCTATTTAAAGAAAGAACATGGGAAAACTTAGCCAAAAAGCTTTGAAAACAATGTATCCTATTTTAAAAAAAAATTAAAGAATATATCTTCCCTTTTACAGACAACCACAAAAGAGCCAAGGTAATAAAAATTCACTTTCACTCTATTGTGCTTCCATTAAAATGCAAGTAATCTCTATGTTTATGCTTTTCTCGGGAAAGGCTCTGTCCTCCTGTTATTGCAGAATAGAGTTCTAAGCTACTATCACCCTCTGGGGAGAGCTATGCTTTGTTGGATTGTGTGTAACGAGGTCGCAGCCTATATGCACCCTGTTAGAGAATATCTGAGCATGCCAAGTTCTTAAAATAAAATTTAAAAAAATGTAGAACTCAGCTGCCGACTTCCTTTAAATGTGAACAAAGGGAGACACCATTTTGAAACCTGATCTATTGTAATTCTAAAACTAAAAAACAAGAGGACCATGCCATAAGGTTCACGCCACCTTTGCTCCCTGAGTGGCTGATGGTCCCTGCTGAATATTCACGGTGACTATGCCTAGCTATTGTTAAATACTGACAATCCTATAATTTGATTACTGACTTTGTGAGGCTAGTTCATATTCTCACTGTAAAATTTCTTCTTGATTAAGCTTAATAAACCAATTTTTGCTCATTGTTACCAGTTTAACTTTTACCACTACTCTTAATAGATTTAAATACTTGTGATACTTTTGCAAGCACTAATATCACCAGTGCACAATTACACGTTCTTTCCAAAGGGAAAAATTTTAAGAACTACTGAGTTTCCTGCATACATGTCTAGATGAATGCCTTTGTATCAGATCCATCATTGAAAGATCCATTCATCACGGTGCTTGGGAAGATTATAGATATCGTCTGTAATTTGGAAATGCTGTGTTCTAATAGGGTTTGTCTTTAAGTGAAATGCTGCATAACAAATCTTATTTTCCTGTGGATTCCAATAATGAACGTTATGCTGGTTTTGGCATAGAGGTAGAAACAGGGAGCAAAGTCTTCCTTTGGGATGGGAAGATCATTGATAATGAGGAAGGAGAATCGAATATGGTAACATCAGCAGGTGATGGCACCTGGCTCCTGGTGAGAGGATGGTACACAAAGACTGGTGGTATATGTCATCTCAAGTCTTATCAGATTAGAATGAGACCTCCGTGGGAGGGGAAGGCCACCTCCAAGTGCAGGATGAGGGGAAAGAGGTTCACCCTTCTTCCTGCCTTTTCCCTTCTCCCTCCCCTATCTCCTGGATATCCCCACAAAACTGCATCAACAGGTTGACCTCAACAGTGTGCTGGCTCTGCTCTTTGGGATGGATTCTAGGACATCTATGGTTCTTAATTCGGAAATTGTGACCATGCATGGTGGCACATGCTACTTGGGAGGCTAAGGCAAGTTTGAGACCAGCCTGAGCAATTAATTAGTGAGACCCTACCTCAAAATACAAATAAAAAGAGCTGGAGATACAATTTAGTGGTAGACCCCCGCTCCCTGCCACCTCCAGATTCAATACCCAGTACTCAAGGAAAAAAAAAAAATCAAGGAATTACAATATTTGCATTGTTACAGCATACATAAAAGAACTTTATGTATTCTAGTGTTCCAGTTATTTAAATGCCAAATAGTTGCTGTCTTCAACAAGATGTGCATGATTTTCCTTACATTAAAAAAACATTTGTCACTTAAAAAGCAGCTCTCCATGTAATTTTCCTGATGTTAAAAACATTTCTGCTTCCAAAAGAGCAGTTTTGCTGCACTATAAAGCTAGTCTCCTTTGACCTATATTTGATTCAGGGTCTGGCTCTTCACAGGTCAAATATTCCTCACTAGTATTCTTTCTGGATGCATTCATCAGTAACTTTGCACATATTGGACTCTGCTGCTTTCTTCTGTCCTGGCTAAGCATCTGCCAGGGAAGCCCACCAGAATGAAACTAAGAATGAAGGCCACTTCTCAGTCACTGATGATTGTGTCTCTGAACACAGTGCTTGACACATAAAATGTATTTCATTCTTATTTAAAATGCCCAGGAAATCCTTTCTTATCTTCCCCTCTATCATTGTGTGTCACTACAGCATGTACCAGAGGTAGCATTCATGATTGGTGCCAATTGTGCAGGGTCAGGGTATTGCATTATTAATGGGTTCTGGGGAGTTGTGTACAAACTCCCTGCGTTGCTGTTCTTTTGGCTTGGCATGAGTTCTCACAAATGACCTGATTCTACACCAAATATCTATTACCTCTTGGTGTCTGTTATCCACTGACCTGTTTTTCTGGGGGCCACTGCTTTCTAACTTCTCATGTTCTTAAGGTGTTTAGTTTCTTCTATTTCTGACCTCCTTTGAGGGAGAAGTAGAACAACTTAGAAAGCCTATAGCACTTTTTGGAAAGTTGAAAGGAATTAGACTGGTGGAATAATAACTCTGGTGGAGGAATTCAACAAAGGACTTAAACCAGCCCCAATTGTGAATCAACCCAGAGGCTACTTACACCACTTGCCCCTAGAAAGAAATGTAGATTGATACAAATGAGCAGCTGGATTGATACAAACCAGCAGTAACAGCCTGATGTTACTATGTTCCATTCTCTTTCCTCATTATCAGTGCTTTTCCCATCCCATCCCCTGCTCCAAATTTAATCATCTTTCTAATAATCTTCTTTGTTCCTCCCTCATCTCCAATACCATTCAGTTTTTTGTTCTGTTTTGCCTGCAACCAACATTATTTTGTGGAAAAGTCTCCTTGGTCTTTTTTTTCACTCCTCTCTTGCAATTCTCTTGGATGGACATGGCTCTTCTTCCAATTTCTGTTAACACATGGGGCTGAGGGGATGAGGCCAGCAAACCTGCTCCCTATCTCCTTTTTAAAGACCATTCTTTGTCCAACTTGTGCTTCCAAATTTCCATTCTCAGCCACACCACACTTTCATGCAACAAGCAACCCTTTCTCTATCAGGCTAAGGTTACGCCTCTGCATCTCATGTCCTTTCCTACCACCACCACAAACACCCCAAAAACTCACGCTCAAACTATTTTTAGGACATTCCAATTAGTCACTTTGATGCCAGTCTCTTCTTCTCTCACTTTTAACCCATTGTCAACCCACATGCTGTTCATTTAATCTAAAAAGTCAATTTCAATCTAGTTATTTTTTTTTTCTTTACAAATTAAATAAATCCTAGAAACCTTGGTCTGGCATCCCAGGCTGCCTACAATATGACTCTAGCATTTGACTTCATCCTTACCCTTCAGGGTCTTCCTCTCCTACCAGTCTTCATTATGTGCTTTTCCTGCCTCATGGAACTTTCTGCTGTGGATAATCAAAGTAGAAGATGCAATTTATTGAACACTATGTTCCAGGCATTGCATTAAGTACTTCATATTGAATCCACTTCTAAACTTGAACCCCATCAGTCCATCTTCAAAAACCATGTTCCTTCCTTTGTTTGAAATATTCTACTCTGTCAAAATTATTTGCATTCCCTCAAAATCATCCCAAATTCACCTTCCCTCATGAAAACCATTTTTCATCCTTCTACCTAAATGGGATTATCCCTCCTCTTTATCCTCACAACACTATGGATACTTGGCTTAGTCTTTTTCAAAAGCCAACTTGACAATAGGATATGGCTGCAGCCTTCCTGGAGATTATATACCATGTGTTCCTTATTGCCTGTTGTAGTCCCTTTGAATATGTTAGGTACTTCATACGTGAATATTGCATGCAGCACTGCCCACCCCACGTCTGTCTGTCTCCCTCACCCCCATCTATGCATACACTGGGATATTTATGTGGAAGAATCCATCAGAATGCTTTCCCAGACCATCTTTCCCAGAATATTGTAGCTGCAATGGCAGCTGGACCTTATTTTTACAGTTGTGTTAAAAAAAAAAAGTGCATGTTCTATACTCGAGAATTTTTTTGTCAAAAAAATAATCAACTGTTTATTTATCTCTCTATAATCAAAGGCTCCATGTCATCAGTTGCTTTTTTTAAAGCTCCACTTCTTGTGGAATCTGAGGTGAAGACAACTTGATTCTCGCTCAACGGCACTGAGGGAAAATCAGGCGTGAGGAATGAGAGGCGAAAGTGACAGTAAGTGGCAGAATCGGGATTTAAATCTAGGTGTGTTTGACTCAAACGCCACAGTTCTTTACCAACATGCTGCACTGTATCGAAAATCAATGGCCTAACCATTTTGTTGCCTAAAATATAGTCTTACTCTTGTGACAATACATTCTGGCCATTGGGATTAGAGTCTGTGTTTTTCCAAAACAATTTAGCTGCTTATTGGTAACTTAAGATGGTGATTTCTTTGTTCTTTTTGTTCTGCTTTGGTTTGTTGTCGACCTAGAGAAAATGTCCTACCACTTGTTCTAGGGGAATCTTTCAATGGTGCTATAGGTTCTGTCCCTGTTAAGGATTAATATAATTCGTTGATGTTATTATTTGTCATCCTGTCACATCCGAAGGCAACCCTACCAGAGCTTACATACCAATCATCTTCACTCTTCTGTCTTCTTGTATCTATTCATACAAAACTGAAGTGTAATGAAGAATGAGGCCAGGTGCGGTGATGTATACCTGTGATCCCAGTGGCTTGAGAGGCTGAGGCAGGAGGATCCCAAATTCAAAGCCAGCCTCAGCAAGTTAGCAAGGCCCTGTCTCTAAATAAAACATAAAAATAACTGGGGATCTGACTTAGTAGGTAAGCACCACCCGGTCAATCCCCAATACCAAAAAAAAAAAAAAAAGGAATAAAGAATAAAATTGAACTGCCTTTATGTTCTGCCTTAGCATAGCCTTTTCTGAAGCACACATGATCCAGTTTGCAATACAATACAGTGCACAGGGAAAAGGCCAGTTTAAATTTCTGTTTTAAGAAGTTTATCAAAATAAACCTTGACTTGGTCTTCATTGCTTTTAGAATAGCATGCAAGTTCCTTCGGATGGTGCACACTGTTCTCATAGTGGTCCTTCTTTTCCCACTCCAGCATCTTTTTCTCACCATTTTCTCCTCTCATTTCTATTTCAGTCATGCTGAACTTCTTAAAAGTCTTCCCAAAAGACATGTTCTTCCTCACCTCTGGAATCTGCATGTGTTGATCTTTCCTTCTGTACCTTACCTATCCAACTCCTTGTGGATTAAACTTACACTGCACCTCCTTCTTGGCTCCTTAACTCCCCAATGTCAAGACCCTTTTTAAATGTTTATTCTCCATATTTCCCTTTGGTAGCACATGGCATATTGCTTTGCAATTGCCTACTAATCTGCCTGTCTTCCCAATCAGCTTGTAAACTTCCTGATGCCGGCACTGTCTTGTCCACTGTTAGGTGCCCCAGACTGATTGAAACATAGTAGGTTTGAAACATAGTATATTTGAAACATAGTAGGTGTCTATTACATTTTTTTTAATTGGGTGGATGAATAAATAGACAAGAGAACTAGGTAACTTTTCTAAGAAGAAATAGTCATTGTAAACAGTCAGTTTTCTCTATTAGGACTAAATATTAGCCCCTATGGCCTTATTATTCCCTGGAAGAATTGAGGTACTAAATTATAGAAGGTTAGTAGCACCCAATCATTAAAATATCTAGGCAACTGCCAGTTTTCTTCCTACCATACGCATACTTTGCATCTGGATATTTTACTTGCACTGAGATTATTCTTCTGGGAAATACAGGCATTCCTAGTGAGCATACCATCAAAAGAGATAGATCAGCCTGAATTAATCTGAGGAGCTAAATATAACTAAGCGGGCGGGGGGGGGGGGGAAGAAATAATGCTTACTGTTATTAAGAAGGAAAGCACACACTATATTTTTTTCTGTAATCAATTGCAAATTTACATTTGATAACTCTGGTTGTTGTTTAATCAAAAATGATTATCTTACTTGATTAAGAGTACTTTTTTTGAGGAAAAGGAATTGCTAATTAGTTTGCTATCACTCTGTTGAAGGTGTTTGCAATTAAATTGAGGAGGTAAAGAAAGCTGCAAATGATCCAAATGCTGAAATGCAGTTACTAAATTTTGAGGGAGTTCCTCTTTCAAACTATGTGAAGTTCTAAACTTCTTTAAAGACTTTTTTTAAAAAAAACTTTCTTATAGGAAAAAAAAAATCTGTGAAATCTTGGTTGAGACTACAGAGGCTAATTAGTCAACACTTTTATTATGCCTGTATGTAGAATGGGAAGCAAATCACTGATGTGTACATAGATATAATTTGATAAAGTCATGTTAGACCATTTTAAGTTGTTTATTTTCTACCTTAATAAGGAATTAACTATCATAATAGCTACTTTTGATTAGATCACTTCCAACCTGGTACATTAGTCTCCCCAAGCTTTGAGGACTTTTATTTCTGTTATTCATTTCACCTGGAGACAAGACCAACACACAATTAGTAATGATGCATTGGTTTCTTCTGTAATAACATTTAAAGATGTTTGCCTCTTGGAAAATCAAATTGTCTAAGATTATTTTTTTTCCATCTTAACAATTTGTCAGCGAACAGCTCGACAGTGTTAACCATATGCATGTTGTTGTGCAACAGATCTCTAGAACTTTTTCATCTTGCAAAACTAAACCTCTGTATCCATTGACAACAACTCTCCATTACCCCCACCCCAGCACCTGGCAACCACCATTATACTTTGTTTCTAAGAAATGACTTCCTTACATACCTCAAGTAAGTTGGAATCATGCAAGCATCTCTCTTTTGGTGACTGGCTTGCTTCACTTAGCAAACTGTCCTTCATCCATGTTGTAGCATGTGATAGGATTTCCTTCTTTTCTGAGGATGAATCAGATTCCACTATATATACATACTGCATTTTATTTTTATTTTTCCCTTATTTGTGGTGCTGGAATCAAACGCAGGGCCTCATACGTACTAGGCAAGCATTCTATCACTGAACTACTTCCCTAGCTCACAATGTTTTCTTTATGCATTTACCCATTTGATGGACATTAAGTTGCTTCTACCTCCTGGTTGCCGGGAAAAATACTGCAATAAACATAGTGTGCAAACATCTCTCTGAAATCCCACTTTCAATTCTTTAGTGTATATACCCAGAAGTGAGCTCTAATAAGCTTACCTCTAAGAAAATGAAAGCCCATGGAAAATTATAGACCAGGAACAGCTAAGGCAAGAATGTCACAGGCTTTGCAACTGCCCATTTGGTTACTTGCATAAACTTCTGAACATGTGCTTGGGAGGAGACAAGTAAGTGGGAGAATCTGTTGTTAGGCAATTTCCAAGAGTCAAACATTTTAATGTTTTGTTAATTGCCACAGTAGTTTTAAGTATCATGAATATGACTTCATGGCTGAACCCAGAACTTCCTATCACAAATTAAACATTGTGATTGATTCTTGCTCCTGATGAAACAGCAAGTTGGTCACTGCACTAGCAATGCAATGTAGCTGTTGTTGCTTCTCCCAAGGAGCCTGTGATGTTAGGGAAAGAAAGCTGTCAATTATAGTACAACGTGACAAGTGCTGAATGCATTCAAACTCCTGGGCTGCAAGCAACAGACACTGATCTGCTGTCTCAGGCAGAAGAAGAGGAAATATGTATATATATATATATATATATATATATCTCGAGGCAGGAGAAAAAATATAGATATACACACATATACATATATATATATAATATTTATTTTTTAGTTGTAGTTGGACACAATATCTTTATTTTATGTATTTATTTTAATGTGGCGCTCAGGATTGAACCCAGGGCCTTGCACGTGCTAAGTAGTGAATGCTCTACCGCTGAGCCACAATCCCAGCCCTAGATATATATTTTCTCCTCCTCCTCTTCCTCCTCCTCCTCCTCCTCCTCCTCCTCCTCCTCCTCCTCCTCCTCCTCTTCTGGCAGTTCATAAAACTCAAGGGGAAAAAAAATGAAGAATCAGGCTCTCAAACAACTAAAACTTGAACATCTCCAAATAGCTAGAGGACAGAAAAGAATGGAGCATCTTCTCAAGGCTTCCTCGATGGAATAAATCGGATCTATCATTTCCCAACAATATGTCAACCATTCTCATTCAATTCAAATTCCAGAATAGTCTGGTTGGTCACCTGCCCATCCCTTGACCTGGGAGTATAAGACAACTCTACCAACAGTCCCACCGAGACTGCATGCAGCAGGGAGGGCCCGTTCCCTACAGGAAAACGGAACTGCTGTTTTTCGAATCAGAGCAAACCTAAGCTGTGACACATTCCCAGGAGGATACATCAGGCCAGGGCATCTTGAGCACACAGCCCTGACCAAGCGGTGAAGAATTTCATTTTAATTTCCAGAGCAAGTAACATCTAAACAAAGACTTATGGGAGAGATTTCTGTAAATATCCTTCCTCTCACATTTAGAAACAAGAAAAATGAGACACATCAGATTTTCAAAGATCAACTTTTTTTCCTCTTAATAAATTCTAACACTTGGGTAATCAAAGATAAGGAATGAAAACCTTAAATAAATTAATGTTTGATAATAATTATTATCAGGGTACCATTTAGGATGTGTTTATTGTGTTCCAGGGATTATGATTGCATTATTTCATTTAAATCTGCCACAAACTGGTGAGGCTGGTCTACATCCCTCCAAAGACAAGACTCCAGTTTTCCCTCTTATAATTCCTCAACACACCCACAGTAAGTGGTGCTGTATGATTTGAAGTCAAGCTTGTCTGACTATGGAAGGCCATGCTTGAAGCAAATATTCATTAAACTCCCAGGGTCTTTGCTATAAACAAATCAATCATACGTTCTTTTATTAGTTTTTGTTGTTATGCTAACATACAAATAAAATTGACTTATTTCTATTTGAATGGTGATATTATTAAGACAATAAAAATAGATAAAAGCAGAGCTGGGCGAGGTGACACACACCTGTAATCCCAGTGGCTCAGGAGGCTGAGACAGGAGGATCTCTATCTAGTTCAAAGCCAGCCTCAGCAATGGTGAGTCACTAAGCAACTCAGTGAGACCCTGTCTCTAAATAAAATACAAAATAGGGCTGAGGATGTAGCTCAGTGGTAGAGTGCTCTTGAGTTCAATCCCCAGTACCTCCCCACAAAAATAGATAAAAGCTTCCTGTGGGTAGCCAGTCTGAATGATTCGCATTCTCCTTCCCAGAGTGGAGAGGCTCTGACAGTCACTACATCTCATAGTGACCTGGACATTGCCCAGGTTGCGGAAGTTTGAGGACGCATTTCAAAGGCGTGTCGCCCTATGGATTGAGCTATGCTCACCTGTTCCTTTGTGATATTACCCCTTTGCCCTGTTTGGGATAGAATGTTCCATGGAAACACCCTTTGTGTGTCCCCTTCTCTTGCTCTCCCTTTGGGTGTGGCCTTCCTAGATGTCAGTCAGCCTCCTGCCAGCAGACATCATGAAGCTAGACTCAGCCCCTTGAAACCTGACCCCTTCCCTCACTTGAATGGCTTCTCCTCAATAAAAGGGTTCTGCACCAGCTAGTTCTCTCTCTTTCTGAGGAGTTGTCACAGGACCCCAAAGCAAAAGGTATCTCTGTCTCTTGTGTAATTATTTCGTGCAGCCCAGTTCCCCTGGAGTGACTCTGAGGGCTTTTGTCACAAGGAACATGACAGCTTCCAAATTTAAAAGTATGCTGAACTTATACTAAATAAAACAATTAATTCAAAATGAATTGAAGATCTGAACTTTTAAAACATAAAACTACAAAACTCCAGAGGAAAACAGAGTAAAAGTGTTCTAGTGTTGAATTTGACAATGAGGTTTTTTTTTTTGTTTTGTTTTGTTTTTTTGTTTTTGGACATGATCAAAAGCACAGACAACAAAAGCAAAAATAGATAAATGGGACCCTAGGAATCAGGAAGATCTACACATACACACAGGAAAAAATAATTAACAGGGCTGAGGTTGTGGCTCTGCAGGAGAGCGCTCGCCTAGCCTGTGTGAGGCCCTGGGATCCATCCTCAGCACCACATACAAATAAATAAAATAAAGGTATAGTGTCCAAATACAATTTAAAAAAATAATTTTAAACAATAATAATTAACAGAATGAAAAGTCAATCAATAGGATGGGAGAAAATATTTGCAAACCATACATCGGAGAAAGGTTATTACTCAGAATATGTAAAGAACTGCTACAACTCAACAACAAAAATCAAATAACCCAATTAAAAATGAGCAAAGGACTCAAATAGACATTTCTCCAAAAAAGATAAATATATAACCACAAGCATATGAAGAGATACTCAACATGTCAAATCAATGGGGAAATGCAAATCAAAGTCATAATGAAATATCACCTCACATCTGTTAGGATGGCATTTAAAAAGTAGAAAAGCATTGGTGAGGATATGGAGAAATTGGAACAGTGCTTGTGGACATAGAATGGTACAACTATTACGGAAAATTCCTCAAAAAATTAAAATTGACCTACCGTATGATCGAAAAATCTCACCCCTGGTATACACCCAAAAGGTCTGAAAGTAAGATCTAAGGAGATATCAGCACCTCAATGTTTATTGCAGTACTTTTCCCAAGAGGTAGAAGCAACCTGAATGTCTACTGATAGGTGAATATATAAGGAAGTTCTGGCATATACATTTTGTGAAATTGTATTCATCCCTAGGAAAGAAGAAAATCCTCTTACATGCTACAATATGGATGAACCTTGAGGAGTAAAACAAGCTATTCACAAAAAGAGAAATGCTATATGATTCCACCTAAATGAGGTATGTAAAGTCAACTCTAGAAACAAAATAGATTGAGGACTGATAGAGACTGGGGGTGACGTGGGGGAACACAGAGCTGTTCAATGGATTCAGAGGTTTAGTTTAGTAAGACAAAAAGTTTCCGAGATCTGTTGTACAACAATGTGAATATACCTAACAAGACGAAAGTATACAGTTAAAAATGCTGACAATGATAAATTTTGTTCTGTGTTTTTTACTAAAAAAAATTTTAAAAAGTCACTGTGGTCACATGAATTCTCCAATTAATGCAAGTTGCCACCAAGGTACTCTCTGCCATACAGTACCTATGAAATTGATGTTTTCCAGACGTCTGTATGGGGGCTTTTGCATTTATTGCTATAAAATTTTATCACATAGGGTTCAATTCAGTATTTCAAGTCCCAGATAAATTAGCATCTTGGTTTCACTGACTGGTACCACTAACTTTTCATTACTTGGAATGTTTGTTTAATGTCATATATATTTCTCTTCAAGTCACTGAAAACAAGATTGAGCCAAGGTTAAGGTCCACAAAAGCTCTCTCTTCAAACATTTTATTTGCACTTCAGTTTTTTATACACCTGTTCAGATAACCCAATTATTTATTCATCACCCTTTTATTTATTATCTACTATGTACCAAGCACTACGTTTGATGCAAATAATACAAATATGTATATGCACACGTACACACACACACTGAAACCCTGCTGACCATATTTCTGTACTTTGTTAACAAAAATATCATAAAAGACCATAAAATGCCTAACTGGGAGTCAGAAACAGTGATCCACAATGTCAAATAATCACAGTACAAATTGTATAGCCAAAGAGAAATCTATTCTCACTGAAAACCCAGGTTTTTTAACTTCTTTTTTTGTAGTGCTGATATTACAAAATCCCTACAAATACAATTAACTTTTCATTTTCATAGCCTGACTGGCCCTAAAGAATTTTTGAAATTCCAACTAATCGGGGCTGGGGTTGTGGCTCAGTGGTAGAGCACTCACCTAGCACATGTGAAGCACTGCGTTGGATTCTCAGCCCCACCTAAAACATAAATAAATAAAATACAGGTATTGTGTCCATCTACAACTAAAAAAAAATTAAAATTAAAAAAATCTAACCAGTCGTTAAACAATTTTTATGCTGACCTTAAATATTCAGTAAAGATTGTTTGGCTTGGATTTGTATGATTCATTAAATCCATGGTTTTCATTACAGTAATATTTAGAGGACTAATTATCTATGAGTAATCACAGAGTATGAAGCAATTTAAATGTCATTCCCAGAACAGGTTAGAAGCAAATTTATTTATTAAATTATGAATGTTTTACTGTATACTGGCCATTGGATAATTAAAAATGAACACAACACTTAATTTCAAAGGCATTTAAAAAACAGATGCAATGGCAGTAGCTCTAAATTGACTCAGAATCATCTGAACCAAGTTCATTTTCTTAAAAATTAAAAAAAAAAAAAAAACCTTGGTTCCTGGTTATTTTGGAGTCACAGTTTTCAAATGTATTTTCCAAGTAATTTACTTCTAATAATTTTCAATGTTCGACTATATTTTGAAGTGGAAGGAACATTTTAAAATAGGAGTTAGCAACTTTTATTCCCAAATTGGATTCATTTTGTAAATTGGATAATGATATGACAGTATTAGATTGAACCATGTAGTGTGATTTTTATGGGTCAAAAATAATTAAAAACTGGCAATTTTGTAACTCTAATGAATGTACTCCAGCATATGACAGGTCTTCAAAATAAAAGTTAGGTTTTGTTGTTGTTGTTGTTTTATAGAGTTTAAAACAGTCCATGAGATTTTGGGGAAAAGAAAAATCCATAATCTTACCACATAAATATAAATTCCACAATCATTTTCATTTATTCTCTTCCATTATTTTCTCTTGTGCTTATTTTTACATGGCTGAAGTCATAGCATTTATAAATATTTACATATATAAAAGATCAACATCACTTCTATTTTTCAACTTATGATGTTTGAATTTATAATTTTAAATAATTGTGTAATTCAATTGTATAATTGAGTATACTATAATTCACTCATTTCTATATTGTTGAACATTTAAGTGCTTCTGGTTTTAATATTATAAATGGTGTTATAATGAGCATGTTCTGAATTAGTAAGAAAACCTATCTTATATTTGTATAATATCATTTAAAAAAAATCTATGTCTTTGTATTTTTCCACTATTTGGATTTTTTAATCAAGTAAATTATGATGAATACTCTTGATACCTCAGGAGATAGCGGTTCCATAAGTTTTCCCAGTAATTTACCATTATTATTCCAATCTGATTCCTTTTATGGTCATTAATACATAATGACAATGTAATAACTTAGAGCTAACATTCTACTACCAAACTTTCCACTAAACTTGTAATCAAAATGTCAGAATTCATTCCTTGAAAACAATTTTTTGATTCTGATGATTGATTCAAACTCTATTTTATAGATCTTAATTCTGTGTCTTCTACTTCAGCAGCAAAATGACTCCTCGTGGAAGAAATAAAATTAAGAATTAATAGTTTGATATAGACAAAAGGGTCAGGTGTTGCTGCTTTTGACTTTTTTTTTTTTTTTTGAAACATGGTCTTGGTATGTTTTCCAGGCTGGCCTTGAACTCACAATCCTCCTGCCTCAGGCAGGAGATGTTGCTGGGATTACCAATGCATGCTACTGAAACAAACTTTTTTTAAAAAAAGTACTTAAAACAATTTAAATTGTTATACAACTAAGCTTTTAAACATATTTTTTGTGGGAGAGGATACTGGGGATGAACAAAGGGGTGCTCCACCATTGAGTTATTTCCCAACCTTTTTTATTTTTTGAGACAGAGTCTCATTAAATTGCCAAGGTAGACCTTGAACTTGAAATCCTCCTGCCTCAGCCTCCCGAGGTGCTGGGATTACAGGAATGCACCACTGCACCCGGCTAAACTTTTCTATTGATCCATTGGTAAGTTACAGTTGATGAATTTTAAAGAATTTTATTTTTGTATATTTTGAAAAGCTTGTGTTCAGTTTGTTAACATCTCAGTCCTGGCCCAGATTTTTACATCCTCTGATATGAGATTGGAAAAGACTTCTAAATACAGTGTAAACTTCAGGTGTTCATCCATGTAACCTGCTGGCCACCCTTGGGTCTCACCTCCTTACGTGCCTTACGTTCCTTACTTGTAGCCCACGAGGCAACTGGACTTCTAGGACTCATGATTCATTTGAAAGACACTTCACCATTACTCCACCTCCAAAGGGCTAAAACAACAAATAATAGGAAGTGGGTAATATATAGGCCTGTTTGTTTTGATTGTTTAATCCAGAACAGGGAGATGTAGAAATATATGACATCATCTCTCACTCATTCCCTTTGATCATTCTTGATGCTGATACTCAAGAGTTGGCAATGCCTAGGTAGTTCACAAGGAAACACTATGCGGAATTAGAACAAACCATTTTTATTGAGTGCAACAATTTCCTTTCTGCCCACCATCACACATGATACAAGAGGACACTGAATTGGAAATATACCTGAGTGCCATCTCTATGTAGAGTAAGAGGTACATCAAGGATAGCCTGTGCCCTTGCTTTTTACATTTTTCCTACTCTAACAAAAGGCTATTCTTCCAAAAGCACATCCTGAGGCCAAAACTGTTTTTGCTAGTGGTTATGCAACCTTATGAAAAAGCATGATTTTCTCCAAATTGGATGTACTATAAATTGAAGACATTAGTCATAGCTGGTGCGCCCCATCCCCATTTGAGACACAAGCTCCAATACTTATCTTTTTTTTTCCGAGTCAGATTTTAAGTGGCAAATTGAAATATTGGATAAGAAATACTACATGAAAATAAAGGGAGAAAGCAGGTTGAACAGATAATATTTTTTAAAGCAATCTGTATCAGAAGGAGGAGAAATAGCAGTGTCATTTTCTCGAATTTGAACCCCCTGGCATACACCTATGATTTAACAAAACACAATATGATGTCTCGCTCATTTATACACCCGGCATGTAATTATCAAACACTTGTCATTAGTATCATAGCAATCATCTCTGGGGTATACAAAGGAAAGAAACCTCTATTCTCACCCCCCAAAGAATGCTACATACGGCACCTTCTGGGAGATTAGACAAGCACTGAATCTATAGCATGAGACTGTGTGGCTTCAGGAACACGTGGTCTTAGGAGGATTGTAGAAAGGTACTGGTCTTTAAGGTAGGACTTAGGGAACAGAGGGACAGGCAGGGCACTCCAGACCCACAAGAACAATTAAGACAAGATAGGATTGTGTATCTGTGACAGGGAATGGTAAGGAGACAGCCTGGACAAAATAGAGTGTCTTTGTGTCATGAAAAATTAGACTGGAACTAGGTTTGGGGTGGGGAGGGACAGAGCAGGCAATGTATGTCAGGCCCTTTTTTCTCCTTCTGGAATACTTCTAGCAATTCTATTTCCCAGGATTACGGATGAGAAAAATGAGACTCAAGACATATCCTATGATTTGACCAAGGTCATAAGGCTAGTTGTCTCCAAAAACCCAGTCTGTCAGCACATCCTTACTCTTTCTGCTAGACCAGTTCTTTAAGTGCCTTGCAGAGAGACTTAAACCTGGTTCTGAACAAAATAAAGAATGGCTAAAAATACTTTGAACACAAAAGACTGAAATAAATTATTTTAATGATGTATCAGCATGCAGTATAGATTAGAAGGACCCAAGACTGGGGATCACTTTCAAAATCATTTTTAAAACAGCTTTTACAACTTTCCATATTCCTTGGAGTCAGTACAAGGTCTTGCATGTGGTTGTAGCTCAATAAGTATTTATTGAGGTAGAAAAGACCACGGAAACAGGATCCAGAAGATATGTGTTCTAGTACCGTTTAGCACCCACCAGTTTTGTGGGTATGGTTCAATGGGGTCATAGCCGTGTGACCTTGAGTGTGTCACTTCTTCTGTATGGCTCAGTTGGCTCCTCTGTAAACACAGGCATCTCATGGTTAATGTGGGGTCCACATGGGATTGATGGATACAATATGGTTAAATAGTGCCTGTCTCAATAAACCCTTATTACTATTATTATAGGGGGTGGAATCCATGAATTATTTTGATTAATTCATAAACCAAATGGAAAAAAAACAGTTTTCCATATTAAGGCTGTACTTTAGTGAATGGGTTTGAACAGGTGAATGCTTCTAAAGCATGAGGGCTGAAGGAAGGGGAAGGGGACTGGAAGGGTCTTGGTGATGGGAACCAGGAGCACCCTGGCTAGAAGAGTTCCACATGGTCTCCAGCACAAACACCATGGGAGCCTGGGATGGAAGGGAGACACAACCAGACCTGGTGACCTGTCCTATTGGTTCCTTAACCTCTGCTGACCTGAGCTCCTAGACCGAGATAAAGTGAGTACAGTTCTAAAAATGCCCTACATTCTTTAGAATCCCAACATTGACCATGATAGAAAGTCACCTGGTAGTTCAAGTTGCTTTGGGTTTTATATGTTATGCAATTTCATATAATATTATAGCTTAGTCTTACAGAACATAGTTCTAGTTTAATCTTGTTCTGAAAAACTTTCAGGTCTTTTATGGAATTATACTGCCTAAACTTTATGCCAATAAATATTTCAGAGGATGAATAATGGATTTTTTTTTGTCTGATAAACATATTTGGAGACATCTTTTGTCCTTATTTGCTGAAGAATGGTATTTTGAAACCAGGAGACAACAAGATTCATTTTTTTCCTAATTAAAAAAAAAAAAAGCTGACTCTTCACAGTAAAAAACACAATAAGAATCTCCTTTATGTCTCTGGTGTGTCCTCATGCTCTTGTTTGTAGTACATAACAGCAGCTGCAAATACACCGTACATAAAAAAGGAATCTGTTGTGGTTAAATATTCATGCCCATTTGCTACTCAATGTGTCTTTTATTATTTTTAGCAAATAACAGACTATCTAATGATTCATTTAACCTAGTTTAAGAACTTCCAGTATCTAGTTTTTATCCATCACTGATAGATCTCTCTTCTTTCTTAAAAGGAACACATGAATCTTGCTTTTAAGTGGCCTCACAGCCTCCTAGGGAAAAAAAAAAAAAAACATTGAGAGGGTCACAGGCTTGGTTTTTAGGCTTTTCAGTCTCAAGAGCCAATAAAGTGCTGTTGATGAAGACCCAAGTGAGAATAGAGGCAGAACCTCTCCTGCCTGAAAGGGTAGTCCCCAATCCAAACCGGGATTGACAGGGATAGAAAGGCCAGGAAAAAAAAAATCTTTGCTTACCTTCTGTTTGGTTGTTATGAAAAATATGGCATTTTCCAAAGAGTTTTCCCTTTTCAAAGCAAAGAGGAAAAGCAACCCAGAAAAGGGAGCGATGTTTCCGAGATGCGTTTGCCTTTGGGCCTGGCGGGGTTGGCTTTACAGGTGTGGAACCTGAGTGGGTCTCAGAAGCATCTTGAAAGGGCCTCATGCTGGAGCTAATGCTGTGCTGTCACCGTCTAAAAGTTCCTGATGGTTTTGGAACCAGAAACCTTGCATTTTCATTTTGCACAAATTATGTAGCTGGTCCTGCGGCCTAGTGAAGTATGTGATGAGAAAGATGCTCGTTTTTCTCAAAGCAAAAGGCTTATTATATCAAGCTGGCTGCAGACAAGGAGGCAACTCCAGGAACCAAAAGAGGTGGGGAAAAGGAGGGAACAAAAAGCATTTCAACAGCAGTGATCCTTCACTACTAACAATGATGCATAGGCAACTTGTTCTCAAGGAAAACATACATGGTAGGAAACAGAAATGATATATTTGATTCCTCTTTCCACTGGCTTTTTTTTTTAATTGATACATAATAATTGTACGTATTTGCCAGGCACGGTGGTGCCCGCAGGAGGTTGAGGCAGGAGGATCATAAATTAGAGGCCAGCCTCAGCAACTTAGTGAGACCCTGTCTCAAAATAAAAAATAAAAGGGTGGGGGGTGCAGTGCTGAAGATGTGGCTCAGTGGTAGAGTGCTTGCCTAGCATGTGTGAGGCCCTCTGCCAAGAAAAAGTAAAGACAGGGGGCTGGGGGATATAGCTCAGTGGTATAGCTCCTCTGGATTCAATTCCTCGTACCAAAGCAAACACATTGCATATATTTATGGGGTATACTGTGGTATTTCAATAGATGCCATGTGCTACATTTACACAAATTCTGCCTTCTTTTATTCCCCTCTCTGCACCTACCCTACTTTACTAATAGTCATTTGGACATACTCTGTAGCTTTGTTTCTATAACCCACAATGGTACTGGTATCAAAGGTAAAGTATCTTCTGTTGGTACTTTGAAAACCAAGAGTCTTGCCATTATTTCCATAGAAATAAAAAATGCCTCTATTTATTTCTCAAGTGTAGAAATAAACCAAGATCAAACAAATGCGGAAAGCAAAGGCCATTCATTCTGAACATGCTATAGCAAGGGAGTCAGATTTCATCACAAGTTTAGCAGAGACTTGCAGAGGGCGAGGTGTGAGAAGGCTTTATAGTGGAAAATAGAGGCTCTGGGTGCACCCTGACTGGAGGCTGCCGGTATCAGGAACCTGTGGGCCAGCTGATGAGAAGTAGGGCATCCTGGGTGACTGGTTAGGGATGTATATTTGTCTCTCTTGGACTGGTCCTAAGTTAAAACTGGGGACAAAAATTAGTGAAGCCTACATCACGTACAAGAATGAGATCCTAATTAGAATAAGTTATACTCCATGTATGTATAATATGTCAAAATATATTTTACTGTCATGGATATCTAAAAAGAACAAATAAAAAAGAAAGAGAAAAAAAATTAGTGAAGCTCTCAGTTACTAACCAAGTCCTGGCATGCTGAGCTGATGATTACAAAAGTGATTATTTTGCTTGTGGATGCTCCCAGAGAGAGACTGACTTCCTATGGCTCTGGCAGAGCAATGGCTTCCTGGGTTGTGTGTAGACAGGGGTTGATTTCCTGGAAGGCTGCTGCAGATTGAGGGTCAGAGGTCTTTTTGTGTGTATGTCCTGGACATTGCCCATTTGTAGAATCATTTTCTCACAAGATCCCCTTAATAACAGGTCTCTGTTGATCTGGTCACAACAAATTCCCTGTTTCCCACAATTCCCACACAACAGGTTTTCTTCCCTCCTGGTCTAGGTAACAGTCATTTGTCACACTAGATGTACTTGCTTACATTTCCACTCAAGGAGGCTTATTAGCCAATCCATTTTGAGAGTTTATATGTTAAGAGAAGAAAACAACTTAATTTCAGCCTGGCCTTTAACAGTTCTGCTTCAGTGAAGACAACATGCATCCTTCACAGTTTCCTTGTGTGTCTAAACTGCAGCCCTACCTAAATTTCCATGGAATGATTCCTGACCTTTAAGAAGGAACAAGGACAGACAAACGAATATGTTTGGGATAAAATGCTTCTAGTCATTAATTCTTTTTTTAAATATTTATTTTTATTTTTGGTTGTAGTTGGACACAATACCTCTATTTTGTTTATTTATTTTTAGGTGGTGCTGAGGATCGAACCCAGGGTCCTGCATGTGCGAGGTGAGCACTCCACCACTGAGCCCCACCCCCAGCCCCAACCATTAATTCTTTACAAATAACTCCACATCATTTTTCCTCTGCTTGGACCTTGTGGACTAAGAATGTTGTAGCCAACAGTCTTTTCGACACCATGATTCCACTTGACAGACAAGGATTTCTGGTTGACGGTTGTTGTAACAGTATTTGACAAGCTTTAAAGTCCTAACTGAACTAGCCATGATTCCCCTTTTCCAGACAGCTTAGAAAATATCCATGGTTCATGTTCATTATATCAGTAAAACATGGAATAAAATTTCAAAGATTGCACCATGAAATGAAGTTGGTAGAAATCATTGTCATTACAGAGACTGATTGAGTAACACTTAAAGATGTAAGACTAGGACGTTGCCTGTGAACTCACTTGCTTTCTTCCCTGGCACCCCTGTCATCGCCTGCAGGTCCTTGACCTTTTCATATATAGGTGGTTGTAACAGCTCCTTTTGTCTGAGGTCTCTACATGGAAGTCAAGAACAAGCGTCCTGGTCACTACATCCTTCAATGCTCAGCAGCTTGGCATAATAAGCATATTTAATGTCAGGCATGGTGGTGCACGCCTGTAAACCCAGCAGCTTGGGAGGCTGAGGCAGGAGGATTGTGAGTTCAAAGCCAGACTCAGCAATTTAGCGAGGCCCTAATCAACTCATTGAGACCCTGTCTCTAAATAAAATATAAAAAAGGGCTGGGATGTGGCTCAGAGGTTAAGTGCTCCTGAGTTTACCCTGATAACCCCTCCCCCCAAAAAAAAGAAAACCCAAAACACACAATTAACGTATGTGGTCACTTCCTACAGGTATTTTGCTACATTACATGACCAATCAGAGGTAGCTTCTATCATTTTGAAATGCAGAGACCACTCCTAAGAAAGCAAGAAACTTGCTCAAGATATCATCACCGCCAGCAAGCACATCACTGACCAATGGCTTTATGACCCAGAGCCCCACCTCGTCTCTTTACCACTAGGTTCTTCTGAGTAATAGAAAGGGCACAGGCTTGGGCTGGAACTACCTGTCATGTACTAGATATGTGGCCCTGGGCAATTTACCTACATGAGCCTCGATGTTTTTACAGGTTAAAATGTGAATGTCTTGACAATCGAATGATGATGTAATGATAATAATGAGCCTAGACGGAGTTTGTGCTCTGTGTGCTGTTTTACACCGTGTGAGTATGAACCACATCTGTAAGTGGAAGGTGTCTCAGTCAGCTTCATTTCGTGGAGGAGAAACTGCAGCATGCAGGAGCTGCCCCAAGGCCCACACTGAGTAGCAGAGCTGTGATTCACACTAGGCACATCTGGCTCTTAACCACTTTGGAAGGCGATATGCATTAAGCGCCCCCACCCAAACTAGAACAGCGTCAGTACTCAATAAATGGTGGTCCATCCGACAGAATAACCCCTGAGACTGGCTTCAAGATTTCCATCAGCTACATTTCCCTTCTCCCCACCAAGTCCTCCCTCTCTCCAGGTTCACCTCTCTGATCTTGACAGTTCAGTTACCGCAGTTGGAAGAGAAAAGTACTAGAGCTCAGAGCACTTGGGTACAGTCCTGGCTTCACACCTATGAACGAGGTAACTGCAACCAAGTCTATTGTCTTTACATCTTATTTCTTGCCCGTAAAATACGGAAGATGTCTCTCTTGCCTATTTGACATAGTAATTATGAGGTCCAGGTGCATTACCATATATGTGAATACCTTGAAAACAAAGGGTATTGATTTATTCACTTTGGGGAAGCAATTTTGAAACTCCCTATCAAAGTATGTGCCCTGGGAGGAGATCAGAAACACCTTCCGGGAGAAGCTGATGTTGAACCTGAGGCTTGAGGAAGAGAGTTACTTGGCGAAGAAGGGCCCAGCCTGAAGCAACGGTGTGAACAAGGCCAAGGAGGTGTGAAGTGGCAGGGGGAGCTCAGACCGCCAGGTACACTTGTGTGTTCTTAGGGCTGGGAGCGTGGTGGGGCTAGGTCAGGAGAGCATTATAGGTCACCAGTAAGCTAGAACGTTTGTGGCTCTGGAGCCATCAGAACAACGGACCGATTTGGGCAAATGAATTATGCAGTAGATGGGTGTTGTAAAAAGATGGCCCTGGCGGCAGAGTGGAGGTGAGATGGAGGGACTTCTAGAGCGGAGGAGTGTGGCCAGGATCAAAGCCTTCATCAGGATGGAGGGGTGGGGGGGGTGGAGATGAGAGTCATGTCAATCAATATTTAGAAGACAAAATTAGCAGCACTTGACGATGAGTAATTAGTGTCTTTGGATAATAAAAATTGACAAGTTTGATGATGGATCCTTGGCAAAATGCTGAAGCCAATTTTTAGAAATGGTAAGAGAGCATTTAATTTAGAAATTGAAGTGGTAGATTAATTTAGTGTCAGAATAAGTTGACTATGAACAAATCATACCAAATGTATCTCATTTCCTGCTTTACAGAATACGTATTTTCCCTTATAAAATAATAAATGCTTGTTATAGAAAACATGGAAAATACAGAAATCTAGGGTCAGTAGGCGAAAGTTCTATCTACTAAGAACATTTTGCTATATTTTATCCAAGAATATCTTTAATGTGGTTGTGATCAATCTTTCCCCTGTGCTTAATAATGTGTAATATTTCTTTCTCTTAATATTATACTTTGACCATACTTTTTTTTTTTGTATCAAAATCCTAGGGTTGGGGCTATAGCTCAGAGGTGGAGTACTTGCCTAGTATATACAATGCCCTGGGTTTGATTGGCAGCATAAAAACAAAAACAAAAAAAAAGAAAAAAAGAAAAAAAAGAAAACGAAATCTTGTAAATATCATGTCAAAAATTATGGAATATTAACTTTCTATGGATATAATTTAATTACTCTGTCACTGGATATTTTTTCCCAATGCTGGGACATTTTAAATAAAAATTTCATTGCTAGTTTTACATATAAAGCACTTTCCACATACGGGACAGACTCCCTTGAGAGATCTGTTTAAAAAAAAATTGTATAGTACCAAAAGAAATGCATGTTTACAGATGTTTGTAACATATTATCAAATGTCTTTCCAAAAGAATTGTAACAATTTACAATGCCACTAGTAATTTAGGGGTATCTATTTCACAATCTCTTTTCCTGACATTAAAACAGCTAAACAAGGCTGGAGAGTAGCTCAGTGGTAGGGTGCTTGGATAGCATGTGGGAGGCCCTGGGTTCAATCTTTAGCACTGCAAAAATGAAACCAAAACAACTCAACAAAACCAAAGCACTTTGCTAATTTGATGACTAAAAATGCCATCTCATTTAATTACATTTTTAAAAATATGACTAATACATGCATGTGGAGAAAAGTCAAACGGCATACGGAGAGGCATAAAATAAGAAAGCAAAACCTTCATCTTTCTACCAACCCCAGACTTCATTCCTTCCCCAGAGCAACCATCATAAACACTTTCTTGTGTATATCCTTCTGAAAAAAAAATCCTACTGAAGTTTTTGCAAACCAGCACTAGATACTGTTTGTATCAGACTGTTCTGGGTCTTAGAAATGTTTCCATGTCGATGCATATAGCTCTACTCATGGATATATAAAAACTTATTTAACCTGTTCTCTATTGTTGGGCATTTAGTTTATTTTCATTTTTTTTTTGCTATTATAAATAATGCTGCAAGGAACATCTTAGAATGAAGATATCAGTGTACTTGTGCAGGAAAAGTCCTAGGTGTGAAATTACCTTAAATTTTAGATTTAAAAAATGTTTGTGGCAATTTTCAATCTCATCAACATCCTATAAATGTTTATTTCCCCCACACCTTCGCTGATGACAAACCAACCAACCTTGAGTTGTGCCTACTGGATATGGTTTTAAAAATGTCTTCTCTGTGCATTTATTCACATTCATTGAGCTACTATGGTGTGCTCTAGATGCCCTTTTCCAGATGTTTGGGACATACCACTGAACAAAACAAAGGTCCCTCCCCCATGAGCTAACATTCTAAAACAGTGAGCAATAAATGTCACGTACAAACAAGTCACCTGGTAAATCAGAAGGAGAGAAATACCGGATGCCCTAGGACCCTCGGCTTTGCTGCCTCTGAAACAGAAGGTCACAGCTGCCCTTGGCAGGACATCACCAGAATGGATTTGGGGCAGGTGCTGCTTCTTAGCCTCACTGGTTTCTGCCCCAGATTTGAGGGCTGGAGAGTGTGATGGGTGAAGCCTGGGTCATGTGGCTGCACTCTTGCTGCAAATGAATATATGGAAATTTTGGATTCCCTACTGCAGAGCGGACTCGGTCGCACAAGGTGGAGATTCCTCAGACACAAGGATAGGTTCAGTGCTGAGCAGCTCAAAAGAATGATAAATATCCACACACAAGGTGTTTGGTTCCTTTCTTCAAACCTCAGGGAAGAAAGACTCCCACAGTCAAACCGAGGCTGGAAAAGTACCGAGCTCAAGGGCAGATGCCATCTGACAGCGAGAAGAGGCAAAGTCAGTACTGAGGGAGTCCCATCAGCCACTGGGCTGAGGGCATAATGCAAAATGTCACCGGTGTGAAAACTACATCTCCCTGGATACCAGGCGATTCAGGGGGAATGTGGAGCTTGCCTTTATGTACGGAAGGGTTGTCATGTGGAAGAGTGATTGTATGTATTTTCAGAAGACATAGAGGACAAAGTAACATTCATCATGCATCCAACAACTATCGAGTACCTGATATATGCCAGACACTGCTTTAGGCATCAGAAATATAATAATGAACAAGGCACATAAATCCCTACTGTTATAAAACTGGCATGTATTTGGGGAGCAAATGATAAAAAAGGAATTACACACGTGTATTTATAATATAATGTTAGAGTTCAATGATATGAAATAAAGTAAATCTGAGTTGAAAAAACACAATAAAGCACGGAAAGGATAGATTAAAGCCATTGGACAAGGCCTGTCTGAGATGGTGACGCTTGAACAGAGACCTGAATTAAGGGAGAAAGCAAGCCCTGCAGATGTCTGGGAGAAGAAATTCAAACCAGAAGTGAATACCAGTGCAAAGGCCCTGAGGTAGGAAGGCGCACAGCATGGTTGGAAAACACTGAGAATCTCACGCGGCTAGAGAGCAGCGAGTAGCAGGAAAGGAGGCTGGAGAAACAGTCCTGAACTAGTCTTCATGCCTGAGAAGCAAGGTAAAGCATTTTGATTTATTCTCAATGGTACAGGAAGCAATCAGAGGACCTTGAGCTGGAGAATGACATTATTTGCTTTACATTTTATAAGGATTATTCAAGGGACAGCCATGCGGAAAATAGATGGCAGGAAAGGTGCAGTGGAACCAGAGGAACCTGTCAGGAGGCTACTGCCTCGGTCCAGGTTGGACGAGGTGGTGGTAATTGTGGGTGAGAACTTCAGAGAGATCCAAAGTAACTTCATATAAGAAAAACCTCCAGTTATTATAACTGTCCAAATGTAGAATGATCTGGGGGTCTACAGAGGAGGCTCTACATTGGCAGAGTTTGATCTGGACCACGGGCCAGCAATCTGGCCTATTTTCTGCTCTCAGAGATTTATTGAAACACACTAATTTATTATTGTTGTCTATGACTGCTTCTGCAATACTACCGCAGAGGCGAACAGTTGCAAAAAAAAAAGACCATATGCCTGCAGAACCTAAAATATTTACTATCTAGAGGAATCCTCTAGATGGGGGTGCTGATCACCCATCTAGAGGACTCCCCGGGTTCTCTCTCTCTTCCAGAGGCCCTGGGGTTCCATATATAATGTTCACTTGATACTCTGGTGCTGTCTTTGTCCCACAGACTTCATAAATGCTTCAAGGAGGCAAAGCTTGTGTTCTTCTTCTCAAATATGTCTTTCTGTTGCCTAGTTATAAAACATTCAGCAGATTCCTGAAAATAGACTCTTCTCTGGAATCGGGCACAGCGGTCATTATCACTCTGTGAAGAAGAAAATAATTTGTCGGAAGGTTCCGGAATGTTACTGATATTTTCCCATAAAGAAAATGTCTGTGCCATTGGCAGGGCTCATGAGATGTCTTAGTAGATGCGTAACAAAAGTCCTCTTCGTCATTTAGTGAAACGATCGGTGGAATCTGGAGCAAACGCTTGCCATCTGCAAATGAAGACCTTGCTGCTGGCAGCACACACCTCAGCTAAAGGAAATAAGCAACTCACCAGCCCAGGGAGACTAATCCCACTCTCTGGCTTCCTCTGAAGAGGCAGGCGAATCAGACAGTTGGAGAACTGAAGAAACTCCGTGCCTGAACAGCCAACTGCATTTCTCTTAGTAAACGAGAAGAATGTTTGTACAAGACACAAACCACTCCTGAGATCCACTGAAAGGCAGTCAGAGCTTGTCTCTACCCTGCAAACCACTGGAATTTGAAATGCAAATAATCCTCATTTCCTAACCTGAGGGCTGAAGCACAGCAGGACTGAGCAAAAGCAGAAATGCATCACCAAGAGTAGGAGGGCTTTCTTAAGGGAAGGTTCAAGATCCTGAGAATGACATGAAAGAACAGAAGAAAAGGGCAAGAGTGGGCAGATGTGTCAGCCACACTCATGGCCATCCAACGCCAACGCGGCCGGCTTTCCAGAAAGTGGGCCTCTCTTTCTTTGGCCTCTACTAACAACAACATCAGAGGGACTTCTGTTTTGGAAAAAAAAAAATGCTCTCATTAAGACCAAAGAAATTGAAATTCTTTGTTTTAAAATATTGTTCTTTAGTTGTCCATGGCACTTGATTTTGTGGTGCTGAGAATCAAACCCCGTGCCTCACACAAGCTAGGCAAGTGCTTTACCACGGAGCCACAAGCCCAGCCCCAAATTGAAATTCTTAAAAATTAAAATTCTCCAATGTTCACCTCTGAGTCATATAGCTAGCTAGCTAGATCCGCACACACACACACACTACACAGAAGTAGCTTAGAGACAATCAGACAATTCAAACAAACACTCCAAACCTGCTCCTGTGAAGATCTTTTATATCCTGTAGCTATCAATACTTATCAAAGCTACTGGGCAATCTCACTCCACTGTAATCTGTGTTCTTTGTACAGATATATTAATGATCATATGGAAATCCTAAGACCCGGTTCACTGCTGGCTTTAAGAATTGCCTGTGCCTATCACTTGGGCAGAACCAATCAGTGAAAATTACTAGTTTCCCCTGGGTTTTTAATTGACGTGTGTTTTAGTCAGCTCTTTCACTGCTGTGACTAAAGGACTGAAGAAGAACAATTTTAAGGAGAAAAAGTTTATTTGTGGGTTAAGGGTTTCAGAGGTCCCAGTCCATAGAGAGCAGACTCCATTCTCTGGGACGCAAAGAACATCATGGTGGCAGAATGTGATGGAGGGAAGCAGCTCACATGATGATCAGAAAGCAGAGATACAAAATATATACCCCCCAAAGCACACCCCCAATTCCCACCTGCCTGCCTTCCATTAACATTCAGTTGATCTCTGTCAGGGGATTAATTTTCTGATTGGGTTAAAGCTCTCATAACCCCATCATTTCACCTCTGAATGTTCTTGCATTGTCTCACACATGAGCTTTTGGGGAATATCTAATACCTAAACCATAAAAACATGTTAGAGCGACTCTAACATGTTGGGCAATCAATTTTATTATTTCTATGATAGTGGGGATTGAATCCAGGGGCACCCCACCTCTGGGCTACATCCTCAGCCCTTTTTATTTCTTATTTTGAGACAGAATCTTGCTGAGTTGCTGAGACTGGCCTCAGCCTTGTGATCCTCCTGCCTCAGCCTCCCGAGTAGCTAGGACTACCACTGTGCCTGGCTATTGGCTATTTTAAATAGTTTTATAGAATATTAATAGGACCGCTGCATAAATACCTTTGTTTCTGGAGTTTAGCTTTTAAAATTCTTCCAAGAGCACCCTTCTTCAAATATATCTAGGCTAAAAGCTATTTGGTATGTGACGGTTCACTTATGTATACACACCCATGTTTACTCAGTGCTCCTGAATCACTTAAAGCCGATTAATCTAAGTATTACAGGCTGCATAGCAAGTGATAATATAAATGCCACCTTGTCCTCTCTGACTTCAGAGAGGCAGCGCACTGGTGAAATAATTGTAAAACTGTACCAAATGACCTGAGACAAGCCGTTGTACATCTCTGAGCTTCTGTGTGTTCCATCTATAAAATGGTCTTGCCTGCTAGACCAAGTTATTTTAAAGTCCTGGCCGAATGGACTAATTCTGAATGTGCAGCCCAGAGAGGGTTATTATCCTTATAGGATGCCTTACTTTATGTCAGTCCCTATTCTCTGACATGTGTTTCTTTGAAACAGTTCTATGTCTGAGAATAATGTGGCTGTTATCCAGTAATGGCCTTCCTAAGAACATTAGGAGTAAGTAGTTATGGATACCAAGATAGCATTACCAATACAAAAGATCCTATAACCGGCCGTCGCTATTTTCTTTCAGCAGTTTATAGTCTCCAAACTCCTCTAATTATACCCCTTTTAAAAACTGGGGGTTCTTGTAGCCACATTTCCTTAAACACCAAATGAGAACATATAGTTTGACCTGAGGGTTTTGGTCCTCTGGATCAAGCATAAGACATTTTGTGAGACGAACCGGGGATACCAAATTCCTGGGATTTCTGAAGCATATTTTTTTTTCCATGTAAAAGAATCAGAATATTTGAAATCCAGAAAGTCCCAGATAATCAAGGATTTGTGGACACCACACATAAGACAGCCCACACATGCTGAATTTTGAGAAGTAGAATCTAGCTTCAAAAGCAGAAAAAGGATCCGTAGCTTGGTTCATAGTGAGAAAATACAAATTTAAATGAAGCAAATTATGCTTCTTATCCAGTAAATTAAAATGAGAAAAAGAAGGCTGAAGAACAAACATCCCCTTATCGCATGGGCCTCTGGGAGTTTCCTTCAAAGTAACCCTTCTGAATCCTGTGACCCATCAAAGCCATCCAGGCCAGGGTGGCCGGTGGGGAGGGGTGGGGCGGGAATGACAAAAGGTGACAGGTCAATATGGCAAACAGCACAGATTAAATGTTATAGGACATTTCATATGAATGCTTATTATTATTATTATTATTATTATTATTATTATAAACTTTGCAAATTTGGGTTTTGAATAAGATTGGAATCTATTAGATTGAATAGGGATAGAAGTTTCTTCCTTGTTTAAACAAGGAAGAAAAACTATTGTGTGTTCACTCCAAATCTAGCTTCCTAGTAACCAAGGCAAAGAGGAAAATATGATGAGTTATGTAACTTCTTTTTCTTCCAGTACAAGGTACAGGCCAATTCTTCAAGAGCGACAAACCTCTCCTAACACAGAGCTCTGAAAATAATTTGTCACAGAGTTTGTGTACCAAGGACCTTGAGCAATTTAATGGATGATACTTTCCAGTTAGAAGATTTTACATATGTATGAGAGCCAAGTTGTTAGAGAAATACTCTTTCAGTCAGGAGAGGAAGGACCGAATCCTCCTCACTCACCTTCCAAAGGGGGTACGCAGCCCAGGCAGGGCACCACGGCCATAGTGGCTTTTCAGAGAGGCAAGAGATGGAGTCCCTTTGAAGTTGGCATAGCCACCTTCCCATCAAAGTGGGATTTGAAGCTAAAGCTACTCTTTCACTGTCTATTCTGCCATTCTTTCTTCTTTGGAGGAGGAAGGGGGAGTATCAGGTAGGGGAGATGCCTGCTCACATCATGTCTGGGGCCAGGGTCCTTCCTGACCTGAGACAAGTGTCAGAATCTCTGTGCTGTGATCCTAAGGGAGCAGGGTAGGGACTTCAAGACAGCTCGGGCTAGCAGGTACAGAGGAAAATAGGTTCACTGGACTCTGTGTTATAGAACATGACAGCTTCTTAGAAAGATTAGAGCAATGCATAGAGAAATGTTTCTCGGAATGCCACCTTCCATGCTTGACTGCTTATTAAAGACCCATCAAACGGAACCCAGAGCAGGCCACTAAGTGGTGCTTTGGTGGATTAACACTGGGCCGCATCTGACATTGAGGTTTCAAAGAACCTTTGAAGTTAGAATGTTAGGAAATCATTTTTCAAGTCATATCACTGTTAGCTTTAGATGTTTCCTAATAGCTCGGTGACAGAAGAAGAGTTGGCTAATTCTTTAGGATTTAACAAGGGGGAGGGAAAAATGTTTTTCATAACAGACACAAAAGTCATAATAACATTCCATAACTAAGGACAGAAGAACATGGGAGTTGAGCGGCATTTGCCCATCCAGTCTTTTCTACAGGCCTTCATAACAGTTCTGTTCCTGATTGTGGACTTACACTTTAATCACCTTAATATAAGGGTAATTTTTAAAAAATATTAAAGTTCAACTTGTCATTTAGGTAGCCATTATCATCCTTGATTTCATTAATATTACTTTAGTGACCTTTCAGACGGAGGAATATGGAGTTGTCCATAAGAATTAGTCTTCTGCCCCCTCTTGAGATCATTCAGCTTTGACTTGGGGACAAGGCAGAGGGAACAGCATTCTGTCCTCATGTCCCTCAGGCCCACTACATCTGGAAGACGTTGGCTTTCCGGGTATTTGCGAGACCACAGATCCAGGTGCCTGGAGGGGCCCTTCTTACATCATCGCTCCATAGAAAAGCTACAAGCAACTCACACAGAAATAAAGAAATAAAAATACACGACACTCATTAAAGAGTAGGTAATAGAAATGCAGTGCTATTTTCAAGTCGCTGCAGCATTGGGATGTGACTCTGAAGGCTTTCCTGTGATCACATCTGTGTATATTTATAAACTTAGCACAGAAACGTGCGTCACCGCTGATCCTTGAAAGCAGTGAAGGTTAGGGTGTGGGGGACAGACGTGAAATGTGACTACGAGAGGAAGCTGCTGCAAAGGTCAGTGGGGTGGAGAGGAGTAATTGTTCCGGTTGAGCAACTCTCTACAATGCATTTTTGATGCAATGACTAATTATTGTGATTATTTTCATCAGCAAAGGCTTCTGTAAGGCTCAACATATTTATTTTCTCTTCTTCTCCCTAAAAAAAGTGCGAGCTGTAGATGAATTCCATATGTCTCCCACCTAGACTTAGGAAGTATGTCTCGTATGTTTCTACAAATGGCGAACCACCTTGCTTGTCCCTGGTCTGTGACAGATTTCTCTCCCCTCTGTACTGGCTCCATTAAGCCAACCTGGGCTTAATGAAAACAGCTCTGCTAACCTTTTGAGGGCCCCTTGTCAATACTGGCATACAGCTGGTAGCCAGTAAGCTAGAATTTCATATAATGAGCTGACAGTATTTCCATAGGGGGAAAAATAGTAAGTATAGAAATGGTAGGTTTAAAAAGAAAATACAACATTTTTACTCATTGAAATATTGTTGCCCACAGTTTTATAGTTTTATATCAAATGTAGTCCCTTCACTGAGCATTTATGCAAAGAAGTTTCAGAAAAGAGTTGCTACAGTTCACGTATGCACAGTGGTAGGAAGAAGGAGAGATGAACACGTTAGATATGTCATGTATTACAACAATTTTTTGCAAAGAATTTTCTCTCCCGCCCTGCAGGTGGTACTGGGGATTGAACCCGGGAGCACTTCACCACTGGGCCAAGTCCCAAGTGTGGGAAGCCACCCATGAATTACTTGAGGGTCTTCTCTCAGTATGGCAGCTAGGGAGATTTTAGGTTCAACCTTGGGAACTCTCTCGGTGGCTCTACCACGAAATAGATTGCCCAAGATACATGATCTTTATCTCCGCTCTACCAGGAAGATCTCTCATAGTAGTTCCAAAGATGGGCATAATGCGTTGGGAACTGTGTATATTTATAAACTTAGCACAGAAACTGGACAGCCCACCTTCTACCTTTTTTTTTTTTTTGGTGAAGAACATTCTATGGGAGACCTTTGATGTTCCCCGATATAAATAAAGCATGCATGGGCTCCATTTGGCCTTTTTAGTATAGAAGCTCTATCCATGTGATCATCCCGCCCTCGTTTTTTGAAAATATTTTCTGCATCTTGTGGTTTTTTTCATATTACTATTCTATTCCATATTACTATTCTATTTTTCTTAGCTTTTATTTCGCAGCCAGCCCATTCCACCGAGGGGAACCCTATTTCCACCACCCACGTGTGACATGGGTAGGACCCCAGCCCTTTTTTAATTTTTTATTTTGAGACTGGGTCTCACTCAGTTCAAGACTCAGCTAAAGCTGGTCTTGAACTTGCAATCCACCTGCTTCAGCCCCCAAGTTGCTGGGATTACGAGTGTGCACCACCACGCTCAGCCAGTTTTCCAAATTTTGAGTCATCTACACTACCACCTAAACAAACGCTAATAGGGTCTTCAGAAGCAAAATAAAGCAGAGGTCATGGGAGCACATTAACCATTTTATCCGACTCCTTCTCTACCTCTCCCCTAAACTGTTATTAAAGGGGAAAAAACTGTGTTGGCCTATATGTTATTTGAATTCATAATATTGTTGAATGCACCTGCATTGTCTGAATTTACGATACAATAGTCAATTATTTGCTCAAACAACTGTGGTGGTTAATTTGATTTTTCAGTTCTTTGAACAAAATCTCTGGTAATTTAAAATGCCTAATGAGTGAAAAATTCGAGGGCCATCCTTCTTTCCATATGAATTCCATATTCCTGAGAATAATCATGCACAGAAATCAAACTATACTTCAATTTTCTAGAGCCAATTTTAGTTAAATCTACACATTCAGTCCACAACATTGAATTTCAAAATCCCAGAATTGTGTAACATTGGAGCAGGGAAGGAAACTCAGATGTTAAGATGCCTGCCCATTAAGTAAAAACACGGGAACCTAGATGGGGAATTTATGGGCAGAGATTTCAGAAAGTTTGGTTTCAAATGGCACCGGCACCAGCTAATATCCTAGAGAAGACTATAAATGTTATCATATTTCATACTGTCTTCACTCATAATGACTTCCCTTATACCCCAATTATGTCAATTTATTAGTTAACAAATTGTAGTTTTTAAATGCCTTCAGTCTTATCTAGAGATGTAATGAGGATCCACTATTAGGAGCTTTTCTTTCAGGCATTTTGGAAACAATTCAAAAATAGACTTTTCATCTTTGACTATATGGCAGGTCTTAATGGAATAGTCATAATGGAAATTATTCATATTTATTGTGTTTTTAAAGATGGCCTTAAAATGCATATTTCACATTACTGTATCGAAATGCAGCAGCCTCACCCATCAAACCACTTGCTACAGCACAAGTCCTAAATATCTCTATAAATGGGAAATCCCCTTTAAATTGCACTTTCTGAAGAACTGTTTTACTGTGCTTCTCTAGGTACTGCATTTCATAACTCCATTTTCTCAAATTGAACAGTAATTGGCTTTTCATAAAATCTTAAACTCGGGAGGTATATTAGTTCGGATTGCCTTCAGCTATCAGCAGCAGAAAACTTGACAAACAGCGGCTTACATAAGGAAGGGGTTTACGGGACTCTGACAACTTGTGCTCATCCTCCTTACCAAAGTGGCCTTTGCCTTGGGGATTATAATGTGGCTGCTGCTGCACTCAGACCTTCCATCTGCATTCCAGGAAGGGAGAGAAAGTAATAGATGAGGGACAGTGGGTCAGGGGACATACTGCCAGGCCCACTGAGTCTCTCTCTTAGCAGAGATGGAATTCACATAGCATAGAAATCACTCATTTAAAGTATACAACTCAATGGATTTTAGTATATTCACAGTAGTTTCAGTGATTCAGAAGCACTACCATTACCACTGATTTCTAGAATATTCCCATCTTCTCCAAAAGAGACCTGAACCTATTAGCTGCCCCTCTGCCCTCTCCCTCTTCCCCAATCCCTAGCAACCATTATCTATTTTTATGTGTTCACCTATCTCATTTCATAATAGAATTATAAAATTTGTGGCCTTTTGTGTCTAGTTTTTTTCACTTAGCATAATATTTTCACAGTTCATCCACTGAATGGAAATATCTATAACTTGTTCCTTTTTATGGGTGAATTATATTTCGTTGTGTGGCTATAACCCATTGGTATATGGACATCTGGGTGGCTTCCACTGTGGGACTATTGATAATGCTGCCATGAATGTCTGTGTATCAATTTTCAGGGGAACCTACGTTCACTTCTCTGGGTACCTACCTAGGAGTGGAATTGCTCAATTAGTAGCTCAACTGCTGTCCAAAGCTGCTGCACCAGTTAGACTCCCATCAACAGGGTGCCAGGGTTTCAGTGAGCCCGTCTCCTCTAAAACCTCTTCTCAAAAAACCTTCTCCACCCCACCTCAGGACCTGCTCCCAACATTTCCCTGGACAGAACTTGGTCACATGGCCACTCCTATCACTAAGGGAGTTTGGCAAGGTGAATATTCTTGCCTTAACCTCTAGTGACAGAGAAGGAGAAGGAGGTTAGCATCTTCATCTGCTGAGGAAGTGATCCTGGTTTTCTCTGATGGGAATCCCCTTCTCAAACCCTGCTGGAGCTGAGCACAGTGGCACATGCCTGTAATCCCAGCAGCTCGGGAGGCGGAGGCAGGAGGACTGTGAGTTCAAAGCCAGCCTCAGCAACTTAGCAAGGCCCTAAGCAACTCAGGGAGACCCTGTCTCTAATAAAATACAACATAGGGCTGGGGTTGAGGCTCAGTGGTATAGCGCTTACCTAGCAGATATGAGGCCCTGGGTTCAATTCTCAGCACCACATAGAAATATATAAAGCCGCTTGTGTCTTTAGTCCCAGCTACTCAGGAGGCTGAGGAAGGGGGATCCCTTGAGCCCAGGAGGAGTTCAAGACCAGCCTGGGCCACATAGTGAGACCCACCTCCCACCAACACTGTCTCAAAGAAAAAAAAAAAAAAAAAAACCCTGACATAGGACATTCTGCCTCAGCTTGAACACTGTCAACGACAAGGCTCAGCTCTCAAAAGAGCCCCTGTTCTACATTTGTGTGGTTCCTTTTGTTCGTGTTTCCTGTATACGGAGAAACCGATCTAATATTTTCCCTTCAGAAATAATCAAACAAAGGGAATACAGGAATGGCAATGAAGTGGGCTCATTAATAATGTAAATGCGATGTTCCAGCTCTTAGTGCCTGGCTCACAGGAGAGTTCAGTGATTGTCTCTTTCTCCCACCCCACCCCCCACCCAGCACGCCCTTCACTCCCCTGTCGTGGGGTGGCAAGAGGATGCCTTTGGTTTTTCTCTGAAATGGTCCATTTCTAGGACACCACGGAGAGTGTTGTCTAATTGACTTTGGGCCACATCTACCATAACTTAAACACAGCTGAGCATTAATCAAAACAAAAAATTTTTTTTTCCTCTAGAAGAGGGGGGAAGACAACTGGTGATGAAGAAGCCATTCTCGGGCCTCACCATTGTATTATAAGCATGCTGGGTGCTTAATGAGTTGCTGAATAATATAACACTTCTTTAGTTCTTTGGCTGCCTCATGATTAAATGCTATAAATATTTATGATTTATTACTGATGCTTTGGATAGGGCAGGCTCTGGAAGGCTCATGGATCACAGTGATTCTAAAGGAGTATAAGGAAATAAAACTAAATAAAGCTGCTTATTTATAATGCTGTTCAGATGGGTCACGTAATTTGTCGGAAGCTAGTGGAGGTAAAGCTATCCAGAGGCGATGCCATTTAAACAGTTTCTTTTATCATTGATTATGTACTTCTTATAACGATACATTTAGGAAAAAAAAAAAACAGGAGTTCAAGTTGTCACTTTGTACTAACAACCGACTCACCTTTGAAGGCGTCCATGAGGCTGCAAAATCAAAGATCAAAAATCAGCATGCGGGCTGGGGATGTGGCTCAAGCGGTAGCGCGCTCGCCTGGCATGCGTGCGGCCCGGGTTCGATCCTCAGCACCACATACCAACAAAGATGTTGTGTCCGCCGAGAACTAAAAAATAAATATTAAAAATTCTCTCTCTCTCTCTCTCTCCTCTCTCACTCTCTCTTAAAAAAAAAAAAATCAGCATGCTGGGCTGGGGCTGGGGCTCAGTGGTAGAGCGCTCACCTAGCATGCATGAGGCACTGGGTTCAATCCTCAGCACCACATAAAAATAAAATAAAGATATTGTGTCCACCTATAAACAAAAAAAAAAAAAAATCAGCATGCTGCAACTGCTGCCAAGCTGTACCTGTCACCCAGAGACCAATACAGGGGACTCTTTCCCCCAAAGTCAGGATATTTGTCTATGGAACCATGATTGAGAGTGTCTGCAGTACCAAGCACAGTTGCATCTAATGATCCACTTGCAGAACTTTTTTTCCCTATTTATTTGGTTCTATTGGTTTTGTGCTTAAAAACCCACAGGTACACCTTTGCACAAGGAACATGGCATTACATTGCACAGACAGCCGAAGTATGTATTGCTAATTCCGAAAACTAGGTTTGATTACTAATGCCATCAATCTGTGTGACTCTTGACAAATTATTTAACCTCTCTGAGCTTGAATTCCTTCATGGAATTATGATGAGAATTCAATGCATGAGAAGTATTTTCCAATAGCAAGTGCTCAATGAAATGTTAGATATTATTATCTTTGTGAAAAAAGTCATAAGCAAATCATTTGATTTACACTGTATCTGCTGGAACACACCTGTAATCTCAGCAGCTCAGGAGGCTGAGGCAGGAGGATTGCAAGATCTAAGCCAGCCTCAGCAACTTAGTGAGGTCCTAAGCAATTCAGTGAGACCCTGTCTCTATATAAAATATAAAATAGGGATGTAGCTCAGTGGTCGAGTGCCCCTTAGTTCAATCCCTGGTTAAAAAAAAAATTTTTTTACACTGTATCTTACAATAGAATGGACATCTCTGAACAGTGCACTAGGCAGCTGATTGATCAAAAATGAGGGAATTTTAGCATATGTGGAAAAACAGAAGCATTAGTTCTTTTCCTGAAATTGAGTCTGTACTCTTATATGATATATGGAGAATGACATCATGGAGTTTGGTCTTCTCACATATTGCCTTGTTTTTTGCATACTAGGGATCAGACCCAGAGCTTCACGAGACTCTTCTGTTGAACTACATCCCCAGCCTCCCCAGCCCTTTTTAAAATTTTAATTTCTGTATCATCAAGCAAGGCCGGTCTCAAACCCAACACCCTCCTGCCTCAGTCTTCCCAGTAGCTGGGGTCATAGGCATACGCCATATAACCTGGCTTCATTGCGTTTTTAATGTTCACTCCTGGGAGTCATTATTATTCCCTTTGTTTTCCTGATGAATTAAATCAAGACCTCGGGAGAGGAAATGATTTTCCCATGTTGCACAAAACTACCAAGCAAGCAGAGCCAAAAGTGGAGCCCAAGTCTTCCAACCAATCAATATATACACAAAGAAATGGCAGGATGCGTTTTAGCTTTGTTTTCTTGTTATAATAAATGAAAAGGCAAGTTTGGGGGTGGGGAAGAGGAGGATGGGGAAAAGCACCTTCCTACGAGTCTCTGAAAGAAAAGTACAAGTTCAAAAGAGTCAGTCCATCAGACGGCCATCCATCCCATGACTGAGAAACACATCTCCTTTTCCTTGGATTTCCAATCTGGGCTACTTTCAAATATAAAATTCCACTGAATTTTTGAGCACTCAAAGAAAATTATAGTTTCTTCTTAACTTGTAGATATAGCCTGACCAGAGGCTAGGAAACCTATACTACAAAGGTTTTACTATTGCTTACCCCCATTCAAGCGGAAGATAAAAATTTGCTCAATTCCTAACATGTTCGTGCCAGTGAAGAAAGCAAAAGGCTGCTACAAATTTGTGACTGACAGCTCAGCGTCCTCAGCCAGATAATGAAGTCTCTCCTGCATGCAGAGCCACCTTGTGCACCAAGACTGAGGTCATATATTCATGTCACCGAGGGAATTTCATCTGTTTTCCTTAGTTGAAAAAGGATTCTTAATAACTCATCACACTCATATTTCCCTAGTTTTGTTTCAGACAAAAAGAATCAGATAATCCTGTCACATATCAAGAAGAGAACATTTATAATACCCATGAGAGTAAAACCTTTCAGGACTGAATGGAAGGTCACTCAGTCTCCCAGAACCATAAAGCCCTGATTGCAGGGAACAAAAAAAAAGCCAGCAAACCAAACATGGCTAGCTATTTTATGCCAAAAGGTCCCCAAATGAGAGTGGTAATTGTGCCAATAGGTAAAGTTACGTGATGCAGTATCAATGAGTAGCACTTATTACATATTTCATATCTGCTAGACATACTACTAAATACTGTATTTGGTTTTCTTCTGCACACAATCCCACAAAGTAGAAAATATTATCTTCAAATTAGAAATATGGAGGGCTCGGGGTGTAGCTCAGTGGTAGAGCATTGGCTTAGCATGGGCAAGGCCCTGGGTTCAATCCCCAGCACTGACAAAAAAAAAAAAAAAAAATAGAAAAAATGAAGCTAGGTGTGGTGGGGCATGCTTGTAATCCCAGTGACTCAGGAGACTGAGGCAGAAGGATCACAAGTTCAAAGCCAGCCTCAGCAATTTAGCAAGGCCCTAAGTAACTTAGTGAGACCCTGTCTCAAAAATATACAAAAAAAAAGAAAAAGGAGGAAGTGGTTATTGGGGATGTGGCTCAGTGGTTAAGCACCCCTGGATTCAACCCCCAGTACATACATATATATATATGTACATACGTGTGTGTGTGTGTGTATGTGTGTGTGTTCCCCAGGTAACACAGATGCTAACTAGCATAGCAGGAATTCAAATTTAGGGTTGTCTGCTGTTTAAGCCAACGATCTTTTCAAATTTCTATACCTCTCCTTTCTTTGGGGTATGAGCCACTTTCATCATTGAAGAGTGTACTAGTTAACTCTCGCTCCATAACAAATTACCACAATCTCAGTGGCTCAAGACAACACCCATTTATTATCTGTGGGTCAGGAATCTGTGTGCGCCCTGGCGGGGTCCTCTGCTTCCCCCCAGGTTACATTCAGGATGCCAGCCAGGGTTGGGATTCCATCTGAGGACTCCATTCCTCTCTGGGGAAGAAGCTGCTCACCTGGGTCTTGGCAGCACTTAGTTCCCTGCAGGCTGTGGACTGAGGGCCTTAGCTCTCTGTGACCCAGAGGCCACCCTCAGTGCTAGGTGGGCCTCTCTAATGGCAGCTTACTTTGTCCGCGCCATCAAGGGCAACATTCAATAGAGACAGTCACTAGCAAAATGAAAGCTGCAGTCCCGTGTCACATCATGACAGTGTCACTATATCCTGGTGCTTCGAAGCAAGTTGCAGGTCCTGCTCACATCTAAAGGGAGGCGATTGTTCCAGAATGTGGATAAGAGCTAGTGAGGGGGCATCTCAGAGTCTGTCACAGGGAGTTTTGTCGAGTGCCCCATAGTTTCCTTTATATTTCTATCAAATTCATAAACTTGTCATAAGACCCCCTGTCCAGGATAAGAGAAAAGCATACAATTATTTTTTAAATTATTTTTTTAAGTTCCCATTAAAAAAAAATCCCAACAGCTATATTTGTCTCATATTAGTTTTTTTAACATTTATTTTTTAGTTATAGGTGGTCACAATATCTTTTTTATATATTTTATTTTTATGTGGTGCTGAGGATGGAACCCAGTGCCTCATGCACGCTAGGTGAGTGCTCTACCTCTGAGCCCCAGCCCCAGCCCCCATTCTGGTTTTTCTAAATGTTAGTATTTATTACTTCTTAAGACTTGAGCCTTAATTCTTATGAGTTGCATTATCACCTTGTTTCTGGAAATGAGCTCACTGCACAGAGGAACCCTGGGGAAGTGTACCTTTAATGGGATCA